>NC_143388.1:50406630-50777880 GCF_980474605.1 Leiobunum rupestre | reverse complement strand
GATTTCATTTCCATAGTAACCTTTTCAATAGCGCAAGGATTATAAGCATTTTTGCATTTTTGGGTCCGCTCAATGTATGTTCCGCGTGAAACGAGGTCTCATTGAATTTTTTTCAATGGAAATATTATACAAAGGCATACTTATGAGTAATTATGTTACATATGCTTTTATTAATAATGCGGTGTAAAAATTTAGTGTCATTTTTCACTAAACAAGATAGAATGGTGTCCAAATTTAAGGCCTTCAAAGCTTCTTCGTAACTAAAATTTTTAAAACAAGTGTTTAGACTTTTAAAAAGGTAGATAAATTTTTTTGTGTAGACTCTAACGTTGACAAATTAGACAAACTGTCACCATATAAAAATGTCGGAATAATTAAAGCTTTATACAAAGTTGGGAAACACAGTGGGGAATTCTATTGCCGAGAAATACGATAGGCGGCTCCAAGTAATTTTTTGGCTTTCGTTTTAGAGTGCTGTATGGTTTGTACAAAGTAGTTTTCTATCCATGTTCATACCTAGATCTTTCACATTTTGAGATCTAGTTAATATGATGCCGTTTATGTTGTAAGGGTAATATACAGGATTTGACTTACAAGTATAAGAAACTATTACGGTTTTGTCTTCGTTTATGGGTATTCTCGCTACACCAATTATTTAAAGGGAATATAACCCCAGGTATTTGGTGTGGAACACCAACGTTTGCAGCTCTGGCCGCTCTTGCCTTTGGCTTTAGAAATGTGTGGCGCCACTGTACGGAAATTTGAAAAATTTAAGGGGGTCTTCCATAAAGGTTGCTTTGCAGGTTATATTCCCTTTAAGTTTTAATTATATGGATTTTTGGATAAAAAATTAATTGCTCGTGCCCCCACATAAATGTTTTCCGATCGCCGCCGCTGGCCTAAGATCTACTCTCGTAAGAGATATATTAGTCTTAGTTTAGTAGTAAATAATTAATCAGAAAACATTTATGTGGGGGCACGAGCAATTAATTTTTTATCCAAAAATCCATATAATTAAAACTTAAAGGGAATATAACCTGCAAAGCAACCTTTATGGAAGACCCCCTTCAATTTTTCAAATTTCCCGTAGAAGTGGCGCCACACATTTCTAAAGCCAAAGGCAAGAGCGGCCAGAGCTGCAAACGTTGCTGTTCCACACCAAATACCTGAGGTTATTTTCCCTTTAATAAGGTCATTTTGTAAATACATGCAGTCGAAGAGATTATTTGCTTAAACATTAAATTGAGAGTTGCCATTACACGAAATTCAAAATTAATAATTAACATTTAATTAAAGAATTAGGTAAAAAACAAGAAAACAATTACGATAACTATACACATACTGAGCGCTACAGGTTACCATGGTAACCAAACTAAATAATACACTTTTATCAATATGACACTTCTGGAAGAATTCAATTTACATAACAACTGATGGCCGCAGCCATCCTCCTTAATTTAAAATACTTATTTTTACGGTCCATGTTGGCAGGGCCGGCTTATCGTGTTAATCTCGGGTGGGTAGTCAGAAGAAGGGGGGGGGGCGGATTTATTGGGTTATCCTACATAAAAAGATAGGCCTATATAATACTAATTAAGAGAAATGGATAGAGGTAAAAACTACAAAATTTTTGTATTATTCAAATTTATTATTACATAGTATTAATTGCGCAATGCAAAAACTGTACTGCGCTTTGCATTTTCGGAAATGCACTGATTCAACAATTTTTCCAAATATTTTGACGCGTGATTTCATCTAGCTATTAAAATTCATATGGCTACGTGTAACGATGTTTGAAGGATCTGAGTACTAATATTTAAACTCAATTATATAGAAAGGTAGAGACAACGTTATAAAACGTAGTACTGACAACTGTGGGTACTTTTACTACCCCAATTTGTGGTCGAAGACTTCGTTCCTTAAAATTAGGCACCGATTATTAAAATTACAATTATTTAAAAAATAAATGGAGACTTTATGGCTTTGGTGTCAAATAAGCAGTTTAGGGAGAATCAGTTATTTATTTTTTGAACACTTACATTAAAGCCCACTACTAACCAAATAATCAACTCAATATCATATATGTAATATACATTTAGTATCGTTTACCTTCTAAAATTTATAGTGTATGCATATGCACTTATAATTCCTACTTGACAACGGGAGGTAGCTAATAACTATTTTATATAAATGTTTGATACAAAGAGACTAATGACGACAAACATTAACGTTTAAATACACTTATGAAAATTATGCTTTTGTCATTTTATGTATTTTTAAATTTTGATTTTGATGATTTACTTTAATCTATTTCAATCGGGGCAGTGCCGCGTGCATAGTTTTCAACAGCACCGATATTTAAAGCATGAGATAAAGATAGTGTTGTATTTAACTTCCGCATCACTTCCCGATAGAAGTCAGTCTTTACCGTATTTTCAGAAATAGAAAGGGGATGGACGCGAAGGAAATGAAAAGACTTGTCAAAGGTCTATGCTTAAGTTGTGATTTGCCCTTTTGGGAAGACTGCATTTTACTATTCACGCTTGTCTCATTAGAATTAAAAACTAATATCAAAAGTGGATATAAAACAGAAAGTCTGGGAGGACCCGGTAGCCCTGTTCCATCAAAAATGAGGATCCCCCAAGCATGCCCCTAGTTAGTACCTACCCCCTTTGGCGGAGCATAACAAATGGCGCTTTACTCGCATGTACCTGCGTAAATCGGCTGATATATTATAGTTCTTCTTCAGTTCCTTATCCACCTGATTATATAGTCTTTGGGCTGGATTTGGTGCGGCTGCTCTTTGTGAAAATTCAAGTTTGGCAAGGCTTAGGTAGATAATTGATAAAAACGTTTTTGTTTTATTTAAATATGGTGTGCGGCTTAAAGTGTTTAACGAATTTAAAAACAATCGAACTTTAAAAGAACTACTAGAAGATGTGCTCTCAACGCGAGTTGTTACATTCGCATTACTCTGAAGAAAGAGGAAGATAGTGGCTTTCTGTACGCATGGAACAATTGGGTATACAATTTAGTACTTAATGTTGAAGGAATTGACCCAGTTATAATTTGTGACCCAATATATGCAAATGAACTCTCCAATGTAGTACATTGGATAGCTTGGCAAAAAAACCTCAATAAAATCCCTGTAGTTTTGAAGGCAATTAACAACGGGGGTTTATTTATGGCACATGAGACCCTATCTACTGGAATTTTAGTTAAGCGTTGGTTTAAATCTTCACTGGTTTGTATAGTTCCAATTGAATACAAATCTTTTATAAATAAATTACACTGACTAAGGCTACGTTCAGTGAAGCTTAACGGTCTTATACCGTTTTAAGTTTGCGTTGATTCCGTTGAGACTTTTTATCCTGCCCTGTTGAACGCTATTTTACGATTGTTGTAATTTTTATAAAATATCGTCTGCTGTGGCGTCCGCAACTAGCTTTCCCGCGTGCTGTGACGTCACGATTCCGTTTAACAACGAAGAAACCGGCTGGAAGAGCAGGTTCAAATGTTTCAGCAACGGTTCAGCAACCCTACGTCACACCGGAAATGGAAAAAAGCGTACAGTAGAAAACCGGTTCCGAAATCCTGCAACGTTTAATTTGTTGCAAGCTACTGAACGTAGCCTAAATTTACTTTTCGGCTTTAAAGCTAACTCTTCTGGTGTATGTTTCTTACGAGCTTGAGCCACAGTGAGTCAGTGACTCTTGAACTTAACAGAGGCAAATTTTTGAAAAAGGAATAAATTAACCAACGAGACAACGTTTTCGGGAGATTTACCAAGGATGATATGCTTCTTGGTTTTACCGCTAGGTTAGCTAGCATCGCCCATCTGAACTATTTCCTCTGACCGTGACGTCATGAGACATAGGCCAAACGTAACAGAGTCGTTCCTGATTGGCTCAATCATTGTATAGGGGAAACAGCTCCTCATTTTTGAAGGAAACCACTGGGAAGGCTAACGAACCCTTTTCCTCCCAGACTTTCTGTTTTATATCCACTTTTGCTAATATTTAATAACCTATTTTACAAATTTACTTCTGCAGTTTTTATACTGAATGAATTAACTTAATCAAGGAGGGGATAGGAAAAATACGTAGTCCCTGGAAAATTGTGGAAACCTAGCTATTCTGTGACAATGGCCGTGGCTCTATCTCCATAGTACCGACTTTGATGACATCAATTCCGGGTGGGTAAAATACCCACCCGGAATTTCCCGGGTAGGTACTTCTACCCACCATACCCACATTATCCACATGATGTTGGTCGGAGTCCTTAACCGCACCATTGCTGTTGATGATCACGCGCACATACGCGGTAGCTTCCCCGTAATTGGGAACCACTAATCGAAGCTTTATTTTGTCATTGCTGACCGGGAACTTCTCTAGTTACGCGAGACCGTAACGGTACCCGCACCTCACAGATTCCCGCCACCGCAACTTCGCATGTTTAAAGGCTGATCCCGGGACAACTTAGAGTGTGTCTTCGACCTTATGGAATAAAGGTTAGACCCAAGCCAGTTCTGACCAAAAGGGCGCGAACACCCTGGTTTTGTTGGTGGCTTTAAAGTCACTCCAATCAGAGGAGCCGGACCTTAAGTCCTGGCCGGGCCCAACCAATCGCCAGAAAAGCGTTATCACGCTACTTTTAATTTTTCTGTTCCCACGAGCGGGACACCTCAAAGGGTCAGCCGTAGCGTCCCCAATAAATCAAGGTTTGCAATTATGTCAAGCCTGGCGCCGTCGAGACGCCAGGCATGTATCACACTTCACTTAAAACTCTTTTTAAAAATATAACACAAAAAGGAGAAATATTCCGAATAAGATAATTGGCAACCCTCAATTCGGACTTGTTGGAAAAGAAACTGCAGGGAAAAAGAGAAAGGGTTTTAGGGGGTTCGCGGTGAATTGTTCGTATAATAGGGGCACTCGCTAATCCCGAAGATGGATGTACGGAGAGAGATAAAATAACGAAGGGGGAATTTAGGCTACCTCTGGCCACAAGGTCACCTTTTACAACCCCCACAAATAGTGACCGTCTGAAGCGCGGCGCGGTCGCTTCAATGAGAACAGTCAAGGCTAAGAATAACTTCTCACGGGTCCCTCTGGTGGTGACGACCAGCATCCCCATCAGGTGGCCCAAAATTACCCCAGCCCGTAAACTTTCCAGGAAACGGCAAGGTCAAATTCTGACTAACGTGGGAAAGAAAACATTATTACAGAATAAAATTAAATCGGGTTTCTAAATTAACTAACATTAATACCTTACTAGAATTGGTCGCTACAATATGTATATATAAATATTTTTTTTATCTCGATTGTTGGATATCAGGCTCTGATTTCAGTTTTAAGTATCGCTTAATAGTACCTATTTTAACCCAATCAACTAAATTTTATAATATTAAAGGGGCACACCGGCGTTTGAATTTAGCCAGTTTCAAGCGCTTGTTTCCAGAATATGATTGGTCGTATCTGCTACCACGTGGTAAATCCGGGCCGAAATTTTTCAAACGCCAGTGTGACCCTTTAAATGTTACTGTGTTTTATCTGTGATGGCAATTTTTTGCCGCGTAACTTCCATACTCACAAGCAGGGTTGTTGATTTTTTTGATTTTTTTAAAAAAAATCAAAAACTTCGATTTTTTTGATTTTAATCGATTTTTTTATTTTTTATTAATTTTTAGGTTTTTGTCACTTATTAAAAGCAATATATAAGCTTATTGATATAATTATTATTTTGTATAAATAATATTCAATAGTTTTAGACAGTTTTATCATGTCAAAAAATATTTATTCCAAGAAATAAGTATATTTGTATCACAGGAGTAACCTTGAAGTAAAACTAAACAGTGTGAGAAATAAGGCACTATCACAGGCCAATCGCCAGTTTAAAAATTAAATGCCTGGGGTGTTAGTGGCCCTGGTGAAAACTTAATTCATTCAAAGTTTTTCCCTTCAACCTTTATAGTTCTTTATTTAACACTCCAAAATTTTTAAATACCCATAATAACTAACCTATTAAGCCTATACCCTAGCACATATTGTCAAGAGTAGATAATTTGACCATAAATTATGAGAGCCTGATTTTGAAGGTTAAAAATGGTAAGTGGCCAGTGGCCAGTTTTTTAATTAAACTACCTAGGCTCTACTGGCCACAGGTCCAGTTCAAAACAATTCCTTATTTCTCAGCCTCCGAGAGTCCATTATTTTCAAAACACCAAAAATGAGGTGGGGAAGGGATCGTGGTAGTGATAGGTTATAGTGTAATATAATGACAAAACAGGTCTAAAATATAATAATTCAATAGTAAATCTCTCATTTATGGAAAGTTAATACCTTTTAAACAATGTTTTATAGGAACAGATTTAAATCAACGATTTTTAAAAAAAAATCATTTGATTAAAATCGCGATTTAAATCGCTGATTTAAATCAACTTGATTTTAATCAAACAACCCTGCTCACAAGTCGCACCATGGACTAATTAACACCGGGACACCCCGTTCCCGAATATTTGCTTCGGGCGATTGTTAAATGTGCGCTCTGGCGGTATAGTTAAGGCCTAACGGAAAACTAGGGTCAAACCGGGATGAGTAAATGGGGCAGTGGATGAACATAATTAGTTAATTAGTTAATTAGTCATAATAGTCCATGCTGCAGCCATTCAAGCCATGATTTTGATCGCTGTGCGAGTAGTGGTTTTAGGCAATCGAGTCGGTTATCGAGTACCAAATATTTTTTCATCAAGTATTCGAGTCGAGTGATATTGAAGTCGAGTCGAGTAATAAAGTACTTGATTAAAGGGAAACTTTCTCTTATTCGAGTCGAGTAACTAAAAAAACCTCGAGTATTGATTTTAACGAGTCGGGTTATCGAGTACTTGATTAGGAGCTGGTTTTTTCAAGTTATTATGAAATTAAATTTAAAAGGAGTATAAAGTAGATTACAATGCTAAAAAATAATGAACTACAGTTTCCACAACTTTGTAGGTACCGTTTATTGTCCCCCAAAAAGTTATGATAACCCATCTTTGAACTTTGAAGCAACGAGGATATAGAAACAAGATGTACGACGGTCAGAATACACACAATCCTTCTAATGTGTTAAGTTTGTTTGAGCTATTCACAGCAACCTGCAACGCCGGTATCACAACCAAAATATATCCACGGTCACACACACTTATTTGTTACTTCTAGTCATACTTTGAAAGCATCGAAGATTCCTTCGATCAGTGTCACTCTTATTTTTTACTTCTGATAAATTTTATTTGTTACTACTAGTCAGCCGTTGAGTGTCACACTTATATCTTCTGGTTATACGACAAAGACTAGTTCGATCAGTTTCATACTTATTTGTTACTTCTGATCTCACTTATTTGTTACTTCTGATCTCACTTATTTGTTACTTCTGATCACACTTATTTGTTACTTCTGGTCACACTTATTTGTTACTTCTGATCACACTTATTTGTTACTTCTGGTCACACTTATTTGTTACTTCTGGTCACACTTTTTTTGTTACGTTGGTCATACGCCGAAGACTAGGTAGATCAGTGTCATACTTAATTGTTACTTCTGGTCATACGTTGAAAGCGCGGACCACTCTGAACGGCCTTGAAATTGCGGGGGTCCGTATACGCTGCCCAAAAAACCTTACTTAGAATTAATTTAAGGAACGTTTTTACAATTCTAGGTTATATGTAAACCACAGCTATTCAAAAATAAAACTTTCATGAAAATCTGACTTAAATTAAGGAACTGTATGCAGATTTTTAGGCGAAAATATAAAAACACGAAAATTGGGGTCCCGTAAATTACAATGAAAACTATACTTAAATTTAATATTTACTGATAAAACCGAAGTTGTAGGTCCACTGAATCCTAACCTATCTAATAATTTTTTTAACGTTATCGGACTTAATATTAATGAAAATATCTACCACATAAAGCGAAATCACCGAAAATAGTAAATAGGGCAAATGCCCAACTTCTTGGACTCCGATTTGAAAACTTTATGAAAGGCTATCAGTGGCAATGTATGTACATTCGAACGAGATATCATTGACTCTTCTAGTTATAACCATTGAAGAGGTATGCGCGACACGGCGCCATCGGCATCGGCGGCAATGGCTACACTGTTCGTGAGACTAATACACACAAATCCTTAGGATTGTGTGTAAAAACTAATACTCGACGAGTTTAGAGAGCAGCTATTTCGAGTAATCGGGTACCCGAATATGCAATTTTTTGGTACTCGGTAATCGACGAGTATTCTCCAATTACTTATTACTTACACCGCCCCCCCCCCCTAGCTACGCCACTGCATTTATCAACCCGAGCGTGGCTGCTCTACGAAGTAAGAGATTATTTTAGATGTAGAAATTTTTAAAACGAAGATGTCGCTACTGCCCCACAGAAATAAAATTGAGGAAAATAGCAATCAGGGAAAATTTATAATCTCACTGCCTTTATCTGGGTCCGAATTCAGTCTTTTTACAAAAGTTATTTTGAGATTGCAGATGCGAGTATAGCATTAAGATGATATAACCATAAAATTGATTTCGATAGATTCGCCCACGCAAAAAATCGCCCGTAGTGTACCCTCTTTTACCTAAAATACCTTCGCAATGTATTTGGCCAAGAAAGGCTCAATTATCTATCCATGTAGCATGTACACAAATATTTTTCTAAAGATATCGATTATCAATGTATTCATTCACGGATGAGATATTAGAAAGAACACTTTTAAAAAAATATATATAGCAACCTCATCTTGTTTTATAATTATATCAAGCGGAGACGATAGAGTTTGTCACGTAGATAGCGTGGGTATTTTTTTTTGGCGCAAATGATAATTTAATTTTTAATTTTAATTTAAAATTTTTAACTTTTTATGTAATTTTTAGGTTTTTATTGTTATTATTTGGTCGTGTGATAGACCTTGTCACGTAGATAGCGTGGGTATTTTTTATTTTGCCCGCAAATGATTATTTAATTTTTTATTTTAATTTGTTTTGTAAGGTTTTTTGGTATTATTTTCGTCGTGTGTTCGCCGACACCACGTGTTTTTGCCCTAATAATTTACACGTGGTATTCTGGTAGTTTGTAAAAAAATACTTTCCACGTGGTATTCCGGTTACATAAATTACAAGTTTTCTAAATTTTGGGAATTATCTAGCTGTGCTGCCTTTTTTTGGCCGCAACCGCTTTTTTATTTAATTTTCTTATTTTCCCTTATTAGGGCCCTTTCATGATTTTTGTTATTATTTTCGTCGTGTGTTCGCCGACACTTGCAGTTTCGGTAGCCGTGTTGTTCACTACAAATAATTTCCACGTGGTATTGCGCTACGTTCTGTTTGTTATTTGCGTTGTTGATTCGCATCATCTCAACGTGACATTCCGCGAGTTGCTAAGAACCTATTATGTCTTCAGGCGACAGTGAATCGAGCGATGAACCAACAGACTGTACTGAAGAAACGTCGGACGGAATTGACGAAGGATAATTATACCCAGCTGACTCGGCGCCGACGCTACACTCTACCGAAAAAGAAAGTGCAGTGCAACACGCAATTGTCCGTTCGGAAAGATTCGTGGTTTGAGGATTCTCCATTGCTGCTCAGAGATCTTTTGCTGACAATTTACTTTTTCATTTTTAATATTCCACAAACCTTTGCTGCTCAAGAGCTACACGTTTCCAAATTGTCCATTTCTCGGTGGTATCAAGCCTGCAGGGCGGTGGCATTTGATGCCGCCGTTCTCACCAGCGAGAGGATTGGGGGGCCAGGGGTTGTCGTCGAGATCGACGAATCAAAATTTGGGAGACGGAAGTTCAATCGTGGCCGTCGAGTTGAAGGACAGTGGGTGTTTGGAGGTGTGGATCGAGCTAGCAAAGCGTTTTTTATGGTGCCTGTCGCTAAGAGAGATGCCGCTACGCTTATCCCTCTCATCGACGCGTGGATTGTGCCAGGTTCAAGCATAAATTCAGATTGCTGGAAAAGTTATGACGCGTCAGATTGTAATCCCAATTTCAGGCACTTTAAAGTTAACCATTCGTTACACTTTAAAGATCCTGAAACTGGGACACATACTAACCGTATAGAGGGCCTTTGGGCACATGCCAAACGGGCTTTGCCACCTTCCGGTAGGAGGAAACGATTTATCCCCGGGTATCTAGCCACCGTCATGTTTAGGAGCAGGGCTAAACAGCAAGGGAAACACGCCTTTTTGGAGTTTTTGAAAGCTGCGGCTTCGCTCCATTCCCCCAACCTTTGAAAATTTTGTTCATTTTTTGGCACATTAAAGTCTTTTTTAAATATTTGAGTTCAGTTTAATCCAACAATTGCTATAATTATTCCAACAATTGCTATAATTATTCCATTCGCGTACCCCACTTTGCCCTTAGCCGTGCGATATACGGGCAAATTTTGCACATGCCCGACAATACTTGGAAGGGTATGCCTAGGTACTGTCCTCTAGGTTGCGTTATAGAAGGCCCATCGCTTATTTTAGTTAGGCGCCAATACTTCAACTATCACGAAAAACGGTTCTTTAGACATTTTTTAAAACAACCTGGGGCTGAAAAACACGTGGTGTCGGCGAACACACGACGAAAATATTTCCAAAAACCTTAAAATTTCGAAATTTTTAAATTAAAATAAACAACTTAATAATCATTTGCGGACAAAAGAAAAATACGTGACAAGGTCTATCGCACGACAAACTACAACAAAAAACCTAAAAACTACATAAAAAGTTAAAAATTTTAAATTAAAATTAAATTATCATTTGCGCAAAAAAATACCCACGCTATCTACGTGCCAAACTCTATCGTATCCGCCTAAAAAATTATAAAACAAGATGAGGTTGCTGTAGTTAACTTTTGCCCAAATTTTGAGCTGTACATTTTGTTGCTTAAAGGGAATATAACCCCAGGTATTTGGTGTGGAACACCAACGTTTGCAGCTCTGGCCGCTCTTGCCTTTGGCTTTAGAAATGTGTGGCGCCACTGTACGGGAAATTTGAAAAATTGAAGGGGGTCTTCCATAAAGGTTGCTTTGCAGGTTATATTCCCTTTAAGTTTTAATTATATGGATTTTTGGATAAAAAATTAATTGCTCGTGCCCCCACATAAATGTTTTATGATCGCCGCCGCTGACCTTAGATCTACTCTCGTAAGAGATATATTAGTCTTAGTTTAGTAGTAAATAATTAATAATGCAAAGACTATCTACTCCAACTTGTCATATTTTCTTCTTTGTTCTATTTGGTGTTTCTTCGTTTTCGCCCGTTTTTTTAGCCAGAGTTCGTCGTTGCATGATTGTTTGAGGGAGTTCTACCATTTCAAAAACGCGCCTAACGAAAAACTAGCTAGAAATATAAGTATAAAATTTATATTTTAAAACTTTTTTTTAGCTCCCTCCCGGCAGCGTTTCGTAACCCACCGACCCCGCCCAGGCCCGGACTAGCCCGGGTGGCTAAACTGACAATCGCCGGCCAGATATGGGCCAACTAAAATTGGGGGCCAAAGAGGAAGAATTTGCCATTTAATGGGAAATGCTGCCAACACGATTGCATAGCCGGTGGGGCCAACTACTAGCCAGTCCGGCCCTGACCCCGCCCCATTTTTGATACGGCCTCTACTCGGGAGCAGCGTTGCAAGACGCGCAATAACTATCGTACACGTCGATAATTCTTAGCCAATTTTTGGGCCGTACGATACTTTCGATGGTTTTCAGTATAGTGTCCAACTTTCGATAATTCATGGATAGTAGATTTTAGAGGATCGGTAAAAAGCCTGGTTTTTAGCCCCCGTAAACCAATCACACTAAGGGAGTCGGCCAAGGTTATTTGAAAAAAAAAAACAAGTATCGCTAAAAGTGGATGATACTGTTGGAAAAAAGAAAAAAGATAAACACTGAGTACATTTTTATGCCAAAAGGTATTTTTTCACGTTTTTATAGATTAATTATTATATACTAAATATCAGTTATTAAAAATTACTAAAATATAAAGCGCAAAAAATTACCTAACAATATCAACCGCATTAGATTGCCATTTTGAAATTTTAAGATCACGTGGTACAAACGACTTTGCAATACTCCCTCGGAGTCTCTCGAGCTGATTGATACGCGGGGAGAAATAAAATGCACTGTGGAAGGGTATCGAAAACCTGCCCTCTTAATTTAGTGTCCATGGATAATTCAAAGTAGCGTAATTTTAGAAGTTGTATTACGACACTATAACTTTCAGGGGGGTTTAGGGGAGTCGTATCAGTAAGGAGGGAAGATTCAAAAAGTTCCAATTGAAACCTTGAGAATCTGACCCACACACTAAACTCGAGGGAAATTTAAATACTTATTTCCCCGTGCCGTATGTATCGAATTTATTTGTTCGGGATCCGTAGAGTCGTTATTGTTACGGAGTAGGTAAATGAAACCAATAGTAGTTATGCCAAAAATAGTAACTCTTTAATTTGTACTTGGTAGCAGCGTATGTGATATTGTAAAGGCACTTAAAGGATATGGCTGTCGCTATAAGGCCTGATGGGTCGGTAACAGATTGAAATTAAACAGTTCTGGATAGTTGAGTTTCCGGATATTTACAAGATAATTTAATTTTGGGCTGGACGACTTGGTTTATTTTATACGGATGAATCAGTTAACGTTCAAAATAATAATTTAAAAGTACTTATCAATTTTCTATATACAAAGTCTTCTTCACAAAACACAACACCATTATGATGGTCACCGGGCATTCGCCAACACACACACCGTCCGACACACGGTACCAAGATTACCTTAGTAACCCGAATCAAACACCATAATTTAAACATCAAACTATAACTCAATAAATAGCAACACTAAACGTTAATGAAAATTATAACAAGGTATTATAAGTAAATTAAACTGTAATCAGACAAACGGTATAACTATCATAATCTCAAAAATAAATCTCTATAATAAATTCTTGAATAATCTGTTTAATACTAATCTTTATAAATATCTTTCTAATCCCCCACAGTTAAGCTGACTTGGCTTTATATACTTCAATAAAAAACAAAAACCTTTATCTTCTCAGGGTTCGAAAAACCAAAATACGGGGCTGCCAGTATAGATGAGATTCAGTATACAAAATAGTATTATTAGCCGGCCCCTAGAAAGTTAACGGGTCATGATAGTTGGCAGAAAACGGTTTAACAATGTTAAACTTTTCATATTATTATTTTGGTTTAGTCAAGATTTTTCAATAGACTGAACTTGACTTATTTGTTTTTTTTTTAAATTGTGATTTATTATTTTAAATATAACTTCGACAATATTCCGACAATATCCGTGAGAAGTAAGATAACTATTTTGGAAACTTTAATTTATTTTTGAAATCGATAATTTTCCGCCCTTCGTATGATAATTGGATGATTAGGGCCTGGCAGCGCTACTCGGGAGTCGGTCATTGTGCCAGTAGGTGGGGCGACGGGGTGGGGACTCCGGGAAGAGAAAACGCGTCTTCCTGATTTCCCTCAATTTCTCGTTCGAGACTCACGAGAGAGGCTGTCTGTTGACGGGACGCGCAGCTCACGCCGTAGTTTTAAATGTATTTTTCGGTTTTAAATAAAAGGCGGTTTTAAACACGATACGTAATAACTTGGTGCTAAACAGGCAACATAACGAAACGGTTAATTTAAGGCCATAACGGGAAACGAATGGATGATGAACACTGAGTTTAAGCAAGTAAGCGATGTCTATTAATCTTATGATTGAAGTAGGATCTGTAGGAAGTAGCCGTAAATCAATTTCATTTATTATTGGAATTTTGCTTCTGGTTACGCATTGTAGTTATTATTAATTTTCTAGTGTCTATTTTGACCCAAGCAATTTTGTAATTACCGGAATCTCTTAAGGTAGCTGCCGTTACGTACTCGGAAGTTGTGGTTGTGGTTTCATTTTCACTTAGCGCTTGAATATAAAAGTGGGCGTTTGCTCTCCACAAATCGTTACCCTGGTTTTAAATCCAAGTAAGTTCACTTGGCGTTTTTCTGAGAACCATATACAAAAAATATTCATTGCGTAAATCTATTTTTAAATAGGCTTATATTATCGAATTAAATTTTTAGCATTGCTTTTTGAACTAATGTATGGTTTTCATTAGGTCAAAAACGTCGCTACGGCTCAAATAAGTGTTAGGCCTAACAGGAATTTTCCCGATGAATGTTTTTGGCCTAGTAAAGTGTAACGCGGAACGTTTTTTATTGTGGGAACACTGTCGTAATGTAATCTAAATAGAACTTCCTTGTTAAATGGTTTTCCGCGTCACTAGCGAAAGTTAAGTAGTTTTGGCCGTAGCTATTAAAGATTGAAAAAAGGTAATTCCGGATTTATCCATATCGTGACCGACGCTCATGATTTATCCATATCGTAATATCATAAGTAACGTAATAACAATAAGTATGACAATAGTGCTAGCAGTTGATGCGTTTTTATAAGTTAGTGACGTCACAGCCGTAGCTTCCGTAGTGGTTGTCATGGAAACTCGCGTTTTTTCTCAATAGACGTTTAACATTGGTGACGTGGCCGGGTTTCAAGCTGCTGGCACTATACTAACGAGATTAACAACCAATCTGATTTTCATAGTTATTGCGTAATCAAGATGTTTTCTCAGCAGAGAGCCCTCTAGTGTGTAAAATATGCGATACTTCCGCTAAGCCGAAATATCTGGTTTCCGATAGATATACGTTTCGGGCGCCAAACTGGAAGGAAAGGAATATGAGAAATAAAATAGAATATACACAAATATATAGGTTATTATAACCCTTACTTTTGGTTCGAGTCAGAAGATGATTAATTATTAATTAATCTATCGTTGTTATATGGGCTGTTCCACTCCGACCAAAGCAAGATTACATAAAGGGAAAGGGAAGGTTCGGGTATTCAGACGGAAAAACCCATGATCTCAGTTAATATTCCTTTAATTACGCCATAAACACAAAAGTACATAATACAATAAACCGTTACAAATAACCTAAAACAACTCTGGGGAAAATACCGAACACTTACTCTTAGCTTTCTAATTTCGCTCTGCCTTGGCGCTTGGGGGACTCAGGTACGAAATGAAATTAATATTTCTCTATCGGGGGCTTCATCGCGGAGCGTACCTTCCGCCTGCTATCCCTTTTTTCGGTTCTCCCCTTCCTCCGGGTCCTGAGCCTTTTTATCCCCTTGGTATTGTCTATCATTTCTTAATGATCGCGTTTGACTTGGTCATTGGGTCCCTGGGTCATATGGGGGTGGCTTCTGCCTTCTACAGGGGTTTCTGGGTTATCGGAATGACTTGACAAATTTGAAGTCGGTGGAGAGCTGGTGGTCCTTTTCGCCTATCTCGTCTTTGGTGACCTTGGCCTTATTGCCGAGGACCCAATGCACTATTTATGCTACGGCTATTTTTAGAAACTTTATGACACTTTCAAGGTTTTTTCGTTGGGAATTGACAAACTCTTGGGTTTGAATTTACTGGTGAGGTAATAAATGGGGCCTAGGCTTAACTTTTACGATTTACATTATTTGGCATTTTAACTTCAAACATATTACTTACACTAAATATTAACTGATCTAAACTATTAGGGGGCTTCCTCTAAATGACTCTACGTGAACTTTTCATAACGATACTTGTTTAATTGTGTATTCTGACCAACCTTCGTTGGTTTAAAGTGGTATTTATTATATTTACCATTTCTTAAGTGAAGTTAGGGGAACATTAAATCATGTTACCATGGGACTTGCGTTATTATACATTGCATTTGATAGTTTTTTAATGACGGGACTAGTTTATAATGTGAGATTATGTAGACATAGTCAGCTTAACCTGCGACACACTTTTTGGAGCAATCAAGGGGACGTTACCTTCAGACTTACTTCTTCCACCAGAGGCGCAATAGATAAAGATATATAGAGAGAGCGGGATACTTCAAGTAGGGGTTTGACATAAAGGTTGGAAACAAATGAGCCAGCAAAAAAAAACAACAGTCTATGGCGGTTACATTATGAACTTTTAAAATATAGGTAATGAACTATACTAAAATATACTAAAATAAAGTATGGAATTTACAAATTGTCGTTGAGGAGTCCGTAAAAATACCAATGTCTTTTGAGGGGGGAGAACCCCCTTTGAATAATACCAGCGGCGCGCCACTGCACTGACGTGGTTGTATACAGGACACTCATACCTATCGAATGGCACCCTAGCCAAATTCCTATCAGGTGTAGTTGAAGAGCATTTGAGATTTCGAAGAAGCCGTTACGCGTTTGTGATTTTCCTACTTACGCGAAAAAATTTCTTATTCTATCTTATCTTATACAGGGTGTCCACTAAAAAACGATCCAGGGCCAATATCTCAGAAACCGTTTTCTCTAGGAATTTAATTTTTTTTATGTTACGTAGCACGTGCAGGGGGCAAAGAAGAATGATAACCTCGATGACCTTGAACCATGTCTTCAAGGTCATCCAAAAACTATCTCGAGAACCGTAAGTGCTAGAAAGTTGGTTCCAATTAGAAACGTGTTCCCCGTCACGGTTTATGCCTACTTGATGAACATGATCGGATTCGACCAATAGTAAGTCGATAAAATTGTTACCAAAATCACAAATGTCGTAAAAGGGAAAATTGCAAGACAGCGCTAATAACTCCAAAACAAGTCGTGCTACATTATCGAAATTTGCTAGGCAATCGCATCATGGTAGGATATTTTAATATTTGGAAAATTGTATGACCTTGAACCGTTGTCTTCAAGGTCATACTAAAATTATCTCGAGAACCATTACGTTTAGAGCAAAAATTCCAATTAGAAAGTTGTTCTTCGTCACATTTTATGTATTAATAACTTTAATTATAATTTCTAATTGGAATTTTTGATCTAAACCTAATGGTTCTCGAGATAATTTTAGTATGACCTTGAAGACATGGTTCAAGGTCGTACAATTTTCCAAATATTAAAATATCCTACCATGATGCGATTGTCTAGAGAAAACGGTTTCTGAGATATTGGCCCTGGATCGTTTTTTGGTGGACACCCTGTATATATACTAGCCTTGGTACCCGGCTTCGCCCGTTAGTTCTTTAAAATATGTGATGTAAAACATATGTTATAACTTGAACTTAATTGAGTAATGATCATGGATCTTGAGCGTATTCGTGCTTATTTCGTGGACCTCCATTAAATGACGAAGGCGGGATTACTAATTTACCGTGATTTTCGGCGATTTTATCGTCGGCAATTGCATCTTTCAGATGAATGTATTCTTCAACTCGAAGCTTCGTCTGGTTCAGGCGAATAAACGGTAATCGCTCTGATTCTATCTTTGCATACATATCCACCAAATACTGATGTTGTCGGTAATTTAGTACGCGATTCTCCCATGGTTGCACCATTCGACGATAGGAGTAAAACGACATCGCTGATACCATTTTATTAGTTGAATATGTAGTTCCTGGTTGTACTTGATTTATATGGATAGAATATCCGTGTCCTCCGCGTGGGAAAATCAGCGGATACGCGTTTTAACTCGTTACTCCGCATAGTTAAAACAATATATCTTTTTTCAAATTCATTACCCGCTATGACAATGGTCCTCTGAAGCAAGAATGACGACACAACGACGCTGAGTTTCGACGTCTTCATCCCCAAGAAAGTAAAAGGCTACGTTCAGCAGCAGTCAACGGAAAAAAAACCCGATGGATTTGATATTTTCCACCGATGAGCTTTTTCGTCATAATGACGTCGTAAGTTGCTGAACGCTTTTATTCAGTCATCGGTGTTTTTTAAAATGCCGTAGCTTTTATAGTAGTTTTACGTCAGAAATGACGTCAGTCATCGGAAAAACCGACTCTTCCAGCCGATGACTTCGGTGAGTAACCGGTGAGTAACCGATGACTATCGTGTCGTCAAATAGCCCCGACGCGTTCATACCAAAAGAGCCCTGAAAATAATACTGCCAAAAGAGCCCTGAAAATAATACTACCAAAAGAGCCCTGAAAATAATACTACCAAAAGAGCCCTGAAAATAATACTACCAAAAGAGCCCTGAAAATAATACTACCAAAAGAGCCCTGAAAATAATACTACCAAAAGAGCCCTGAAAATAATACTACCAAAAGAGCCCGGAAAATAATACTACCAAAAGAGCCCGGAAAATAATACTACCAAAAGAGCCCGGAAAATAATACTACCAAAAGAGCCCGGAAAATAATACTACCAAAAGAGCCCGGAAAATAATACTACCAAAAGAGCCCGGAAAATAATACTACCAAAAGAGCCCGGAAAATAATACTACCAAAAGAGCCCGGAAAATAATACTACCAAAAGAGCCCGGAAAATAATACTACCAAAAGAGCCCGGAAAATAATACTACCAAAAGAGCCCGGAAAATAATACTACCAAAAGAGCCCGGAAAATAATACTACCAAAAGAGCCCGGAAAATAATACTACCAAAAGAGCCCGGAAAATAATACTACCAAAAGAGCCCGGAAAATAATACTACCAAAAGAGCCCGGAAAATAATACTACCAAAAGAGCCCGGAAAATAATACTACCAAAAGGGCCCGGAAAATAATACTACCAAAAGAGCCCGGAAAATAATACTACCAAAAGAGCCCGGAAAATAATACTACCAAAAGAGCCCGGAAAATAATACTACCAAAAGAGCCCGGAAAATAATACTACCAAAAGAGCCCGGAAAATAATACTACCAAAAGAGCCCGGAAAATAATACTACCAAAAGAGCCCGGAAAATAATACTACCAAAAGAGCCCGGAAAATAATACTACCAAAAGAGCCCGGAAAATAATACTACCAAAAGAGCCCGGAAAATAATACTACCAAAAGAGCCCGGAAAATAATACTACCAAAAGAGCCCGGAAAATAATACTACCAAAAGAGCCCGGAAAATAATACTACCAAAAGAGCCCGGAAAATAATACTACCAAAAGAGCCCGGAAAATAATACTACCAAAAGAGCCCGGAAAATAATACTACCAAAAGAGCCCGGAAAATAATACTACCAAAAGAGCCCGGAAAATAATACTACCAAAAGAGCCCGGAAAATAATACTACCAAAAGAGCCCGGAAAATAATACTACCAAAAGAGCCCGGAAAATAATACTACCAAAAGAGCCCGGAAAATAATACTACCAAAAGAGCCCGGAAAATAATACTACCAAAAGAGCCCGGAAAATAATACTACCAAAAGAGCCCGGAAAATAATACTACCAAAAGAGCCCGGAAAATAATACTACCAAAAGAGCCCGGAAAATAATACTACCAAAAGAGCCCGGAAAATAATACTTCCAAAAGAGCCCGGAAAATAATACTACCAAAAGAGCCCGGAAAATAATACTACCAAAAGAGCCCGGAAAATAATACTACCAAAAGAGCCCGGAAAATAATACTACCAAAAGAGCCCGGAAAATAATACTACCAAAAGAGCCCGGAAAATAATACTACCAAAAGAGCCCGGAAAATAATACTACCAAAAGAGCCCGGAAAATAATACTACCAAAAGAGCCCGGAAAATAATACTACCAAAAGAGCCCGGAAAATAATACTACCAAAAGAGCCCGGAAAATAATACTACCAAAAGAGCCCGGAAAATAATACTACCAAAAGAGCCCGGAAAATAATACTACCAAAAGAGCCCGGAAAATAATACTACCAAAAGAGCCCGGAAAATAATACTACCAAAAGAGCCCGGAAAATAATACTACCAAAAGAGCCCGGAAAATAATACTACCAAAAGAGCCCGGAAAATAATACTACCAAAAGAGCCCGGAAAATAATACTTCCAAAAGAGCCCGGAAAATAATACTTCCAAAAGAGCCCGGAAAATAATACTTCCAAAAGAGCCCGGAAAATAATACTTCCAAAAGAGCCCGGAAAATAATACTACCAAAAGAGCCCGGAAAATAATACTACCAAAAGAGCCCGGAAAATAATACTACCAAAAGAGCCCGGAAAATAATACTACCAAAAGAGCCCGGAAAATAATACTACCAAAAGAGCCCGGAAAATAATACTACCAAAAGAGCCCGGAAAATAATACTACCAAAAGAGCCCGGAAAATAATACTACCAAAAGAGCCCGGAAAATAATACTACCAAAAGAGCCCGGAAAATAATACTACCAAAAGAGCCCGGAAAATAATACTACCAAAAGAGCCCGGAAAATAATACTACCAAAAGAGCCCGGAAAATAATACTACCAAAAGAGCCCGGAAAATAATACTACCAAAAGAGCCCGGAAAATAATACTACCAAAAGAGCCCGGAAAATAATACTTCCAAAAGAGCCCGGAAAATAATACTTCCAAAAGAGCCCGGAAAATAATACTTCCAAAAGAGCCCGGAAAATAATACTTCCAAAAGAGCCCGGAAAATAATACTTCCAAAAGAGCCCGGAAAATAATACTTCCAAAAGAGCCCGGAAAATAATACTACCAAAAGAGCCCGGAAAATAATACTACCAAAAGAGCCCGGAAAATAATACTACCAAAAGAGCCCGGAAAATAATACTACCAAAAGAGCCCGGAAAATAATACTACCAAAAGACCTCGGAAAATAATACTACCAAAAGACCTCGGAAAATAATACTACCAAAAGACCTCGGAAAATAATACTACCAAAAGAGCCCTTAACTTATAATACTACCAAAAGAGCCCTTAACTTATAATACTACCAAAAGAGCCCTTAACTTATAATACTACCAAAAGAGCCCTTAACTTATAATACTACCAAAAGAGCCCTTAACTTATAATACTACCAAAAGAGCCCTTAACTTATAATACTACCAAAAGAGCCCTTAACTTATAATACTACCAAAAGAGCCCTTAACTTATAATACTACCAAAAGAGCCCTTAACTTATAATACTACCAAAAGAGCCCTTAACTTATAATACTACCAAAAGAGCCCTTAACTTATAATACTATAATAATACTTTCGGAAAACTTACCAAAGGAAAGGGAGTTTGTAGCGGGACGTGACCTGTAGCCGGCAATTTCGGAAAAGGAGACTTTTGGAAGCCGGGGGAGGAAGAAATTTTGGACCGGCGACGTAACCTTCAGCCGGCGGACTGGGGACAGGGGGGGGGGGGGGGTAAGCGGACCTTCAGCCGGCGGGCGGGGAGAGAGGCGAGAAAATAAAGCTCGACAAACAGACAAACAAACTTCTGGAAATCTATAGTATAGATATAAATAAAATCTGATGTTTGTGTGTGTATAGATATATTAGGGTGGTTCAAAAAAATGCAAATATCGAAATGTTTTGGTGCACATGGATTTTCTTGTTCATTTTGATGAGAACATGACCCACGAAAAATTTTAGGTTATTTCATTAATATTTAGGACTGCCTCAACGAGGTTACGTTTTACCACTATGAACTAACCCATTTATAAGCAAAAATCAGTTATGTCACTTAAATACTTTACTTGAACCAAAAATTTAATATTTATTACTTATATAGTTTTTATAAGGTTTATTATAGAAATAAGTACCGGTACACAATAAAATATTTAGCAGAAAGCCCCACTAAACCAGGTTATAACTGCTGAAAATCTCAAGTTAGGACCTGGTTTTGTGGCGATTTCTGCCAATTATTTTATTGTGTACCGGTACTTATTACTATAATAAACCCTGTGTAAATTTAAGTAAGTAATAAATATTAAATATTTCGTTCAGTTAAAGTATTTGAGTGACATAATTATTTTTTGCTTATAAATGGGTTTGTTTATAATGGTAAAACTTTAGCTCGTTGAGGCAGTCCTAAAAATTAATGAATTTACGTAAAATTTCTCCTGTGTCATTTTCCGACCAAAATGAACGAGAAAATCAATGTGCACCAAAACATTTCGATATTTGCATTTTTTTTAAACACCCTAATATATATATATATATATATATATATATATATATATATATATATATATATATATATATATATATATATATATATATATATATATATATATATATATATATATATATATATATATATATATATATATATATATATATATATATATATATATATATATATATATATATATATATATATATATATATATATATATATATATATATATATATATATATATATATATATATATATATATATATATATATATATATATATATATATATATATATATATATATATATATATATATATATATATATACAAACATCAGATTTTATTTATATCTATACTATAGATTTCCAGAAGTTTATCTATAACTATAAGTCTTAAAGTTTGTCCTTTTATTTGTTTATTTGTTTGTATGTTATCTTCCTAAAACTCGAGAACGGTCAGCTCTAGAGCTTTGAAATTTTAACTCAATGTTCAGGGCCTGATTTCCAACTAAACGCGCCTAATTCCAAATACCTGACATGGGTAATCTAATTCAATTTTCAGTTGTATTTTACTGGACTTTGGACTTTCACCTCCCAGCTGGAGGTTTTGACAGGAAGGGCTTATCTTAGTCGCCCATAGGGGAACGTCCATAAATTACATGAGTCGTTTAGGGCAGGGAGGGGTCGAGCTGAATCTCACCCAATCTCACGTGGAGGAGATGGGGGGGTTTCGGCAAATATCACGTTTTTTTTTTTCCGCAAACGTATTTACACTAAAAATACGAATTTTGAAAAATCTCACGTGATATTAGGGGGGATGTTGAAAAATGTCGCGCATTTAGTGGAAATTTTACTACTTTATTGTTTAGTCTTTATTTAGTACAATTAAAAATCTCACGTGATATTAGGGGGGATGTTGAAAAATGTCGCGCATTTAGTGGAAATTTTACTACTTTATTGTTTAGTCTTTATTTAGTACAATTGATTCGCAAATATAACGCTGTCAAAATTATATTGTTAAAAAGTAAAAGATTTGTAAAAATATGTATAATTTAAAATTAGTAAAAGCAATTAAAATGATTTTTCAGTAGGTCATTTGAATTTAAAGTCGGAATAGCTCTCCCAATTAACGTAGTGTCTAATGCAATTCCGACATCTACTATCCCAGTTGAAGACGCTACAGGGGAGGGAGGGGGACGAGCCAAATCTCACGACATCTCACTAAGCGGGGAGGGGGATCGAAAAATCGCCACAATCGCCTCACGTAATTAATGGGCGCTCCCTAGGCTGTACATTGACGGACCGGTAGAAGGGGTGGAATTTGGGGGCTCTTCAACGGCCTCAACACAAGTCATTTGGAAATTAAAACTCGAGAATTGTTAGCTCTCCCAAAAGTTATTAGGAAGAATCATCAGAAGGAAATAAAAATACGAATTTTTCTGAAGACGGTTTTGTTATGGTACCGTACTTTTATTACGTACAAATCAAAAAGACCCCGAGCGAAGCCGGGTATTAAAGCTAGTATATATATATATATATATATATATATATATATATATATTGGTTTGTTACCTTCTATGCACGCCCAAGATAATTGTCCGATTCGCACGAAATTTGGCCTGTGGCATTGTGGCCCCTGCCGTCAGGTTCTAGGGGCGTCTTGAGATTGCTAACCTTCGTAGTTTTTGACCACGGGACCAATAAACGGTGACCGCAAGACCGAAACCCCTGACCTCACGCCGTCAAGAGACGCGGGTATTAAGAGACCCGGGAGTTTCTCTCTGGCTCTTAGCTGCTGCATGGCACGACCTTCGACCCTTTTCGCTCGCGTTCGTTCTCTTTTCTCAGCCCCCCCTCCCTCTCCACTCTATCTGTGTCACGCAGACACCTTTGCCCGGGCCGTATTCATTCCACGCATACCCATAATACCAACCGATATGCCATTTGATTTTAAACGCCTGCAATTTCCAAACAATCTTAGCTTCGCAATGACAATTAATAAAGCGCAAGGACAGTCACTTTAAACTGCGGGAAACCGATGCTTTATGTGGCGTGCTTAAGAGTTGGAGCTGCAAATAACCTGTACATACTGACTCCCAACGGAGAAACTAAAATATTGTGTACAAAAACGCTTTATCATAATTACATCTTAAACTAATCAAAGAAATACAATATATGTTAATATTACAAGATATAATATTCTGCACTATTAAACGTTTGCAATTTAAAAATGCCTATTTACTATTTAAAAATAATTTAATTTGCATATTTAAAGTAAAGAGCATTTTGTTCCCGTTTTCTAAACCCGGGCTTCTCAGCTAGTACTTTATACTAGTAAATACTATACTTAATACTTGTAAATTCTATACTTAATACTTGTAAATTCTATACTTAATACTTGTAAATTCTATACTTTACATTTGTAAATTCTATACTTTACATTTGTAAATTCTATACTTTACATTTGTAAATTCTATACTTTACATTTGTAAATTCTATACTTTACATTTGTAAATTCTATACTTTACATTTGTAAATTCTATACTTTACATTTGTAAATTCTTTACTTTACATTTGTAAATTCTTTACTTTACATTTGTAAATTCTATACTTTACATTTGTAAATTCTATACTTTACATTTGTAAATTCTATACTTTACATTTGTAAATTCTATACTTTACATTTGTAAATTCTATACTTTACATTTGTAAATTCTTTACTTTACATTTGTAAATTCTTTACTTTACATTTGTAAATTCTATACTTTACATTTGTAAATTCTATACTTTACATTTGTAAATTCTATACTTTACATTTGTAAATTCTATACTTTACATTTGTAAATTCTATACTTTACATTTGTAAATTCTATACTTTACATTTGTAAATTCTATACTTTACATTTGTAAATTCTATACTTTACATTTGTAAATTCTATACTTTACATTTGTAAATTCTATACTTTACATTTGTAAATTCTATACTTTACATTTGTAAATTCTATACTTTACATTTGTAAATTCTATACTTTACATTTGTAAATTCTATACTTTACATTTGTAAATTCTATACTTTACATTTGTAAATTCTATACTTTACATTTGTAAATTCTATACTTTACATTTGTAAATTCTATACTTTACATTTGTAAATTCTATACTTTACATTTGTAAATTCTATACTTTACATTTGTAAATTCTATACTTTACATTTGTAAATTCTTTACTTTACATTTGTAAATTCTTTACTTTACATTTGTAAATTCTATACTTTACATTTGTAAATTCTATACTTTACATTTGTAAATTCTATACTTTACATTTGTAAATTCTATACTTTACATTTGTAAATTCTATACTTTACATTTGTAAATTCTATACTTTACATTTGTAAATTCTATACTTTACATTTGTAAATTCTATACTTTACATTTGTAAATTCTATACTTTACATTTGTAAATTCTATACTTTACATTTGTAAATTCTATACTTTACATTTGTAAATTCTATACTTTACATTTGTAAATTCTATACTTTACATTTGTAAATTCTATACTTTACATTTGTAAATTCTATACTTTACATTTGTAAATTCTATACTTTACATTTGTAAATTCTATACTTTACATTTGTAAATTCTATACTTTACATTTGTAAATTCTATACTTTACATTTGTAAATTCTATACTTTACATTTGTAAATTCTATACTTTACATTTGTAAATTCTATACTTTACATTTGTAAATTCTATACTTTACATTTGTAAATTCTATACTTTACATTTGTAAATTCTATACTTTACATTTGTAAATTCTATACTTTACATTTGTAAATTCTATACTTTACATTTGTAAATTCTATACTTTACATTTGTAAATTCTATACTTTACATTTGTAAATTCTATACTTTACATTTGTAAATTCTATACTTTACATTTGTAAATTCTATACTTTACATTTGTAAATTCTATACTTTACATTTGTAAATTCTATACTTTACATTTGTAAATTCTATACTTTACATTTGTAAATTCTATACTTTACATTTGTAAATTCTATACTTTACATTTGTAAATTCTATACTTTACATTTGTAAATTCTATACTTTACATTTGTAAATTCTATACTTTACATTTGTAAATTCTATACTTTACATTTGTAAATTCTATACTTTACATTTGTAAATTCTATACTTTACATTTGTAAATTCTATACTTTACATTTGTAAATTCTATACTTTACATTTGTAAATTCTATACTTTACATTTGTAAATTCTATACTTTACATTTGTAAATTCTATACTTTACATTTGTAAATTCTATACTTTACATTTGTAAATTCTATACTTTACATTTGTAAATTCTATACTTTACATTTGTAAATTCTATACTTTACATTTGTAAATTCTATACTTTACATTTGTAAATTCTATACTTTACATTTGTAAATTCTATACTTTACATTTGTAAATTCTATACTTTACATTTGTAAATTCTATACTTTACATTTGTAAATTCTATACTTTACATTTGTAAATTCTATACTTTACATTTGTAAATTCTATACTTTACATTTGTAAATTCTATACTTTACATTTGTAAATTCTATACTTTACATTTGTAAATTCTATACTTTACATTTGTAAATTCTATACTTTACATTTGTAAATTCTATACTTTACATTTGTAAATTCTATACTTTACATTTGTAAATTCTATACTTTACATTTGTAAATTCTATACTTTACATTTGTAAATTCTATACTTTACATTTGTAAATTCTATACTTTACATTTGTAAATTCTATACTTTACATTTGTAAATTCTATACTTTACATTTGTAAATTCTATACTTTACATTTGTAAATTCTATACTTTACATTTGTAAATTCTATACTTTACATTTGTAAATTCTATACTTTACATTTGTAAATTCTATACTTTACATTTGTAAATTCTATACTTTACATTTGTAAATTCTATACTTTACATTTGTAAATTCTATACTTTACATTTGTAAATTCTATACTTTACATTTGTAAATTCTATACTTTACATTTGTAAATTCTATACTTTACATTTGTAAATTCTATACTTTACATTTGTAAATTCTATACTTTACATTTGTAAATTCTATACTTTACATTTGTAAATTCTATACTTTACATTTGTAAATTCTATACTTTACATTTGTAAATTCTATACTTTACATTTGTAAATTCTATACTTTACATTTGTAAATTCTATACTTTACATTTGTAAATTCTATACTTTACATTTGTAAATTCTATACTTTACATTTGTAAATTCTATACTTTACATTTGTAAATTCTATACTTTACATTTGTAAATTCTATACTTTACATTTGTAAATTCTATACTTTACATTTGTAAATTCTATACTTTACATTTGTAAATTCTATACTTTACATTTGTAAATTCTATACTTTACATTTGTAAATTCTATACTTTACATTTGTAAATTCTATACTTTACATTTGTAAATTCTATACTTTACATTTGTAAATTCTATACTTTACATTTGTAAATTCTATACTTTACATTTGTAAATTCTATACTTTACATTTGTAAATTCTATACTTTACATTTGTAAATTCTATACTTTACATTTGTAAATTCTA
The DNA here is from genome assembly GCF_980474605.1 of Leiobunum rupestre. Lineage (NCBI taxonomy): Eukaryota > Metazoa > Arthropoda > Arachnida > Opiliones > Sclerosomatidae > Leiobunum > Leiobunum rupestre. The sequence continues at coordinate 50,750,346 of NC_143388.1, read as the reverse complement.
TACTTTACATTTGTAAATTCTATACTTTACATTTGTAAATTCTATACTTTACATTTGTAAATTCTATACTTTACATTTGTAAATTCTATACTTTACATTTGTAAATTCTATACTTTACATTTGTAAATTCTATACTTTACATTTGTAAATTCTATACTTTACATTTGTAAATTCTATACTTTACATTTGTAAATTCTATACTTTACATTTGTAAATTCTATACTTTACATTTGTAAATTCTATACTTTACATTTGTAAATTCTATACTTTACATTTGTAAATTCTATACTTTACATTTGTAAATTCTATACTTTACATTTGTAAATTCTATACTTTACATTTGTAAATTCTATACTTTACATTTGTAAATTCTATACTTTACATTTGTAAATTCTATACTTTACATTTGTAAATTCTATACTTTACATTTGTAAATTCTATACTTTACATTTGTAAATTCTATACTTTACATTTGTAAATTCTATACTTTACATTTGTAAATTCTATACTTTACATTTGTAAATTCTATACTTTACATTTGTAAATTCTATACTTTACATTTGTAAATTCTATACTTTACATTTGTAAATTCTATACTTTACATTTGTAAATTCTATACTTTACATTTGTAAATTCTATACTTTACATTTGTAAATTCTATACTTTACATTTGTAAATTCTATACTTTACATTTGTAAATTCTATACTTTACATTTGTAAATTCTATACTTTACATTTGTAAATTCTATACTTTACATTTGTAAATTCTATACTTTACATTTGTAAATTCTATACTTTACATTTGTAAATTCTATACTTTACATTTGTAAATTCTATACTTTACATTTGTAAATTCTATACTTTACATTTGTTCGCGACTTCAGAACGTGCTCTCCGATATTAGGCTTAAATGTTTATCAAAAAGTAGCGAAGAAGAGAGTATCAGTGCCGAAAAAAGGTTCAGTTAGAAAAGTACCGTTAAAGCAATAGGAAGTGTCATACTTATTTTTATTACGTTACTTATGGTAATGTTTCAAAAATCGCATATCTCGACTACTTTGACTTTTACTCTCAGGGAGCGGGGTTTGGATAGGAAACTCAAACAGGTGGCAAATCCCGAAAAGGGTACGGCTGCCGCAGATCAGATGGTAGATAGAACCTTGGATTAATAATGTACATATAAATCCAAGATAGAACTCGTAGACAGTAACAGCTGGGCAGGATTGGGTTTATTTAAAAGGACGATGTGGGGAAAGTAATAATTCGTTTTTTGTTTTTATTGATGGTTTATATTTATGCCAAAATTTAATGATTTTTTTCTAGATAATCAAATTACAATAGTTTTTTATTACTATGTCTGGCGATAACTTGGTTTTTAAACATTGTGACACTATGATGGTATTGTTTTCATTTCAGACCGGATATATCATACACTCTGTGTTAAACATTCGGAAGGAGATCACGACGAATTCATAGTTGATGTTCAATATAAGATTAAGCTAGTGAGTAATATTTATCTTGTTTTGGTTTAGGATGATTGGTTGCGACACCAAACCAAGATTAATCAACTTAGATTACGTTATCAAACCTAACTAGTAGGTTAGACTTGCCTTCCCTAAATTTCAGCTGCTTTCCGTTATTTCACGGAAGCGCCACCTAGGTGACTTATTTATTAACTTATTATTATTATTATATTATATTATTTATAAAAGCAGAACTAAATGAACCAAAGTTATACAAATAGCGCTCAGAATCGGAGGTTGTTTTCCTGATGAAAATTATGAGATAATCGAGTCGTATAAAAGCTAATTTCCATCCCCGTCTTTTGACGCGATAAATTGCACTTGGGAATTATGGGTATTGCTTTTTCTATGCATACAAAATGGTTTAATTAAAAAAAAATTTCGGCCTAGGAGCGCGCAAAATTTCAAATTCGAGGTCCAATTGTAACTTTATAAGTAAAACGCCTCCAACATGGGGAGTATAGCAGTTTGATAACTTCGGTTCATTTACTTTTGTTAAAATAAATAGTTTATATTAAGTTTATAATTAATCGACCCCACTATTTTCATTATTTTTCACCAATCTTCAAATCTCGAAATCAGCACTAAAATAGAATCCTAAAATATCGAAATCACCATAAAAAACTAATAAATAGGCACAAAAAAAACCAATCTTAAATAACTTCCTTTTTCGAAAATCCGTACGCAAAATTTCTTAGTGTTCGACCCCTCGTATTCTTCGCGAATACAATAAAAAAGTATTTCCCAATAGATCGAAAACTTTCCATCGCCCGAAGCCCGCTCGAGGGGTCCTAAAAGCATGGATATCATTGAAAACTTCTCGAATTCTTAGAATAATTCGGGTCCGCGCTCTTGCTAAATATTTCCCCGAGTATAGAGTAGTATCGCTCTGTAGCTTTGGGCTATGGCCGCCATTTTTAGGGCAGCTTTTTATCTATAGGAAAAAGCATGGGTGACGTCGACATAAGTCACGCCGATATTTCCCCAAAATAAACTTTTTCTTTGAGGAAATACGTCAAAAGTTTAAATTATTACAACTTGCATATAAAATTAACCAGTAAGAAAATAAATTTAATAATAGTTCTCTATTTTCGACACTATCGAATACGTGGGATTTAACCCCAACTCAGTATAGCCACCTTTACACGTACCCTCGGAAACGTTTGGCCTCGTTTCGCTCTCGCTGCGGTTCCTAGCGTTTGGAAATCTGTTTGTTCACACAGAATCGCACGTTAGATTTCGTGAGTTTTGAAGAAAATTGGGCACGCGTAGTATAGGCACGTAATTAGGAGTTCGTTTGCTCACGCAGTTGAGTCACGTTTTAATACCATCTAATTAACAAGTAGGCAAGCCAAAATATACCTATCCTCGGAATAGTTTTTAATTTTCAGTGAAGCGTAACTGTATCCGTGGTTCTGCGGTAGAACGCTCACCTGTCGTGCAAGAGGGCTCGGGTTCGAATCCCGGCCGATTTAAAAATTATACTACACCCAATGACAAAAAGAGGGCGCTTTTGGAAAAACCTTTACCCTGATTCTAAGAAACTGGGTACGCAGTGATTACGCTTTGCCCCGAAAATGCGAACGCGTTCGCAGGCCTGACAGACAGACCCACAGACAGCAAGGTGGTTGTATAACCCCTCCTAGGGTACAAAGTCCCCTCGGAGAGGTAAAAGCGAATATACAAAAAGCTGGATGATAATTTTCTTGTAAAATATTCATAAACATTTTATTAATAAATAACATGGTCCACCATAAACCGACTCTATGACGTCACGAATCGCTGCCAAACTGGTCGACGAAGCGGTTCAGCCGAAGCGATCGGAAACTCTGGGACGCGGAACGGTAATTATTATGGATTTAATCGGGGCCCGTGCAGCTAAGGACATCCGGAATTATTGATTTAAACGGGGCCCGTGCAGCCAAGGACCTCCGGAATTATTGATTTAAACGGGGCCCGTGCAGCCAAGGACCTCCGGAATTATTGATTTAAACGGGGCCCGTGCAGCCAAGGACCTCCGGAATTATTGATTTAAACGGGGCCCGTGCAGCCAAGGACCTCCGGAATTATTGATTTAAACGGGGCCCGTGCAGCCAAGGACCTCCGGAATTATTGATTTAAACGGGGCCCGTGCAGCCAAGGACCTCCGGAATTATTGATTTAAACGGGGCCCGTGCAGCCAAGGACCTCCGGAATTATTGATTTAAACGGGGCCCGTGCAGCCAAGGACCTCCGGAATTATTGATTTAAACGGGGCCCGTGCAGCCAAGGACCTCCGGAATTATTGATTTAAACGGGGCCCGTGCAGCCAAGGGGGGCCGCAGAATTCACAAGTTATTTACAAACGCTGTAACTCAACACTCCTTAGCTGAGATTGAGAGAGCCCGAAACAACGGCAATTTTGAAACTAAACTTAAAAAGACAGCACAGCCACTATAGTAACCTCTTCCTCCTAGCACTCTTGTTTTTATCCATTTGATTAATGGGGCTCCAAAGTTCGGTGGCAAAATGTGTGTAAAGTCGGTAAAGTGCGAAATTTACGGTTGACTCTGCCCGCCTCTGCCAAGGCCGAGTGAGGGGTTGGGGGGAATGAAAAGCATGCTCAATTTTCTTTTTTTTTGCCACCGAACTTTGGAGCCCTTTTAAAAACCGCGGCTCAGCACTGGCATAGTTAGATAGAGAGAACTAATATCAGCAAAAGTGACATAAGACCCAAAAGTGTTTCAACTCTACCTTTGCGCCCGTTAAAATATTTACTGAGAGCTAGTCTCACAATAGACTACATAACCTACCAGTTGGAATAGTACTAGCAACTATTTAGTCTATGGTCTACCGCGATTTTATCTCTTCGATTTATTATCCCGTAGACGTACGTTCTATAACGCCTCACTTTTCGGCGCTGAAGTGGAGGAAATTTCAAATTTTGATGACGTATTTTCAACACCCTCTTCCACTCCCTCTTCTTACTTCGCGACAAGCTCTCATTAAACGTTATACCGTACTGACACACTATGTCGCTTTTGATATCAATCGAATGACGCCTGAATTAAATTTATATCAAGTGCCGTTGAAGAGCATTCGTCGTTTCGCGGGGTCCTATGGGGAGTTATAGCCTGTACTGTATCCTAGCTTACACTGTATTATTCACCTTCACCCCACCGCCTACATCAGCAACGAAAGTAACAGCCTCTTTCCTCTATATACTAGAGGAAGAGGCTAAAAAAGCGACTCAAGTCGGGGTCAAGCGAGAACTACGTCAGCGGCATCAGCCGAAGGTCATTCGGAGGATTCTATTGTCGCCCACGAAAAAAGGGAGAAGGAACCTATTTTATAGATTTAGGATTTTAGCGAGGTGCGTCGGCGCGAAAATTTAAAATTACTAAGAAAACTTAACCCCGAAAAATGGAAAACCCCGACAGTCGGGGTCGGGGATGGGCACTTGTTTTTCCTATCTATCTTTTTACCTCTCAAAATCATTAAGATGGCGCCACTATCACTATCACGATCAATTTTTTTTAAAACCCCACTATATTTAAATATCAATTTAAAATCAAAGATGAGTAACTTATCTTTATCAATTTTCTCTCCTCTCAAAATTTTCATATAGTGCCGCTATCAGTATTACGATCAATTTTTCTATCAATATCCCAAAAAGTGTAAATATCAAATGAAAATCAAAAATGAGTACTTTCTATCAAATAGATTTTTACCTTTCAAAAATTTTTATTAAACACCACTATCAAATTCCTATCAATTTTTATCTAATGGTTAAGTCTATATATCAAATCAAAATCAAATGAGTACTTTCTACCAGATCAATTTTGTTCCTTTCAAAAATCTTTACAAGGTACCTCTATTAAATTCCAATAAATTTTTCACTATTAAAGTCACTTAAGTTTATATATCAAATCAAAATCAAATAGGCACTTTTTTTCTCCGAATACCTTAAATAGAAATTTACAACGCTAATCCCTAATCCACCGGAATAATCTGAACTATGGTTTTGGTTTTGGTTTTAGTTTTACTTTGCCCACGGCCAACTTCGATGGAGCGGTTAAGCCCGAACAGCGCGTCATCAAAGTTGGCCGTGCTTTACCCATGCCGAAAATAATTCATTGCACTCGAAATCACGTGACTCGTCAAAAGACATGTTTTAGAGGAAGCATGGATGAACTGCCGTATAAAAAAACAACGGTTTACCCCTCCCCCCTTTTACGTAAGCAGGAAAATGAAAAAGACTGTTAGCAATCAACTTTTTGCCGAGAGCCGAAGATTATATTAAATTCAAATCAATATTTTAACCTAGTTTTTCGAAACTATCAAAAATTAAGTTTCACCTAACCTACAAAAATCAATCTCCTTTCCATTTGTTTCGGTAGATGGCGACCTCTATCACTTTCAAATCAAATTTAACTTGACCTGTAAAAATGAATATCATTTCAATTGTTTTTTCAATTTTTTCGTAACGATAAATATGCGGAATCACAAATCAATCAATTTTTTTACGGTATTCTGAAATCTTTCAAAATAAATTTTTCTTTGAATAGAATTTTTTGTGTTAAAAATCATATCAAAATTGATAGAATTTTAAAGAAAATTTCTCAAATTGATCAAAAAAGTATCAGATTCGAAAAAGATATGATAGTGCCCATCTTTGCTCCCCGTACGAACACTAACTCTAGATCGCTCCAATCATCATTTTATGTTCCATTAGCGTGCTCGGATCTGCTCCGATCAAGTTTCGCGTGTTCTATTTCACGCTCTCGGGTGCTCCGAGATCACCCAAAACCGATCTGCCGATTTCGACAGATCAACGGATCGAGATCGAGATCGGAGCAAATTTTCGCGTGTTCCTTCTAGATTTTTTGGCAAAATGGCAGACCAAGACGCGAAAATTCAAATTACAAGCAGACGAAAAACAACAAAGCACGGGAATATGTTCATGGAATGTTCCATTTGCTTTTTTACTCTAGTCGATTGGGGCGAGATCTATGACGTCAGAGACAGATTCGGAGCGAATCTTGAGCAATCAAATGGAAAACGCTATTAGTTTCACGTAGAGTGTCCGCCGGTGTACAAAGACACTCATACGTCAATCAATTGCAAATATCACGTCCTGTCCTCGTCGGCATTGCTAACATTTGTGAGATCGGGGCCCCGGAAGTGGCGCATTTGCCCATTTTAGTAATTGCTGACGATTTAATTTCTGGCGATTTTCAGAACTTTTTTATATTAAGACCGACTTTGTTGTTAATTATATTTTTAGTTTAGTATTATTTGTGAACTAAATTTTTGGTTGCATTAACCAATTTTAATTTTAAGTGAGATTTCTGGCCAATTCGCGAGACCCAACCGACCCGTGTACGCGCTACTGTGATATTTGAATTTCGTACCAATTGATAGAGGCGCCACCTAGCTCCAAAAACATTCGTTCGCGTGTCGCTACCTTAGTTCCAAAACCAGGTTCCTCGATAAATTCGGTTTGCCTAAAATATAATTTAAATTAACGTATTCGCGTTTCGCTACCTTAATTTCAAAACCAGGTAACTCTAAAAATCCGATTTGTCTAAAAATTAATCGAAATTGAAGTGTTGGTATTTCGCTACTTTTTTCCAAAACCAGGTATCTCGAAAAATTCGGTTTGTCTAAAACTTAATTTAAAGTGTTTGCGTTTCGCTACTTAATTATGGTTAATTATCAATGCGTTTGTAAGTCTATAATATTGTACCATAAGTTTGGCACTTAGGGGAATATTTTACTGAGAGGTAACAGAGTGATGTCATAAAAAGAAAATAACCCCTAGCGAGGCGCGTTAGCAAGCGGACGCAAAACGGTGACGAAGCCCGTAATGCAGTTTCGTGAATAGCTCTCAGTAAAACTTTTGCATGTGAAGAATAGGAAGTGTCACACTTACGTAACAATATTATACACTTATGTTGCGTCTAAATAAACCCTCTACGGGGCCCATGGCGACATAAGGCATCGAGGTATTGCACTACCGATTCCAACTAGCTCCCCATTGACTGACTGCAGTCAAGTGGGTAAGCCCCACACGCGAGTTTTGGGCTACGTTCAGTGAAGCTTAACGGTATTATACCGTTTTACGTTTGCGTTTGATTCCGTTGAGACTTTTTATCCTGTCCTGTTGAACGCTTTTTTACGATTGTTGTAATTTTTATAAAATATCGTCTGTTGTGTCGTCCGCAGCTAGCCTTCCCGCGTGCTGTGACGTCACGATTCCGTTTAACATCGAAGAAACCGGCTGGAAAAGCAGGTTCAAATGTTTCAGCAACAGTTCAGCAACGCTACGTGACACCGGAAATGGTAAAAAGCGTGCAATAGAAAACCGGTTCCGAAATCCTGCAACGTGTAATTTTGTTGCAAGCTACTGAACGTAGCCTTGGTTTGAGCTTGGATAAATAATAGTTCGTATATACTATTCTCCACCACTCTCCCCCTTTTCGCAACGCGTTTTAAAAATTTTAATTTTTAGGCTTAGTTTCTCTTTTCGATATAACAGTCGCCAGCCAGATTTCCCGCACGGTACTGATGAGTTCCAAATAGAACGAAACCGTTCTACCGTTGGTATTTCTCGCTATTTTATTTAGTTTTTATAGTTTTTTACTCAAGATATATTTCATCCGAGATTCGCGTCTTTTTGTTTGCTCGAAGACCTATTGGTACGAGTTATTTGTAGGTTTTTTAATTTCTTCAAATTTGTTTAATGTTTAGCTATTTTATCCCTTTTCATTATGGACTACTCTACTTATTCGCGTAAATAATAGTAGCTCCTACTATTATTAATCCAAGGTTTAATAAGTGTATTTTAAAATCTTTCTCACTCAAGCCGAATTTAACTCGCTACAAGCGTTCCTAGAAACAAGTCATCTATTGACTTTTAACACCTTTTTTTATTGATATACCAGGGCCCGATCTGAACTATAGTGTTTATTGCTCTACAATTTCTATAATTGTGAAAAGTGACAATTCGAAAATATCTTCCAGATGGAGGTGCAATTTGTGCTAGTGCTACATGAGGCGGCGTCGCAGGCAGGCGGCGACGCCAGTGTCCGACGTGTCTTGGAGAAGATTCTTTGGAAGAGCGAATTCCAGGCACTCAGAGACAAATCGACTACGTGGAAGGAACCTTACCATAAAGTACAAGTGCGAGGGACGTACCAGGTCGAAAACACGGGCTTCGAGTTGCTCCCGCATCAGATGTATCATTCCTTCTTGAAGGTTTGGAGCTCCTATTTGAGAGCCATCAAGCAACTGCTCGAAGAGGGCTCGAAATTCGAAGAATTGGATAGTTTGTCAGTCCAAAATCTGCCTTGGCTGACCATTCAGTCAGAAAAGGCTTTTTCGCGAACTACCTCTCCGTGTCACGAGAGGGTTCCGTTAAATTCGGTCCAATTCGGAACTTTGCCGAGCTCATCCAACTTTTCGTCACACTCCGTCCTTCAAAGTCTTCGAGAGAACTCGACTGACTCCTATTATTGCCAAAATTTGCTCGTATCGTTTTACCACGACACCAAACAGGTCGAATTGGTGTTGGACAGTGAACACGTGGCCCGTTTTAAGTATTTCAGTATTCGTCAAATTTTAATCGAGTTAAAAGAGGACTGTACCACTTTGTATTTTATGCTGGTGAATCCGCCGTCTGTGATGGAATGCCAGGAGAACGCGCCGGTGAAGGTCAAGGTTGGTCCCATTACCGGTACCGTTCATCCACCCCTGTATTACGGCAGTAGTGTGATCACTATTCCAGGTGTCCCCGAGGACGTCTTAGGTCGGAGCAACGTCATCGCGATGGACATACCGGCCAAATACCATCATACGAACGATGTTATTTCGAGGTTATTTTTCCGTACCGGGAAACGACCTTTGGGTTACGTGGTCATGGACAATCGCCACGTGCAAATACCCAAAGGATTTCCGAACTTGGACTTGGGACATTTCCCCTGCACCTATCTCTTAACGGCCCTATTCCGGAGAAGTTTCGTCATGCAGCTGGAGAACGGAGGACAAGGATTGGCTAAATTTGTTACCCAACTGAGGCAAATGACCCATAAGAACCCAGACTGCTTGTACAAGGTTTTGGAAGAGGCATTGCAGTTAATGGACGAAGGCGTCATCACGAACTACAGCGAAAGAATTGCGGACGTATTTACCCGATATGACCGAGAGAAAGTCTGCGACAGCGACGACTCGAGCGTCTCTAGATGCACCAAGAAGGTGTGGCGCGTGGTGATAACCCCGACCAGGCTGTTGCTCTATCCGGCTGAGGAAATCTTCGGCAACAGAGTCATCAGACAGTTCAGCTGCGAGCACGCTCTGCGGGTGTCCTTCAGAGACGACAACTTCCAGCGTCTGAGCCGCGTGTCGCTCAGATGCAGCGAGGAATACATTGACGCCATTATTAAGCACCCCATGGAAGGCGGTCTTCGCATCGGCCCCCGGAAGTTCGAGTTTCTCGGATGGTCCAACTCGCAATTGCGCGACCACGGTTGCTACATGTACGCGCCGGACGGCGACGGCAACACGGCGGACACGATCAGAAAGTGGATGGGAGATTTCACGGACATCAGGAACGTTCCAAAATTCATGGCTAGAATGGGTCAATGCTTCTCGCACACGGAACCCACGGTCTCCGTGCCTTTGAACTCGTCTCGGGTCAAGACCGATCCTGACGTGGAAGGCGGACGCAATCCAGAGACTGGGAAACCATTCTGTTTTTCGGATGGCGTCGGACGCATTTCGGAGAACCTCATGATCCAAGTAAGTTCAGCGACTAAATGTAGCAACAGTGGCGGATACATATGGGGGGCCCCGCCGTGACGCTTAAGCTTTGCATGTGACTTGATGATTTGTTATTACACCCATAGCTCAAGATGTGTGTTATAGCGCCCCCCCCCTTAAGTTTTTTTATATCCGCCACTGTGTAGCAACAGTTCTCAATTTTTTGGCTCCGGATTACGTCATCTCATTTCTTTTCCGTGTTCTATGAAAATCGCGAATTCGTAGCTAGGGTTAGGTTTTGGCTAAGGATGTAGTGTTCGTACGGGTCAAAATAAAGTCTTGAGTAGTTAGTAGTTATTTATATATAAAAATACCACGGCACTCTGCAGCCGAGACAACAATTCTAAAATTTCTAAAACTAAAAAAGGGATAACCACGTCAGCGACCGTGAGCGACACATTTCGAAGGTCATACAACTAATTTCTTTATTACCCACGAAAAAAGGGAGAGAAGGAACCTATCTTTTATTTTAAAGTAGGGTGGAACTGTTTAAAATTACCAAAATCTTAACCCAAAAAAATGGCCAACCCTGACTGTTGGGGTGCCCGTTGAAGTTTAGGCTTAGGCTTAGGGTAAGGTTATGTTTAGGTTGAATGACCTTGAGGACATGGTTCAAGGTCATGGAGTTTTTGATTCATCTAATGACCCCCTACCAAATGAATAATTTTTCGTGGACACCCTTTATCTATCTGTAAACTTGGTTTTGACACTGCAAATGAGTGACGAAAAAATGCCAATTTTGGAATCAGCTAGGCTAATACCCAAGACACCTTTTTAGGCCCAAGTCATCTAGCGACTTTTATTTCCTTTAATTCTGCAAGAATATTTGAAATCTGGCCAAAAACCTTAAGGTTAACTAGCAAGGTCCTCCGCGTTGAAACATAAATGTGTCATCTGTTCAATCACTATCTCTCAAGGTTTCAACCCATGAACGCCGTGAAATCAAATTATGGGCAAGGTCTTAAAGGGCAACGCAAGCCCGTGATGCAGGGGAGGTTGAATGTATAATATCTAGATAGAAACAGTATCTGCACATGTGACTCTGGTGGGAGGACTGAGGGCAAGAAAACGTCTGGAGTAACGCTCATCAAAAACCACGACGAGTAATCGATGCCAACATTTTGTTACTGTACGATTTTTCGCGTTTTTGATTTGACATTACGTGGGTCATCGTGTCGGTGTTTACAGATTAGCTGGCGGAGGACTTTAAGTACCTTAGGAATACTTAAGTATCGTAAATATACACAACAAAATGGTCAAGACCAGTTCATTTCTATACCTCGAGGGCTTATATTGGTCAAGAGTGCGGGGGGGGGGGGGAATGTAATATCAAAAGTAAATAACATCAAACAATACAACAAAAATTTAGGCAAACGGGGGAATGTGAACCTGAAGGGTTACATTGTTTAGATAATGTTGAATTTTGTCAATTTGAAACTTCGATCACTTCTGTTGGAACAAGTTCTGTACGTATTGAAAGGTTTTTTAAACTTTGAATCCATGTGGTCAAAACTGGACTAGATACCACCATCCCAACCCTGTCCAGTCCCCATATAGCTGGGATACGTTAGCTGCTGACATCTCAGTCTTTTTTTCAATTGCGTTTATTGGTTTTTGAATCACTTTCTTGTTCACTGATTGACTTTTTCAAAATTCTATAGTTGTTTATTTTGCCAAACTTAATTTATTTGATAACTATTTGATAACTATTTAATAGTTATTATTATTATTTAAATATTTATCAAATTCTTAATTTGGGTAGATAATTTGGGAAGCACGCAGAATATGCTTTGCCTCAGTGTAGGTGTTAGCCAAGCTTGTTATTCTTTGCACAATAATGGCCACCGAATGAAAATCACTATGTCCCCCTTTCTGTAAAAATAGCTTCATAATAATAATTCAACCTTTCTTAGCACATGTGCATAAAATAGTTTTAAACGTGGTTTGGTAAAATTATACAAAATTATGTGTACTTAGATCAACGGTTTTATTTTCCTAAACCGACAATGTAAGTGGGATTTATGCATTCTTTCCTTTAATCTTCCCGCTGCATTTAAAATAATATTATTGCTATCAATGAAGACTCAGATAATACGATTTTGTAATATATATTAAAAACTTGACAGGGAAAAGATTCAAGAAATTTGTAAATGATTTATATTTTGAACCCAATTTTAGGAATCCTGAGCCACTTATTAACAAATTATCATGCGCCGCTTTTACGCCATGTCATGGAAAATAAAATGAAATTACAGATAAAAACTAAAAAATTGTTTTAATTACTAATTATTTTTTAAATTTGCTCATTGATTTACGCCAGGTGACTGAAAAAATGGGCTTTGATTACGTACCAAGTGCAGTGCAGTTTCGTTATGCCGGATATAAAGGAATGCTTACACTGGACCTAAATTTGACTGAACAAGATATTATATTTCGAGAGAGTCAGCGAAAGTTTCCTTGCCACGGATGTGAGAAACTAGAGATTGTCAGTAAAAGTACTGCCAGTAAGTTGCTAATTTTTTACTTGCAGCTTTTTCATGAGATTAGGGCAGGCTAGTACGGAAATGGGGATAAATAAGTTTGATTATGGCAATTCTATTTGCAAAAATGTTAAAACCAGCGTGATTTAAATAGTCTTGGCAATTAATTAAAAATCAACCTTAACTGATTTTGATACATCGGTATTGGTTGAATCTCAATCAGTAGCAGACAAACCCATCCAACTAACCCTCCAGTATTCCCTCATCAACTGACCCTCCTCCTCAAAGTATCACTCATGGCTTGCCTATATTCATCATCATAACAGCTAACGCTAAGCAGTCGCCTGCTTTTCTGTACTTATCAGCATAACAGCGAAAGCTCCACAGTTTTATCTTTTTCTATATTTATCAGCACAAAGCACAGTTTCCTGCTATATAGTGACACAAGGTTAAACATATCATGGAAATGTTAAACTACACCGAATTGTTTTAACTAGATGACCGCTTTTTCCCTTTTTGTCAGTGACACATTGCAATTTGAGCAGATTTTGATACTTCCTTTTCCTTTCATCGCTTTTGATTTAATGTAAGGATAATAATTAATACTTAGCAGCGTATTGACTAGGACTAAGGCCAGCTTGGTATAGTATTTAATCGTGTGACCTATTTTATTAGCTTTAGAACTGACTAGTAAACATGTCACTTCTTTCAACTTGCACTCTGATCAGACCTATTCACTTAATTTTATTAAAATGTTTTGTTTCACTTGTTATTAATTACAACAATTTTCAACAAATTTCTTTTCAGCTGCCCTTCAGCTAAATAAACAACTAATAACGATATTAGACCAAAAAGGGGTTCCAACAGCTGTGTTTTTGGAGATTCAAAGAAACATGTTGCGTGACCTCACAGCTATGCTTTTCAACAATGAAAAAGCTGCTGAATATCTCTCAACTCATAGTGCGTTGCCAAAAGTCAATTTCAAGAGCTTGGCCAAAGCTGGCATTGGTTTAAATTCTGAACCATTTTTCAGAAACATGCTGTTGGCTCAACACAAAGTTGCTCTAGGTTTGTATTTTCCTTCAATTTAATTTATTAATTATTATTACGGCCTGTACTTTACAAAAGTGTTCATAAGTTAAAGGACTGTTTATTCAAACCTTTAAAAGATGGAAAAATTGGAATGACTTTTTTGTAAATCTTAAGTTGAGAAAAATTGCGGTAATGACCATAGTATCTATCAGATGCTAAATTCGAATGGGCCATTTCACTTAAAGCTCTTGCGAATGATAAATTGCCAAACCAAACGAAAGGCCCTAAAGTGACAAATGTCAAAAATTAGCAAAAACCACCCTTGGGTCTTTCAAAATAAAGATTAAGATTTTAATTAAATCTTTTAAAGGTTTATAAGGTAGGAGAAGGTAATAAATGATCTTTCACAGCCTTGACTTCAGAGAGTAGCAAATTATAGGGCTGGCTTTGGGTGGTAACCAATTCAATTATGATAAAATGCTACAGAATTATTTTAACTATTACTAGGTGTATAAGGTGGGGTGGCGGAGTGGTTAGCACTTTCGCCTCGCAGCAAGAGGAGCCAGGTTTGATCCTAGCTAGTGGCACTGGGTGAAAATCCGGAACCACTCCTTCTGCATAGAATTTGTAAGTTCCCTCCCCACTGGTTTAAGGAGTTTCCCCCCGAGATCTTCGGTTTCCTCTTCCCATAAAAACTTGCTGAGGTTAACAGTAATAATAAGTGTAGGGAGCTGACGGTTGGCTCGCGTGGCATGAAGGACTTGCGACCACTCTCCTACGCATTGTAACCCGGCCACCTGTTACTTGATCACGCACAAGCAACATTGCTTATGTGGTCGAAGGTGGTGCCTTGGGTACTAGCTCTATTTTATATAAAAAAAAAATTCAGACAGTTTTAAGCCACTAAATTTTGACTTGCACTTTTGATCCAGAGCTTGAAAACCAGATTTCGATTTCATAAATGTTATTATTAGATATAACAGGAAACTATGTACTCAAATGTGATGTTAGCGCCCTTACCAAAAAATAAGTTGGCTAAAAACCACTTAGGACAACTTGTATTTCAACTTGGTTTTCAGTTTGTATTTGGGACAAATGCCTACTTAAAAATAACTTAAATCCTCTTTATTAATCAACTTATTTCCAACTAAACCAGAATCAACATTTACATTTAACTAATTAAAAGCAAATTAAATCCTACTAGGGAAACATCTAAAAACCAACTTAAATACTACTTAAAACCTACTTAAAATATTATGTAATTTCCTGACTACTAAAAACCCACTAATTATATAAACTTAGCAAAAGCAGTATTTTCCTACCAACTGAATAACAACTTATTACCCCTTTAATAGTAACTTGAAATATGCTGACAACTTGAGCCTACTTAATACCAACTCAATATCAACTAATAATGTGTATACAAACTAAATACAAACTGAAATCCAACTTATTTTTTGGTAAGGGAGTGCTATAAGTTGAGGGGGAGTAACGCAAAAAATGGTCTCAACATAGTTATCATTCTCCTTAAGTATATACTTTCTTGCTGATAGTGAAAATTTCATACAACATAATTTCTTTTCGTTGTTTAACAGAGGGAATAAAGGAGAAGGCGAGACTTGATATTCCAATTGACAAGGGACGAAACATGTTAGGAGTAATGGATGAAACTGGCAGCCTGGAATACGGCCAGGTTTTCATTCAATACACCACATATATTGGGGAAGGCTCTGATAGTCGGAGACTTACAACTATTTATACAGGTATATGTTGTAAGCTTTGCTTTGTACAGTGGCAGTGTTTTTGAATAAATGTTTCTTTGAATCTTACAGGAAAAGTCATGGTGACAAAAAATCCATGCTTAAACCTTGGTGATGTGAGGATTTTTGAAGCAGTGTACATTTCAGATTTAGAACATATTGTTGACTGTATTGTGTTTCCATCTAAAGGGCCGAGGCCACATCCCAATGAGATGTCAGGTAAGTTCTTAATTAGTCTAAATACAGAACATTAAACACTTGAAATAACACATTCGTCCATACCCTTACCAAAAAATAAATTCTAAGAACTACTTAAACTTGTTTTAAGTTGGTATTTGGAACAAATGCCAACAAAATACTAACTAAAAACCTATTTAAAAACCACTTAATACCAACTAGAAGTAGACTTAAAACCCACTCTGATTTCGCTTAATGGAGGCAACTTAAAGCCAACTTAAAACCAATTCTGATTTTGCTTAATGGAGACAACTTAAAGCCAACTTAGAGGCCACTTGAAACCAACTTAAAAATATGTAATTTTCTAACTACTAAAAACCAACTAATTACCAACTTAAAAAAAGTATTTTCCAACCAACTTAAAACCAACTAATTACCCCTTTAACTAGTTTCTTGAAATATGCTGGCAACTTGAGCCTACTTGAAACCAACTTAGTATCAACTTAAATGTGTAAACCAACTTAATATCAACTAAAAACCAACTTATGTTTTGGTAAGGGTAGTTGATCAGTTTTTACCTACAAGTAAATTTGAATGCTTTCTTTAAAAATTTACTTCAATTGTTTTGTACATTTTCCTATGAAGAACCATACTTTAGACTTAATTGTATGACCATTCAGTGTTTTTGTGATGCCCAATCTAACACATTGAATCCTTTTCCCTAAAATTTTCTGATATATATATATCAGAAAATTTTAGGGAATATATTCTTTTATAAACAACTACATTCGTCTAGCCGTATATGAGCTTTTCATTAGTTTTGTTAAATGTCTTAGAAGAAACGTTTTGAAAATGTACCAAAGCAGAACAAAGAAAACCAAGAATGTATATTTAGGAAAGTGACTATGTTGAGATGATTTTTAGCTTTGCTCCCAATCTACCTCATGTTTGTTTTAAAGGTTATATAACATCAGGTATTTGGTGTGAAACACCAACGTTTACAGCTCTGGCTGCTTTTGCCTTTGGTTTTAAAAATGTTTGACTCCACGTACTGTACAGGAAAATTAGAAAAATTGAAGGAGTCTTCCATGAAGATTGCTTTGCAGGTTATATTCCCTTTAAGTCATAATAAATAAATACAATAATGAAAGAACCATTTTGGAGCTCATCAGTACCGGGTGGGAATTTTAGCTCAGCTTGTACCAGAAGTATATATTATCTCTACCAGATTAATTGTTTGAAGTATAAGGTGATGAATGGTTGAGTTGTATTAATGTTTCTATAAAAGATATAGTTTCTGAAGAAAATATTGTACTAATTATATTCAAATTGTTATCAACATTCTTTTCTTTAACAAGGTTCTGATCTTGATGGTGACGAATATGCTGTCATATGGTACGAAAAACTCTTTTTTGCGGGTGATAATGATGAAGCTAGCATCTTTCCAACACCATTTCTAGAAATCCACAAAGGCGAGATCACGGTAACCAACTGCTTTTATTCTTCCGTTATAATTATGGCCTCAAGGCAGTTAAATGACACTACATGTTAGCAAAACATTTGGTCTCTAGTCTTCACTGGAAGATCTAATCTCTGGCTCCAGTTAGTGTTGTGACCAGTCGCTACATTTGTTTGTAAGCCAGTTTAAACTATTTGTAATAGGCTTGGTGACCAAGGCTAGTATATTAATGCATAATGGACCTGGGCAAGGGACTGGAGAGGGCATACTGAGACAAAGCTTTATTGAGTACAGTTAAGGGAGTCTTAACTCCCTGGTCAAGCTGCATTCTTGGTCCTCATTGGGATCCTTTCAGTATGTCTCTAATTATTAGTTTTAACATTGAGGTATAATTGCTACTTTTCACTAGTTTTGACACCTCAACTTTGATCCCAGCTTGTGGCATTATGGGACAACTCGAACATCTCCTGCGTTGAGTTAGCAAGTTTTATCCCCACTGGTTAAAGGGGTTTCAAAGAGTTGTTCGGTTTTGCCTTTGCATAAACACTTGTTGAGGTTAAGGGTAGCGAACTGTAGGTTTGTGTGGCATGAAGGGCTTTCTACCCTCCTATGAAATGAAAACTAGCCAAATTAATTAATGGCACCTAAGGTGGTGCCTTAGGTATTAGCCTAGCTGATTATTTTAAGGGGGAAGGCAGTCTGTGAAAAATCTTGTTTTTCTCTATTGTCAACCTTTTTTTATCCTTGAAAATTAAATTTCATTTTATATTCGGTTTTGGGAAAAAATTTAAACGGTTTTTAAAGAAGTGTAACGCTCAAGATTAAATACTCGGGTTATTATAGTTTAATTAAATAATTTTTTTTTAAATCCCAAGTCTACCTACCACATGTCATTAATTAGAACATACTAAAACATTCGATCATTCTACTATCTCCCATTCTTATGGAAATGTTCATAGTAACAATTTTTATAAGTTCTTTTCTCCATTCTAAATAGGTTAATGACATGTTGGAATTTCTAACAAAATATATTATAAATGATCACCTAGGAGTGATAGCAAATGCTCACTTGGCCCATGCCGATGATCCAGACATTGGTTTGAGACATCCAATTTGCAAAAGTATTGCTCGCAAATTCAGTATTGCAGTGGATTTTGCCAAAAATGGTCAAAAAGTTCAACTATCACGGGAAGAAAGACCAGAAAAGTATCCAGATTTCATGGACAAGGGTTCTCACGCTAACACGTACAAATCGAAACATGCTCTGGGGAAGCTTTACCGAATTTGTAAAGAGTATGAAGAAGAGAACAAAATTTCTTCAGAAATAGGTTTGAAAATTGAGGTAAATAAATCCTCTTTTAGTAATATTAATAATTGTAAAGTAAATTTAAATGCTAGCTCACATTAATTTCAAATCCATTAAGTTTACTCTTTTAAATATTTCCTTTGTTTATCAACCATACCCAGTGGTTTTAAATAGTGAATTTAATCATGAATTCCTAATCATACAAACCAAACACCCTAGTATTTAACAGGTTTATTATCATAATGTAGATATCAGGAACCGACAATATAATTTTTGTATTAAGCAAAACATTTAGTTATAACAGAAGTATGTGTCCATGTTACTATATTGCTATTATTTTTTCACTTGAGAACTCAACAGATTTTCACAGGCTCCTTATTTTTCAAAATGTTTCTTAACAAAATATAGTAATGATGAATGATTTATTTTAATCTGGATTGATGTCCCATTTGAAATTTATAAATGCAGCAATACACTTGGCAAATTGGAACTTATAGTTTAGATGGATACTTCTGTTGTAAGAGTCACAATATGCTTCTGGTCATTCGTTTTTAAGAACAAACAAAACAAACATTTTTATATTTGTAGGCTGACAGGGATTTAATATATCCTGGATGGCAAAAGTTTGAAGAATCTGCTACTGCATCATGCAAGAAGTACAAACGAACTCTTGGCACTTTACTAACACATTATGGTGTTCAATCAGATTACGAAGCTTGTGGAAAAGCACTAACCAAAATACACAGTCGTCTTGAGCGTCAAGAGCGACTTGATATTGAAGAAGTGCTCACAAGATCCATCCATGAAATTTGGAAATCATTCCAAGAAGAATTTTACAGAGAATTTGAAAGTTCTGATATTTCTGACTCATCAAACCAAAATAATGATATTACTCCAGATGTATTGAAGAAGGCATCAGCTTGGTACCTCGTAGCGTATTCGGATCCTCAATCCTATTATCTTAGTTTTGCGTGGATTTGCTGGAAAAACCTTGTTACTATCAAGAAGATGAACATCAAAGTTATTGTGAAAAATCCTTACATTGATCATATTGAATGTAAGATGCAGCACATTTTAAGGAATACTACTTTCAAGCCATTAAGTAATTGTTTGATCTCATTATGCAACAAACAAATTAAAGAAAATGGTCTTGAAGGAGCTCAGCTAAAACTTGCATTGCAGATATTATTGAAATGGGGCTATTCTCATAATGTAATTGAAAATGAAAACACTCTAGAAAATAGACATTTAGGTGTCAGTAAGAAATTGTTGCTCAATGATTCCAAAAAAGTTCCCCCGAAATACTTTGCTAAAATGTTTTTTCAAAGCTTATCTAATAAGCGCAATTCCAAAGTTACTGAACTTATTTTGGACTTCTTTGGCCTGTGTCTCACTTTAAGATTTATCACAAATAGTGACAACGATTTAAGAAAGAACTTGGCCAAGAAGCACATACATCTTGGCAAGAAAGCCATGTTTACGTATCACAGTTTGGCTGTTGGAGCTAATTTTGCCTGTTTAGGATTTTCAAGTGATGAGCGTATATCAAATGTCATTGATATTTCTGAAATGGATCCGATAAGAATAAAAGCTCAAACTGTTGGGAAATATGATAAAGATAACTATAATTCCCTAAAACTTGAACTAAAAAGGGAATCTGGTGCTGTAGAGGTGAATGTCAGGAGAATCAAACAGTACCTTCTAGTCAGTGCTTCTGGAACTAAAATTTCCCATTATATCCTTAAAAAGGTCATATTTAAATTAATTAGGAACCAAGAAAACCAGGTACAAAAAAATCAGTCACAAAATAAGATGAAGTGACATTTTTAGATGAAACTTTTAAAATTTTTAATGAAATACATCTATATTTAGTCATTTCAAAACAAAAGCTCAGTGTCATTCTTATATTTGTATTTTTTAACATTTCTTAACGCAAGTATTCATGATGCGTTGTTACTGCCACATGTTATTTTCATAAAAGATACTTATATTTGAATATATAAAGTTATTTTTATATTATTAATTGTATGAAAATTAATAACCTTGTAGTAAAAATATATCAATTTTAAAAACTTTATTTGCAGTTCTTCCCCTCCAGAAGTTATCTGCTTGTGAGGAAAAAACCATTATCTTTATTATGCTTTGTGAAATTAGGAAATGATGTATATTTACCAAATCTCCAGAATAACTTAAAACACCATCAGCTTAAAGTATTTTTACGTAATAGTTAAATTAGCATATGCACAAAATAATACAGACCTCATTCTATCCTAATTTTGAAATTGGTGATAGCACTGTGCTGGTTTTTTTAGCATTGCTAGTTTTAAATAAGACAACTCTGATAGTTCAAAACCAATAGTCCATGAGCCAGATCGACTTGTTTCTAAGACTGGTAAGTCTATACCCTTACCAAAAAATAAGTTGGCTAAAAACGACTTAGGACAACTTGTATATCAACTTGGTTTTCAGTTTGTATTTGGGACAAATGCCTACTTAAAAATAACTTAAATCCTCTTTATTTTAATCAACTTATTTCCAACTAAACCAGAATCAACATTTACATTTAACTACTTAAAAGCAACTTAAATCCTACTAGGGAAACATTTAAAATCCAACTTAAAAATATTATGTAATTTCCTGACTACTAAAAACCAACTATTATAAACTTAGCAAAAGCAGTATTTTCCTACCAACTGAATAACAACTTATTACCCCTTTAATAGTAACTTGAAATATGCTGACAACTTGAGCCTACTTAATACCAACTTAATGTGTATACAAACTAAATACAAACCGAAATCCAACTTATTTTTTGGTAAGGGTAAACTTTAAGGATTAATACTTGATGAAACCAAAAAGACTATGTATAATAAATGTGGTTAGAATTATTAGCCGTTGCTGCTACTTCAAATCAGTATGAAAGCTAGAGAGTGAACACTGGATTGGTTGATATTTTAGCATACCCAGATGTTACTTCATATTTGGCAAGTTGAAATTAAACGACTATAATACGATTTATCTAATTTATTTAGTTAATTAATTAGTAAATAAACATCCAATTTTCACTAACTTACGTGAACAGAATCAGATCATGATTAAAGAGAAACAGGTGCAATAACCAACCACACTCTTGGAAGAGTTCACAAAACAGGTTTGCCAGATTATAAGTTAAAAAATTATCACATCTTTTTCAAAGTAACACCAACTATATTCTAACAGCAGAGACTTCGTCTGTTGGCACAAAACCAATAACTTTGGCAGACTTAAATCATTATCCTTAATGGAGCATGTGCTGCCATCAAATGACTGCATAGGCTTAGAGTTCCATGAACCTAAGCGCTCCTAATAAATTAAGAGATGGGGCACACCCTCTATAATATCAGGGGTAGTGTTGAGCCCCTCCAAAAATTTTAGACTTACTAAATATAAAACCCAGTTTTAAGTGGTATTGAATGCCATCAACCTGGGTCACAATTAGCATTACCTTATATTATGTTGATTAGTTAAAAGCATATGTGCACTATTTAAGCCTAACATTTTCCGACTATATTCTACAACTTACTCTTTGTGAATTTGATTAATCCAATATTAATGATTTTTAAAATGAGAAGCATTTGGAGTATTCCATTCCAACCTTAGTTGCAGCAATTTATGATCAAGTTTGGTTTATCGCTGTTCTCGTGGGAAAAGGTCAAGAAGAAAGGGATTGTCAAATCAACTTTATGAAGCAAACCGAAAAGATCTGTAATTGGTGACAAGTAGCAAAACCATTATCAATAGACAAGAAACCACCCAATTTTTACAAATTCCATGAAAATAATTAAAGAAAATTGACAAGAAATAATTAATTTGCATTCGTTGGTAGTATAAATATTAAAAATTCTGCTAAAAAGTTATGAAATTACTTTTCTTAAAATGTCCACTTAGGACCCAAAAATAAATAAAAATTAACATATTTTCTGGAATCCCTCTGTGCAATCTATGATAAAATGCCTATTTCTTACAAATTGAAGTAGTACCTTTTTGCTCATGGCTGCAGCCCATAGACAAAAAGGTACAACTTCAGCCTTGTGCAAGGCGCTATGACTAAAAGACTGGTCAAGCTTTGGCTTGAGACGGATGGTCAGAGGAAGGCCAAGGAATTTATCCATGCCCTTACCAAAAAATAAGTGGTCTTGTAACTTTTTAAGTTGGTTTTAAGTTGGTATTTGGAACAAATGCCAACTAAATACCTACTTAAAAACCACTTTACACCAACTAAAAGCTTTCTTAATAAAGACCACTTAAAACCAACTTAAAACTTACTTAAAAAGACCTCTTAATAAAGCCACCTTATAACCTACTTAAAAATTATAAGTAATTATCTGACCAC
Source organism: Leiobunum rupestre (assembly GCF_980474605.1). Classification (NCBI taxonomy): domain Eukaryota; kingdom Metazoa; phylum Arthropoda; class Arachnida; order Opiliones; family Sclerosomatidae; genus Leiobunum; species Leiobunum rupestre. The sequence goes on along the minus strand of NC_143388.1, from coordinate 50,727,438 downwards.
TAAAAACCAACTTCAAAAAATGAGTATTTTCCAGCCAACTTAAAAACAACTTATTACCTCTTTAAATAGTTTATTAAAATATGCTGGCAACTTGAACCTACTTAAAACCAACTTAAATGTGAAACCTACTAAAAACCAACTTAAATGTGAAAACCAACTAAATACCAACTAAAAACCAACTTATTTTTTGGTAAGGGTGGGCTCTCTAAGACTAGGGTTGCCACGGTTTGGTTCGGTTCCAGTTCTTGAAGGAACCGACCCTTACCAAAAAATAAGTTGGTTTTTAGTTGGTATTCACATTTAAGTTGATTTTAAGTAGTCAGCATATTTCAGTAAACTAGTTGTTGGTAATAAGTTGGTGGGAAAATGCCTTTTTCTTTAAGTTGGTTTTAAGTGGTTTTTATTAAGTAACATTTTAAGTAAGTTTTAAGTGGTCTTTATTAAATAACATTTAAGTAAGTTTTTAGTTGGTTTTAAGTTGGTGTTAAGTTGTTTAAGTAGGTTTTTAGTTGGTATTTGTCTCAAATACCAACTTAAAACCAACTTAAATAGTTCTTAGACCACTTATTTTTTGGTAAGGGGACCAAGTGGAACCGGAACCGAACTGATCAAGACAAATTAGAACTGGCACTGAACCAAAAAATAGTAGGAACCAAACCAAGAACCAAAATTATAGGAACTCATTTTCGGACCCTGGCCGAGCAGAATGTCAAAAACTAAAAGTAAAACTAGCTCGTGCAGGCGGCGAAGCTATTTTCGCTTATTTCACTGGGTGAAAACTCTGAACAGCTCCTGCGTTGAGTTTTCAAGTTCTCTCCCCGCTGGTTTAAGGGGTTTTCCCCCGAGCTCTTCAGTTTCCCCTTCCATAAAAACTTGTTGAGGTTAATGGTAATAGTTAGTGTACGGAGCTGTTGGCTCGATCGCGTGGCATGTAGGGCTTGCCACCACCATTCTACGAATTGTAAACCAACCACCTGAATTAATGGCCTAAGGTGGTGCCTTGGGTATTAGCCTAGCTAATTATTATTAATTACATAGAACACGCGACGAAATAAAAACCAATAGTTTGGACAAAACAAAATTAAGTGATTTCTAAATACAACGGTTTTTCCTTCCAATTGAGACAATAGACATCCTTATGTCACTTGTCACTGTTGTCAGTGGCTTATTTATTCTTTTTCGCAGCTTTTTCAAAAATAATAGAATTCGAAAAGTGTTCGGTTCTTTTGGTTCGGTTCCGGTTTTAAATGGCAACCCTATCAAAGACCAGTATCAGGTTGGTTACAGGCCTACTCTTAGGTTATTTGCCAGCTAAATAGGCATCTGTATCTCATTGGCATCGGTGAGATTACAGTTGCATATAAATGAAATATACATGTTACAGTTGAGTGTTTGGGTCGGAATCCTGATTGTTTTTCATATAATGCTCCTGTTTCTACTAAATGGTTTCCTATGTCTTTATTGACAACCCTTTCACAAGTTATAGATAAATTTACCAATACTGTGAGTGGTCTATAACTGTTTTTATCACCTTGTTTGTATGCTGGTATTATTTTTAGATTTTCCATTTGTCTAGAAAAATACCTAGCCAAAAGGACTGATTTATGATTTTTGCTACATGAGCTGAAATAACTGATGCAAGATTCTTTATTATTATAGCTGGTATTTCATCATAACCTGGAGATTTATTAGTTTAAATTCTTTTCAGCATATTAAAGATTTCTTCTTCCGTAACTTGATGGAATTCAGTTAATTTGGTAGCAATGACATTTTGTGGTTTATTTACATTGTAGGTTACTTTATTTGAAGTGTTTTTTTTTATTTTAGCAAGGATTCTTTCTGCTCTACCTTGGAAGTGTTTATTTAGAGAATTAACTATGTCCTGTGGGTTGTCTTGAATTCTACCACCATAAACAACTTTCTGTATTTTTTCAGTCTTTTTTACGTTCAGATAAGGTTTTAATGTCTTCCACATTTGAGTCGTACATTTATCTTTAGATAATTTATTTTAAAAGAATTTATTTTTGGCAATTTTAATCAGTTTGGTTACTTCATTTCGCTGTTTTTTAAATCTCTCTTCAACCTCTGCTCGAGGTGTTTTGCATTTAATTTAGTTTTAAATTTGTCACGCAAGTGCATCTCGTGTCTTATTTGAGATGTCATCCACAGTGCATTATTAACTACTATGTATGTCCTCTGGTAGGGGGCATGTATATTTAATTGGTTAGTGATTAATTCTTGTAAGATATCCAGACCCTAATTAGGGTCAGTAAATAATTTGGTTTGCTTCCTTAACTCTGTATAATTCCTACCAGAGTATTCACTTCCATTTTTCTATAATTAATAACTAGTTATATTTTTTAATTTTTAGGGTTAGTTTTTTCCTGGTTATGCAAATCATATTGTGATCTGAATTTCCTACAGAGTAAACATAATTTTCTATTATACGACCAGGGAAATTAACAAATGCATGATCTATTATTGTCTGTTTTCATTGTAACTCTAGTTGGAACATCAATTATTTGTGTAAATTCACTCATTGTCTTTATCAAGAGTTTTGTTTTAGCTGATTTCCTTATCGGTAACGCGTCACAATTTGTATCCCCTAATAAAATCATTTCCATATGTGGTTTAACAATTACCTCATCTATTTGATACTTTAATTCGGCCATATAGTACTGACCAAAATCCATTGGAGGTATTTATATAAAGCCTATTATTAGTTCACTGGAGTTTTAACAGTCCAAACAGTATCCATATCAAGTTGTTTAGTATTTTTATTATTAATATTTTTAAGATTAAGATCTAATTCTTCTTTATAACATAATCAGACCCCTTCGTTGTTGGTCTAGTCTATCTTCTCTACTATGAGAGAAACCCCGTATTCTAATGATTATATATCTGGTATTACCAGTTTTAGCCATGTTTCAGACACACCTAAAATGTCTATACAATGGTGTTTCAATGGGAAATCTACATCAGTTACCTTGAATTTTAGACTAATATTTATATGCTCTATTTTTAACCCAATCAATTTTGGTTGAGGACTCTTCTTTTGCATATTACTATTGTTTTTATCCTATAGGTGGTTATGTCTCTGGTAAAAATCATATTTGAACAAATGAGAAATTCTCTCTATTGGTTTAGAGAGGCAAAGTAACTCTGAACAGAGATAAAAATTACTGTTATATATGGAGTTCTGATTCTATTTTTATTTGTTATTGCAAAGAATTTGCTGAACTCCTTGGCCATTTCGGGTGAATACAAACATATACAGTTAGGTTGTGATCTGAAATTGCCAATGTAACGTTACTAATTAATATTATATTTGTTTACTAGAAATGTTAAGACCTACATTAAAATAACTATTTAAAAAATTCCCCAACCAACCAAAATCATTCAGTATGCTACATTTTATTTAATCATTTTTGGTTAAATAGATTGATTGTCTCCCTTGTTGGCAATACTTCTTAACAAAACCAACTTCCATGACAAGAAAAATTCTAATACTTATCAATCACTTTAGTTAGTATAAGATAACGTTTTAATAAAAAATATTGATATTCCAATTCAAACTCATAAACCAGTATAAAAATAATTCATGTTATATTAACAATTGTATAAGTATAATAGTATAACAATTTTGTACTGCTTAATTCTAAGAGCTTCCTACATCCTGAAAACTCCAAAGTTTGTATCTGCAATGTCCGCATTCAATGTAGCACTTAAACTCAGCCCAAGAACTTTTCTGGTGTCCCTAGGGTCAATTACACCATCATCCCAAAGTCTGAAAAAAAAAGCAGGTATTAGATTTGATTGGGATTTTCTTTGAAGGTGCAAGTCCATTTTGTATTTAGTTAGGTGTATGACTGTTTATAAAATCTGCGCGCACCAAAACCTATGTTTCCCATGGCACAGGGTGTTTAATGCATCAGAAGATTTATAATTTTTGGGTTACTAATGAGATACAGGGCTGAAATTAATAACTCAAGGAGAGGCGAAGTGTGAAAATAGCTAAAAATCCAAATCATGTCTCTTAAGTATAAATAAACCAAGTGGTTGATGGTCTAGTTTTTTTTTTTGCATCGCTTATACCTAATACTTGTTAAGTCTCTTTTTGCAAGGGGGCATGTGGTGTCGCTTTAAAATTTGTCTAATTTTTAGGACATTTCTAATTTCATGAAAGAGGCTTTATTATATTACATATTTTTGATGGAACAAAAATAAGTATGTACTTCATGTTTAGCAACCAAAATTTTATAAGATATATAGTGTGATACAAAGTCATTTAAGGGGTATCAAAAGAAGTTGCTACTTGATTTAAAACTTATTGTAAAAACAAAATGTTCATTTTAACTGTATCAAAAACATGGAATCAAACATTGAAAAGGTGGCAAACAAAGTCATTATTTAAGGCTAGGGAGAGTAACAATGCAATCCCATAAATATTTATAAACAAGCAACTCTTCTTCCCTTACCAAAAAATAAGTGGTCTTGTAACTTTTTACGTTGGTTTTAAGTTGGTATTTGGAACAAATGCCAACTAAATACCAACTAAAAACCTACTTAAAAACCACTTTACACCAACTAAAAGCTTTCTTAATAAAGACCACTTAAAACCAACTTAAAACTTACTTAAAAAGACCTCTTAATACAGACCACTTAAATTATAAGTAATTATCTGACCACTAAAAACCAACTTCAAAAAATGAGTATTTTCCAGCCAACTTAAAAACAACTTATTACCTCTTTAAATAGTTTATTAAAATATGCTGGCAACTTGAACCTACTTAAAACCAACTTAAATGTGAAAACCAACTAAAAACCAACTTATTTTTTGGTAAGGGTTTCTACATTACAAAATGTAAAAATTAGTAATGAAAGTATATTTGAGAAAACTTCTGGGTAGTGAGTGTTTGTTACCACTAATGAAACTGTTAAAAAGGTTAGTTACAATTCTTGAAAAATTGTAATTTTTTTATAAATATTTGAGAAAATGCCCCAAAGTTGTAAATATTTCAAAAGAACAACCAGTAGAGTAATCCACATGGGAAGTCTTCAACATTTAAGAATTATGCAAGCTGTTACTATTTTTGTTATGTAATAACGCTTGTTTATAGATATTGTAAGGAAGTAATTTTTACGTAAGCATTAGCATCAAAACACCATATAAACAGAACCTTATTTATTAATATTTTACTGACAATGGTAATCGTGTTTGGTCTTGCGACACTTTTTAAAAACATAATAGCTATTTAAATTTGTAATGTTGAATTTAATTAAAATGATTAGGGGAAGATAAAGTTAAAAATCATATCGTTGTCTACGGGATGAATTTGAAATATAATTAATTAATAAGTGTCAGCATTAAAAGAAAAACAAATAGACGGAACTGACAATGGTAAATCATTTATTGGGCACTACTATAACCTTAACAGCAATACAATATTAAATCTAACAATACGTAAGCTAACTTACAACTAAAAATTAAACAAAACAATTAAAGCTACGCGGAGAGTATATAATATTTAAAGCGTTTGGCTGGTTCCCCATTTTAAAAATAAATTGTCTTACGGTACCACATTCACACAGATCCAACGCTGGCTTCGGCTTTACGATGTTTGGGCCGGACGGTGAGGACAACGGCAGCTACGGCACAGCGGCTGGTCAGTTGACCTAGTAGCGCGTATTGTTTTGTGACCCGCGACTGGATATTTCTCAGCTCGCGAAAAACTTCACCACGAAGGTGCACCACTATGAGCTTGATATTCTAAAGCGTTAGCATCTCTGGTTTCAGGCACTGTTCTTTTTTTGAACAAAGGGGAGCTACCCCTTTTTATAGGCTCGACAGAGGCGTCCCGTAAGTTCTTGGAAAACCAAAAAGTCGTCAGGGCCAAACCCGGAATGTTTCGGAAGATGCGCGTCGCAAATTTCCGAAAGTGATTTCCGGTGTTTTTGGGGAACCAGCGCTTAGGGGAAAACCAGCCATTGAATTTTCTTTTTCCCAACACGTTCGTTTTTATACAAAGGAATATATATAGAAAATTACGCCTAACACTGATGTATAACGATTTACCAAAATTTAAAATATTTAAAGGGGATTATTAAATTTATGAATTAATTAATTATTTGTTACAGTCTAAGGCGCTACTGATCGTGATGGAAGGATCTTTGGAAACAGCAGTCTTTAGCGTAGGCTCCAAAATCATCTAACTGTTGCCAATCGAACCTCACTACCACTAAGAACAAGCAGCCGCCACTAGCACCCGGTGGATCTTTTTGGCCTTTTGCCAATAATCAGTCTTACAATATTAGCTAAATTTGAAGTTGTCCGCTACAACATGCAATCTGCGCAAGAAATTAGTATTCTATAGCTAAGTGGTAACTCAACACTAGTTAAGGACCTAATATCAAGGGAAAATAGGGGAGAATGTGGCTCTTAACCTTTCCCTTTACTTGCTACCTTGTTTGAGGGGCTCAATCTTCTCGAACTCCCCCCCCCCCCCGAGCGAGGACCAATAAAGACGTAAGTAATGAAACCCAAATATCATTCTTCTCGGGAAAATAGTGCTGACCTACCTCTGGGATACGTTTCCTTACCAAAAAATAAGTTGGATTTCAGTTTGTATTTAGTTTGTATACACATTATTAGTTGATATTAACTTGGTATTAAGTAAGCTCAAGTTGTCAGCATATTTCAAGTTACTAGTTGAAGGGGTAATAAGTTGTTATTCAGTTGGTAGGAAAATACTTCTTTTGCTAAGTTTGTAATTAGTTGGTTTTTAGTAGTCAGGAAGTTACATATTATTTTTAAGTTGCTTTTAAGTAGTTAAATGTAAAAGTTGATTCTGGTTTAGTTGGAAATAAGTTGATTAATAAAGATGATTTAAGTTATTTTTTAGTAGGCATTTGTCCCAAATACAAACTGAAAACCAAGTTGAAATACAAGTTGTCGTAAGTGGTTTTTAGCCAACTTATTTTTTGGTAAGGGTTTAGCTCTCCTTTTGTACGCAAAGTGCGCTAAAATGTCAAATTTAACCCTTTGTTTCTTGACTTTTAATTTTTACTTAGGTGATAACTTCCATTTTAAGAGAGGTAGTTTTATAAATATAATTTTTTGTAATAAGTTTGTTTTACTGTGATTATGGGAAATTTTCTTAAGCTTCAGGATATGCCCCTACACAAAGTGAAAGGCTGCCACCAAATTATTCCAAATTTAAAACCAAAAATCTCCAGATACACTCAGGCCATTAAGGCTATAAATATTGCAGTATTACGCTCCTATAAATTCCACTAACTCAAAGATATCATCCTCAAAATGACTGGGTTTATTATGGTTCCTTGAGTTGCCATTTTGACTTGACATAAACCGTACACCTCCAGGCAGGCAGACTACCAAAAAAGCTTAGCAATCACGTGTTGAAATATCCCTTTGATCTAAATTTTGTAATTTTTAACACGCCTATGGTTTATAAAAATAATATATACACTCCCCCCTGTTTTCTCTTGCTAATATTAAGAGTTCGTCATGTGAAAGATGCTAATTGAAGCTAAATTCGCCAAAACAATGGAATTTGCCAGAAAAAGTATTGTGGAAATGTTTACGCACACCATTAATAAATAAAAACCAATATATTTATACACGTACCTGGCACTGGAATAGTATGGGTTGCCTTCCATTTCAAATCTTTCAATTATCGGTTCCTTCAGCTCTTTCTCTTCTTCAATTGTCCACTAACATAAAGAGTTAATAGAGATGTAAATATTCTGAGTTATGATTGGTTGGGGAGAAGCTAGCTAAAATATGGGCTGTAATGTTCTAGCCTTTTTTGGATAATACCAGACATAGTCTGCCTAGACAAAATCCCCCCTTATTCAGAAATTCGTCAAGGGGGGGGGTCGAAGTATGTGAATGTTAAGAGAAGGGGGTGAAAATTTAGAACAGTCAACGGTAGACCCAAGGGGGGGTTTGTACATGGAAACCCCCCCCCCTTGTCTACGCCACTGGTTACGCTAATACTTCATGAGCAGAATATATATATATATACACATATATATTTGTAATACCAGGATATTTCATGAAATTTTAAAACCTTTTAATTATAATTTATATCTTAGTTACTACTGATTCAAATTGGTAAATTAATGTGTTTTGGAATTATTTCATAAAATCAACTAATATTATAAAACAAGTTGAGAATAGCAATTTTGTCAGCCTTTGCATTAAAAAAAAGTTAACTGATTCACCTTGAAGTCATATTACGGAAAAAATTAACTCTTCATATACCCCAACGCAAGAATGACATTTTTATCTTTTGGTACTACATTAATTAAACAAATTAAAAGATCAACCAAAATTTTAAGGATTTACCTACCAAAATGGAATTAGATAAAAATATTGACTACCGTTTTTCCTTGTTTAATCCTTTGATCTTTTGTGATTTGAGCGAGAACACTAGCAGCCTGCTCTCCACCCATAACAGAAATTCTAGCATTTGGCCACATATACAAAAATCTTGGTCTGGAATTAAATATTTTTTATTTATTTACTTTATAGTTTTTTGAATTTTTTAATGTGAACTGCGCAAAACACTAAGATAGCTCATTTTTTAATTATGTTAATATTTTAGGCGAAAACTCGTCAAATGCATCCAGAATTTCAACAACCAAGCCAATTCCATTTTCCCTTAAGTTTTGTAGGAAGACATCACTTGTCTTAACAGATTATAAGTTAAAGTTAGGAAAGTTTGACCCCATAAAGGTTTAGTCATTTAATATAAATTGTAGTCCAATACCTAAGGCATTTTTCAGTCTGAATAGAGAAGACCCACAATATTCTTTATAAAGCGTAACTCATTCATTTTAATGCTCTCAACAGCTAGTTTTTATGAATTTAAATTTAGTTTTGGACAATTACATCCACTCCATTATTGTTAAACTTTTGAACTTCAATGTGAATGGTAGGATTAAATAACGACTGGTGCTACTTACGAATATGCTCTTCCACACATTCCATAGTTTCCAGCACCATAAGAACCACCAATTATAACTGTAAATTTTGGAACCCTAGCACAAGAAACAGCAGTAACCATTTTAGCACCATGTTTGGCAATTCCGCCAGCTTCAAAGTCTTTACCAACCATGAAACCTAAATAAAGTATAAATCAAGTTTGAGTAGAAGTCATTAAACAATTTCACAGTTTCATATTATTATTGGTATTTTCGACAATATTAATTCACTAGCTTATAACCAAAGTGTGCCTGCTCCTATACTTTCCAATGCTAAAGATTCACTGAATGTTGCTATCAAGATACAGCACATAGAACGTTGGACTAGGATGGACCATGCACGCACTTTCTGGTTTTGTATTAAAATATAGATATATGGCAGTAGCATTTCCGTCAAGTGGGCAAAAATTAATAAGCCTACTAACATACCTGATGCTCACTTCATTCCCTCCCCAAATGTATACCATCCCTCCTCCCGTATCAAATTTTTTCTTTGCGTGCAACAATATGGCTTTCATAACTTTACCACAAATTGAAGACTTTATAAGTGGCATAAAAAGATATAAATAACACCCTAAGTAGCTTAATAGTTACTAGGAAGAAGTCTTCAATTTTTCCCAAACGAACTTTGTAAATGATAAGACTTTCACAAATGGTAATAAATGTCCCACAAATCTCCACCACCAGGCTTTTTTAGAAGCAGCCAAGGTATATTGAAGATAATAACACTTTCAATAGTAAAAATAATGTTTACTTTGGCAAAACCATGACAAATTATAAAATCAGAACCTAAAATTGACTGCTATAAACACTCGCTTGGTATCTATAGATATTTATTTAATATTAGACCTAAATTCATTTTAACCGTTATTTATCTCCATTACTCTGACCTAGCAGTGTCATAAATATGTTTATAATGTTACTTATTTGTAGGTGTGTGCGAGTATCAATTTTTGACTACCGAGTTAGAGTTTGAGTTTGCCCTTACCAAAAAATAAGTTGGTTTTTAGTTGGTATTTAGTTGGTTTTCACATTTAAGTTGGTTTTAAGTTGGTTTTTAGTAGGTTTTCACATTTAAGTTGGTTTTAAGTAGGTTCAAGTTGCCAGCATATTTTAATAAACTATTTAAAGAGGTAATAAGTTGTTTTTAAGTTGGCTGGAAAATACTCATTTTTTTAAGTTGGTTTTTAGTGGTCAGATAATTACTTATAATTTTTAAGTAGGTTATAAGGTGGCTTTATTAAGAGGTCTTTTTAAGTAAGTTTTAAGTTGGTTTTAAGTGGTCTTTATTAAGAAAGCTTTTAGTTGGTTTTAAGTTGGTGTAAAGTGGTTTTTAAGTAGGTTTTTAGTTGGTATTTAGTTGGCATTTGTTCCAAATACCAACTTAAAACCAACTTAAAAAGTTACAAGACCACTTATTTTTTGGTAAGGGTGAGTTTGAAAAATCTAGCGAGTTTACAAGTTTTAAAATAACCCCTTTTCTAAACTTCGAGCCCTTAATGAATTTTAAAATTCTTTACGAGTTTTAGGCTTTAACGAATTTCCATTAAATTAGGTTAAATCACTTCATCACTTTCATCCATGATTGAAATACTAAAGTATGAAGCTGAATGTTTTTTGTGAGCCCTGAAGTAACATTTTTGAAACTCGATAAGAAGAACAAACGCTCGGCCAGTTTTTCCATTTTTGATCCGAGTACTCATTCGATTCGAGTAATCGGTTTACACGAGTGCTTGTATAGCCCTGAAACTTGGTAATACAAAAACTGTTTAACGAGTTTTAAATTTTAAACTCGAAAGTTTGTTGAGTATCTAGACAAGGCTTAGAGTTTAGAGCCGAGTACTAGAACTCGAATAGTCTCGATTTAAGCAAGTGCTCGCACACCCCTACTTATGTCTATTCTACACTTGTTATAAATTTTTACATCACAAACAAATGACATGCAAGTTTTAGTTGATTACAGAACACTTACCAGTTATGTTTTGTAGAAACAACAAAGGAATTTTCCTTTTGCAACATAGCTCGATAAAGTGAGTTCCTTTCAATGCTGACTCGGAAAAAAGTACTCCATTGTTGGCTATTATCCCAATTGGATACCCGTAGATTCTTGCAAATCCTTTAAATAAGGTTTTCAAATGTTAAATCTTTAAAAAAGTGCATCTAAGTTTTTAATAATTACTAACCTGTGACTAAGGTTTCTCCATAGAGGGCTTTAAATTCATCAAATCTACTGCCATCAACTATACGAGCAATTACCTATAATAACAATTTACTAGGAATGGAATTTATAGACAACAAGGTCCAGAACTTCAAATTTAATATTTCTCCAAGCATCAATCAACACACCATCACAAATAACACAAGGTAATTGTTGAACAGATTGACCCACTTTATCCACTCTATTGCCCCTCTCCCTTTGATTTTTTTAAAAACTATGATTCTTTCAACCATAGAAACAAATTTCTAGTTTTCAAAATGATCTATAGAGCTGTTGTTGAGATACGACAAAGGTGATTTTACAAAAAATTTGCCTTAACTCCTATTTTCATTCCCGATGTATCTCTTAAAGTCTTTGATATAAAGACATGCGGCTGACATTTTGTAGATGATGAGAGCTGATAATTTACAATAATTGTTAAGGGTTTCAAATGTTTGATCTTTGACTTTTAAAATAGCTATAATTTTAATAGCATTTTTATAGATTCTTGTACCAATATTTACCCAATTAAAATAAGTTTTGCTTAAATAGTAAAACAAAAGAAATTCCTCAATATGTCACGATATAATGCTACTTATCGATCAAATGATGTAAGCTGCATGTCTCTATGCCAATTCCTTCAATTGGTGGTGAAAATAACAGTTAGTCCAATTTAGTCTAAATTATTTAGTAGAATCACCTAGACAATTACTATGGACCTATCTGAAAATTGAGAATTTGGTATACACAGTCAAAAGAACCCCATAAATTTCTTAATCAAATCCACGATGGTTGGGTGTACAAGGTGCGCCAACCTGACATACATGACATACACAAATAATAAAATTTTTGAAAATTGGGTGTACTTTTTTGAAGTTTTTTTCTCATTAAAATTAAAAGCCCAAGGTTAATAATGTTAGCTAGCTCATTCATTATCATATATTCTATTCTACCATGGTTGTCTCTTATAAATGAAAGCTTTCATTTATAAGAGACAACCATGGTAGAATATATTGACTATGTCCAGGAAATCTGCGGATGCCATGGTCTAAAAATTAGATTTACCACAGCACAGGAGGGGCACAAGGACTGTTTTATTTTATACATGTTTCTACGTTAATTGGGTCAGAAGACTTAGATTTTTAAGAACCAATGAGATATTGTAGCAATTTGATTCTTAAGGGGAGGATCATTTTTGAGCATATAATGCTTCCCCTTTTATTCAGCATAGCTGAAATGTATCTTAAATGTAAATATTATACCATGTTTAAAGAAACTTATGCAAAAATTAAAAAAATACTAACTTCGTGGATATCAAATATTTTCCTTAGATTTTCACCCACAATACCATAAAGGTCATCAAGAGGAAATTTTGGCTCTTCAGGAGGTTCATATGTAACCTGTAAAGAAACAATTATACATCATATTAAAATGCAAAAAAATGAAGTTTCATATCCTTCCTTAAAATGAAATATGGTTGGAGATATATTAGGTCGGTATAAAAAGTCTGAATTCAGTTAGGTTAGCTTTGTTTTTGTACAATTTCATCCAATTTTAATTTAAAATTTTCTAAAAATGGGTAATTTTTTTCATAATTGGGGAGTCTAGCCTAACTTAAAAAAATTCATTTAAAATAAAAAAATTACAATACTTGGAGATTCTTGGTCCTGTTAAGATTTTTTACAATTTTTCTGGTTAAATGAAGTGCATGAATATCGTTGTCAGCAATATGATCTGTAACACCAGATTTCCTATGACAAAAAAGCTCTAAGCTTTGTGGATATTTTTCCAAAATATTATAGATTTTGTATGATAAATTACAATCTTAACAGAATTTGTTCATTTTAATAACACAGTTTGTAGGATTAATTAGACAGTAGATTGTATGTTCTGCCACCAAGTTTTAGCGGTTTTAATTACCATTAATTTTATAACATACCTGCAATGAAGGTCTGCTCCACCCAAATCTTCTGCTGATACATCCTCACCAGTGGCTGCTTTCACCTTAGGATAAACAAATAGGTTTATGTTATTACCACTATTATTTTATGCTCTATCATAATGTCCCCCTAATTCAAGGTGCAGCATAGGGCAGAATGTAAGAAGAAATAAAAATTTCATTAAAAATTAAACTATTGTTTATTATATTAATTTTTTGTTCAGATTCAATAATTAAACAATATTTTAGCAAACTAAGCATTAATTTTACTGCTAATTATTTTTCAGGGAACATTACGTGGAAGCATATTGGAAGTTAAACAGCTCAATAACTTTATTTGTTACGCACGTTGGAAGGTTTAGTTTTAAACATTTGTTCATGCCTTAGGTGAAAGATGTCCGCTTGTTGAAAATAAATCTTAAGCCTTGACCTTATGATACCATAAGTCTATAATATTATTTTATAAGTTTGTCACTTTGGGGAATATTTTACTGACAAGGAGACTACCCGAGGTGGTTATCTCCGATTTGGTTCAAACTCGGGTGGTAAGTAGACCTTCATGTAACTTGAAAATCCCTAAAAGGGTGGACAAGAATGAGCTTTCGTTTTGCCATGGCAACCAAAAATGTTTTTCGCAACTTAAAAACTGATTTTCTCTATGAAAATTAACATGGGAGAAAAACGAATATTTTTCAAAAAATTAAAAAAGGTTCATCAATTAGATACATAATTCAGATCATGGCTAAATCTGGTACATTTGGACCAATATACGTCAATTTTGGTAAATATGAGTAAATATACATATATTGGGAAAATAAGAGTAATCAGTTTTTAAGTTGTGAAAAACATTTTTGGTTGCCATGGCAAAACTAAAGCCCATTCTTGTCCACCCTTTTAGGGATTTTCAAGTTACATGAAGGTCTACTTACCACCCGATTTTGAACCAAATCGGAGATAAACACCTCAGATAGTCTCCTTGTGAGAGCTAGTAACGGAGTGACGTCATCACACGGAGAAAATCTCCCCCTAGCGAGATGCTGTCAAAGGCTACATGTGACGCGTCAAGCAGATGCAAAATGGCGAAGAAGCCTGTAATAAATAAATAAATAATAAAGAAGTGCTTTATTCGGATCATCTATTCAGTACAAACTGGTTTTTCAATAAAATCCATATAATTTAATGAAGTTACACAACAAAAATAAGTACTAGTCATTAAAATTTTGTTTCTGAAAGAGATAGTCGATTCGATTTCCTTTAAGCTACTGTGAAGGCTGTTCCATAAAACAATACCTCGGTGTTTTTACACTTTTCTCAGAATAAGAGAAAGGAGAATTTACAAATTCTAGACTGCACCTTCTTGTCTTACTTTTTAATAATTGAAAATGTTCAGAGATGTAACTAGGGGCTGGTTTATAACGTACAGTGTGCATGAACATAAGTAAATTAACGTTATATTTAATACGTAATGATTTCCTGTTGCATTTGTTTCTGGCAGCCTTGGTACCTATATTTTTAGATTCTTTCAATATTTGAGGAGCCCAGTTTTGTGATATGACTAGCTTCAAGATTTTCTTCTAATTCGGCGATATGATCATACACTGAGTTTTTGCAGTGTTCATTAGTAGACCTTTGGATAAAGGGTATGCAGGGCCCCCCTCAAATCTTAAAATTTTTCATAGGAAAAATTGGATTATATTTCTAAAAATATGGGACTTTATAAGACTATTTTTTCAAATTATAGGATTTTATAGGACTAAATATATTTCATTTACTAACTTTATGCATTTAAAAAACAATCTATATTTAGTTAAATCTAAGAGCAACAAACACAACACCCCACACAAGGAGAACGCAACCTGTCAAAAGTTGTGGATTTTCTTGTTAGTTTTCATTGGCTAGACGCTTTAGCGCCTGCTGCCGTTGGAAGGGGGAAATTCGGAAATTGTCTCCCCCCCGCCAGTAAAACGTTCAGCGTAAACGCTCATCCAATGAAATTCGTACACAACACTGCATTAGCGTGTTTAAAGGCTAGCTGCGTTCTCCTTGTGTTTGTTGCTCCTAGGTTAAATAAATCTTTGATTTTCACTTGAAAAATAGAAACAATTTAACCATTTCATCACAAAAATATACTAGTAGCTAACCATGTTAACAATAACAAAAGTATAGACTAGAGTGACTTTGTATAGGAATTTATCCTATAGCTAAATCTAGCAATTTAACAGAGTGGTGGGATTTGAAATGGGTAAAATATCAAAATTATAGGATTTTATAGGACTTTTCAGGGATTTCCCTAAAAATATAGGATGTTTTAATTATAAAACATTTTCGAAAATATAGGACCTCTGGGAGCCCTGGGTGTGCTTTAAAGAGAGTAGATCATGATCGGCGTTTGCGATTAATGTATCAAGGTCTGAGTTTGAGGAAAGTGTGGTGTTATCATCGGCGTACTCACTGGCTTCTGAGTTTTTGAGACAGTTAGGTATGTTACTTGTATAAATATTCAAAATTAATGGGCCAAGTACACTACCCTGTGGAACTTCGTGTGGCTTAAAGTTTTTTAATAATAATTATTAGTATCAGAAATTCATGAACTGAAATTATTGGAACCTTATTCCTGTAATGCTAGATGCAAGTTCCTTGTTAACCCCCTTTCAAACGAGGCATATCGTCCCTCCTCCCCAAAACGCGAAGCTCCGTTTCTCTACGGTGAGAATTTAAGTACGCCACCTGGTGTTCTTGTGGTAAACTAATAGTTAACACGGACTAAACAAACAGTTGTTTCGGTCCACTTACAAGCTCTTACTAAAAAAATATACCGCGAGAACTTAAGTTTTGTAAGTGGTTTTAAATTTAACCGTTTAAACTTTCAAAATGTCGAGAATAGATATTTCTACTCAGTGCAATATTTTCCTTTTAAATAAGCCCAAAGTAAAACATAAATTGGTGATTTGTAATATAATCAAACCTCAAGAAAAGCAAAAAACAGAAACTAAGCCTTTGATCAAAACTAAGAATGTGACTACTCAGTGTTACTTAATGCCTTTAAATTTGAATACAAAGGCCAAAACTTTGGATAAATATACAATCACGGATAGCCCAGCTAAGAAATTAACCATTTGCACAAAACCGCTGAAACGCAAACCTTAATTTTAGACATTCCACCTCTATTTGAGCAAATTGTCAAAACAATACAGGTCCAGTTTTCTCAACAATTGACTTATCAGGTATTATTTTTAAAACTTTGATAGGATAAATTTTCCATATTGATTTCATGATGCATATTTTTAGATTAAGAAAGACTGCAGTAACACCCAGGTAATGCAAATAACATCAAAAGATAGTGTTGGTAACTTCAACATTATTTTGATTATCATCTTCAATATTATTAACATTATCTCCTAATTTTTGGGGTATTTCTCCAAAATTTTACAGTACGTTAAAGTTTCAGATGTTAAAATGTTAACCAGCATTGATTGGTCATGGCCCGATATCTGGACGCAGCTTTCTGGCTTGAGAGTAATATTTTACAGTTACCTCTGCCATGGCTTTGTTTGTTCTGATTTTGGCTTGATCAATAAAACCAATACTTTCAATTTCCACATCTTCTGGTGGTTTTTTTTTGGCACTACAGGCTTAAATGCTTCTTTCAAATTTTGAAAAAGTTTCAGGAGCTCCAGTAAATAGTTACATATATTTTTTGAATTTAACAATTCTAAAAACAACGTTGTTCTTTCCAGAACAAATGGGCAGTTAACTAGTTTTTCTAAATTTTCCATTACTAACTATTAAAAAGTTTACCACATCTTGCGTTTTCATTTACGTTAAGCCTTGGGTTGCAGACGACTTTTCAGTTGTTTTTTATTAGAAAGTATCTTTTCTCCCCACTAGATGGCGTACTAGCTACCCATCATGCAATAGATATTTTCCTCGCTTATGGGGAGGGATGAACTGTTTCAACCGAATTATTTCCCCTTTCCTCTCTGCTCAAAGAACACGTGTCCCAAAAAAAAAGCGGCTTCCGATAATTTCGGTTCATGAATTTCTATTAGTATACACTATTTGTGTTCTTTCATCGAGGTAGGATTTGAACCAGCTCGAAGCTGTTCCATTTAAACCCATGGATTTTAAGTCTTGTAAAAGAAGTTGATGATTTACAGTGTCGAATACCTTAGTAAGGTCAAAAAACACCACACAGACAAAATGTCCCAATTCGAGAAGATTCAATATAGATTCATAAAGGTTAAAAATCCCAGTTACAGTTGTAAAGGTCTAAAGCCAGATTGCAATTTTTGTAACAGCCCATTTTCGTTAACATAGTTATACGTTTGTTTGTTTATTACTTTTTCAGTTATTAATGCAGCGTCTGTCTTGTGAATAGCTCTCAGTAAAACTTTTTCATGTGAAGAATAGGAAGTGTCACACTTATGTAACAATATTATACACTTAAGATGCTGTAAAATGTTCTCAGTCTCATGGCATGATAAAATATAAAAGACACCAACTTCCATCTAATTAAAGGGTTCCACCAGCCTTGTAAGGGGAAGAAACTCATACCTCCTCCCAAATCTGTCCAAGGAGGGAGAACTAGGAGAAGAGAGAACAGAAGAATACATGATAGAATTATCTGGTCTGCAGTGTCATTCCCCATTGTTAAGAAATACTGGAACTAATGTCCAATTTGGTTGAGCAGTGACACATGTTTATCCTTTCTCAAGGCTGGTGCAACCATTTAACAGTTGTGTAAATGAGATTTAAAGTTGTGACAAATACCAGTGGTGGACCTCCTAAAAAAATTGTGCCTTGATTTTTGACAATAATACTTTCATCTGCCATTGCTGGGACATAAGCACCTCCTGCTGTGCAGCTACCCATTACAACGGCAATCTATGAAACAAGTGTTAAACTAAAATAGCAAAAATTACATAAAGTGAACTAGTTACTTGTGGTATTCCTGCTGCTGACATAGTTGCTTGGTTATAAAAAATCCTACCAAAATGGTTTTGATCAGGAAAAACATCAGCTTGTCGAGGTAGATTAGCTCCACCAGAATCAACTACATGCATGAAAATAATTTAACAGTACCATTAGAGTTTCACGTTATTTAAAGTTTAAAGGGGCTGGAAAGTGGGGTTTTGAAAAACGTCATCCGTGACGTCATTAACTAAATTTAGCGCGTAGAACTACTTTTTCTCAAGTTCGCGAAGACGTAAACAGGCACCGCTGTGTTGAGATTTTTGTATGACAAAATCCAGCGTGGTCTTGGTTAGTGTTATAGCTGAGCTCTTAGGAAGTTTTCAAATTTCATTAATATTTATTGAGATTTAGTTTAGTTAACAACAAATGTTTAACGAAAAATTCATTTGAGTGATAAGGTCTTTTGGTAGTAGTGTGTTTGTAATTTTTTTAATTATTATTTACGAGTTTCATCGAATTTTGTAAAAAAACGCTAGATGAATCGAAGCCAATTTCTTAGGGCCTTGGTTTCACTGGAGCATTTTGATAAACCTTAGTACTACAGAACAGTTTTTTGCCTTTTCCCACTTATCGAATTCGCCAACAAGAGATATTTTCGTATCATCACATTTCCGGTTTTTATTTGAATTAAACTCGTTCATTAACATCATTATAATTAAATAAATATTAAAATACTAGAACCAAAACCACGTCCACGAAGGCCCGAATATCTTAGTTCGCGTATGAATACCTGTCACTATAGTCTCTCTCGGGTCGCTCCTCACTATTTTCAAAACATCTCCGTCAGAGCCAAATTCCTCAAGCGGGGAAAAAAGGAAATAAAGCAGGGTCCGGATTTTTTTGGAGATACCACGTCACTAGACGATTTCAAAACCCCACTTTCCAGTCCCTTTAAAATAATCCTCAAAGAGTAGTTGGTTTAATAAGAACACGATACATGGATAAAAGTGATGGTCAATTATTTTTTATACAGTCGCTTAACAGTTACCACATCTATTTCACCATAAATTTGATTAAAATTTTAACTATTTCCTAGACTCATGGAATACAATCCAATCATTGTTCTTGTTGATTTTGTCAACAGGGCCTTAACTAGGGCTGGGCGGCCGCACCGGGCGCCATGTGCGCGATAGGGTATAGGGGCGCCAAATTTGGTCCATATTATTATATTAGGCGGCGCCAAAATTGCAGCTCGCCCTGGCGCCATTTTCTCTAGCTACAGCCCTGTTTGTCAAGCTTAAACTCGAACTTCATAAACGTTTTACTTGAGGTTGACAAACGGAGACGTTTCAGTAGAAATTATTTAGTAGCAATTACTACATTAAAATTTAGTTCACTTTTGATATTAGCAACAATACCATGTTGTGAAGGTTTTCTAACTATATTAGTTGTTTTAAAACCATTAGATAAACCTAGCAATAATACAATATTTCTGAGCTTTGGTACAAAAAAGCAAAATTGGTCTTATTTTTGTATTGAAATTCCATGTAGATGTGGTGTTATGTACATTATTATTTACCTGATGTTATATTAAGAGACGAAAAAAAATTATACGTGAAGTTATTTTTGATGTAACTTTTGAAATGAAAAGTTACTGCCCATTCAAGAAATGTTTTTGGCTATGGGCCTGTGTCTTAGAGTTTCACAAAAAATGAAGAGCTCAAGTGTTGGAAATGATCTGTTGGCCAAAATTATTACATGGCCAAGCAGATCAGAATACACCATATTTACAATAAGCCGGCAAAATTGCACTACAGCGGCCTCATGTAATTGGGTGGAGAATGTAGCACTTGACGCGTACTACGAAACTATTTTTTTTTGGGCCGCAAATGATAATTAAATTAATTAACTTAATTTTAAAAATTTAGTAATTTTAGGGAAATACCGTGTTTTTGTATTTTTTTGTGGCGGAGAATGTAGCACTTGACGCGTAGATTACAAAACTATTTTTTTTGGGTCGCAAATGATAATTAAATTAACTTAATTTTAAAAATTTAGTAATTTTAGGGAATTACCGTGTTTTTGTATTTTTTTGTGGCGGAGAATGTAGCACTTGACGCGTAGATTACTTAACCAATTTTTTTGCGGCCGCAAATGATATTTTTTTAATCAACTTAACTTTTAAAAAAGGCGTCATTTTAGGAGTTTAGTAACGTTTTTCTAATACAAAACTCCCCGTATTAGTGCCTGACGGCGCCTCCCCAACCCCATACTAAAAAAAAGCGATGGGCCTTCTATAGCGCGACCTAGAGGACACTACCAAGCCTTACACATCAAGTATATACTTTTAATCTCAACCAGAAAAAAAGTGGCCCAAAAATAGCAAACACCTAGAAAATGAACAAAAACTGTAATAGATTTGATAAAGTACGGGAATATCACTTTGTGGTCCAAAAATACAAAACACCGAAAAAATGAACAAAAACTAATTGATTTGATAAAAAAAAAAGGGAATATCACGTGGAATTCATTAGGACACCGAAACTGTGGTGTCAGCGAACACACGACGGAAATAAGTACAACAAAACACGTGAAAATGCTCAAAAATTAGAAATTTAAAATTACATTAAAAAATTAAATTATCATTTGCGGCCAAAATAAAAATTACCCTCGGCATCTACGTTACAAGGTCTATCAGGTGCAACCAAAATTAATATAAAATTCAATGAAAATGAGAATTTTTTAAAATTAAAAAATTAAATTTAACAATTAAATACTCATTTGCGGCCAAAATAAAAGATACCCTCGGCATCTACGTTACAAGGTCTATCAGGCGCCACCAAAATTAATATAAAATTCGATGAGGCCGCTGTAGTACACTTCACCCCAATAAGCCTTAGAAAAACAGCACTGAACTGACCTAAATATATACATGGCAAGTTATTTTCTCTGGCAATTTCTTGAGCTCTAAGATGTTTCTTAACAGTAAGTGGGAAATATGTGCCAGCTTTCACAGTAGCATCATTACCTAGAATCATACATTCAATCCTAAAAAGATAAATATTTTAATCAAAAACCAAGCAGATATTTGTAAACAGAGTGGACAAAAATCTTAGTTGATAATTCAGCATAGAAGTTGAAAAGGTCACTGACCAGCTATGAAACAATTCTGGCAGCACAAACGTAAAATTTTCAGTTTGAAAAAAAAACAATGCAGATCAGCAAAAATGTTTTACCTTGTCAAAAACAGCAGTGTTGTATTGAAATACACCGATATTATCCAATAATGGCACACTTTCGTTATCACAACAAATGTATTTGTTGAAGAAAAAGAGCAACGAAGATATTTTTTATGAACGAAATCTTATCTTTCCGTTATCTCGTTTTAGAGATAAGATTTCGACCATATATAAAACCGCCTGTCAATTGACTAAGGTGTGTCATAGAGCTTCTGCAGTTCTTGCAGTAATGTCACTACTACTAATCTAGTAATATTCGTTAATTGTATATAACTTGTAAATATTCTTTAAATGTCTTTATTAATAAATTACTAGTTAGTTATATAAAACGTCGTTCAGTTTTGTTCACTCCTAAACCCTCAAGCAGCTATGCCCTGCGTGCGCGTTGTAAATTTCAACAGTATTAATAGAACAAATTTTTACAGTGAAGTATCAACTAGTACTGTTGCAATGTAACAAAGCTTTGATACATTTAATTACTATTTCTAAAAAGGGGGTAAACTTACCCACATACCCTTCCAATACCACAAACAAGCCCAGCGGCAGGAACTTCTTCATACCCATAAACATCCCAAGCTGCCAACTGTGACAATTCTAAAAATGGTGAACTAAACGGTAAAAAAATATTATTGAAAAACCTCAGAATGCATTAATACACAGTATATTTAATACAGAATTAAAAAGGATGAATAATTTGAAGTAGTTTATTGAATTTATCCCAAAAGCTTGTGGGGCATTTTTATTACGGGAAGAGTGTTAAAATGAAGCCACCATCCAGTCAATATATTTTACACAAAAATGTCACTAAGGAACTGTAGGTACTCACACTACTACAATCTATTGCCAAAAGATATCACCAAGTGGCAATGTATCTCATAAGGAAAATTCCTGTAATGTGGGAACTATAGTGTTCACATAATCTCTGTTCATGTTTTTCTTATTTAATCAAGGGCTAGAGACTGAAGAGTACCATTCACTGTTAACGGTGAATATAAAATAGTTAGAAAACCCTAAATTATAACCAAAGAATGGATTTGTATGCACCAACATTCATCACAGTATATGTAACATAATGACTCATAAGTATAAGGTGTCTTTATGCTTACCCAGTATCTATCAAATTGTTAATTCTATCCCTAATTAAAAGTTTTCCTCTTGAGAGATGTCTCTCAACCGATTTTTCATCACCTAAAAAAAGTAAATAATAACAAATTTAAATTTAAGCAGGAAATGGTACACTGTACAGTCAGCTACTAAAGTCTTCGACAAAGGGAGTTTTAGCATTTTTCGTTAATTTTCTCGAAACTATATTAAAATTAAACCAAATGCATTTTTAATATTTTTTTTATTTCCTTTCAAGTGGAGTTGTCAGTTTTTGAAAAGCAACAATAGTTTCGGCGAAAACGCCAGATGTCGTTTTTGACAACTTTGAAAATAATGGAGTTACAGCACTGAAACTGGCATTTTTGAATTCAGGGTGGTCGATTCGTATTTTGAAATTGTCACTGTTATCGTTCTACAACCAATGGTTGTTGAGCTAAAGCTGGTTGCAGTTTTTGTTTTGATTTGGGAAAAACCAAAAGATTTAAAATATCACTTTTGGCGTTCCCTCCAATGATTCGGAGCCTATCAACAAACAATTAAATTTTTATAGGAATGTTTTAGACACTCGACAAGCATGGAAACAATAGAAGTAGGAAAAGGTTGCCGCCATTTAACCGCCACAACTGATTCCGGCAAGATCGTTTTTACCACAAGCAACACAATTTCCATAAGTATGACACTTTCCATTGTTTCAATGGTAAACCATTTAGTCACTGTGTTAATCGAAATTATGCAAAAAAGCCATTCACTCGAAGCAAGGTTGCTTCGACGCGTTAGAGGACTAGTGACAGATTAAGACTTCTCTGAGGGTATAAAGGTTTTAAAAGATTTTGGAAAACACTTGTGACAATTTCCGCAGTCTCTGTCTCGAACAACAACGTGTTCGTTTAGCTCAAACACAACATATTACTTCAAAACACATAGTGAGTGAGCGTTTTCATGAAGTGTCATACTTATAGCCACCAAGTTATTTTCGATAACTTAATTTACAAGTGTGGTTTTTCTGGAATTAAGTGTGAACTATGAGGAAGGTTATAGATATTCAAACAAAAAATTGAAATCAAATTGAAATAAAACATTTCCGATCCATTGTTCCGAACACCGTCAGGTTTAAATATTGAAAAATGTCCTAACTGCAAAAGCTTTTGAGATATCTTTTGCAGTTACAATAAGGTTGTAAGTAAAACGTTCGTGCACGGCTTCTGCGCATTCATCATGCAAAAGTTCTGCTAATTGTGCTGATATTCTCACCAAATGCCTTAACAAAACTATTTTCTTGAATTGTATAAAAATGCTAAATTTAACTGAGTAATTTTTTTTTCTGTTATTCAAAGAAAATAAATAAGGGTTGGTTGGGTCTGAGAAGACCGCACTGAGTAATATTATTGTAACATTATAACCTTTAACATTTGGTCACTAGGTGGAGTTTCCTTATATTGCTCATTAACCACGTTATAACTTTATTGCTACCTGCACTCTGTATGAGTAGTTTTTAACTACACTCTTGGCCGTGTAGAGGGGGTGCAGGGGGGGGGCAAAATCCCCGGGGGACGGATGAAAAGGGCCCATAAGGGGCCCGTCGCTGTAGGGCCCATCGAAGAAGCTCAAGGGGGGGGGGGTGCAAATCGAAGGGGCCCGCGAGTAAGTTTGACCCCTTGCTCCAGGATACCTCTGCACGGCCCTGTTATATTTAATATTAATAAACTATTTATTATATTAATTTCTGTATAGTCTTTATTTAATCCTCTCCACAATTTTTCTATTGTTTCCACGTTTCGAGAAAATTTATGAAAACGGCAAAAAACTCTCTTTGTCCAAGACTTTTGTAACAGACTGTACTAATTTTTAAATATGAATAATAAAGGCACAATTAGATTAGATTATTTTTAAGAAGATAGTTTACAACTTTTAACGGGAATATATAACCTCTTTATTTACATAAGAGTACCAGGGTTGGAAAAAAGCCGGCTTTTTTTGAAAAAATCCAGACCAGTGGTTTTTCGGATATAACTGGCTAAAATATAAACAGTGCCTTTTACATATGTAAGTAGAAATTGTCTGCCGTTATTGTCGTAAATATAGAACTAAATAAATAAAGCGAAATAACTATATAAAATAACTGAATTCTTTTGATTTCCTAGGGAAATTCCCCCTAGTTTTTGTGTATGACGCACCGACAGAAGCGAGGCAGCGGACCTTGGAACTTTAAACCTACCGAAAAACTGGTAAAAGTAAACCGGTTTCTAAATATGAAACAAAAAATAAACTAAATTTCTAAATAAAAACTATTAATTTACTAAAATATTCATAGTTTTTTTTTTGAAAAAAAAGCCAAAAAATTCTGGATTTTTTCATGTGGCCATAACCAGATTTAACCAGGTGGTTATAACCGGTATGGCTGGTTCTATGAAAACCCTGCATAAGACCCTAACATTTTAGTATTTACCTCCACAAGCCACAAAGCAACACCAAAAATGGCAAAAGAGAGATGAGTCAGCAGCCAAGCAAGTGGATCAGGACTTTTTTGTGTACAATTTTACTAATAGAGCAAAAGAATTACCAGAGGCTATATTTTTCCTACAAGCTGCAATATGGTGATTAAATTCCTGTTTTGTTTTCAAGGTACAGCATAACCAATAATAATAAAACCACTTATAAACGTAGTTAATAACTGAAGTTTGTAGGTTTCACTACTGTTTAGGAAAGATAATTTCAGTTTTTAACAATAAAATAAATTAAATGTTACGAGATTTCAGGCCTAAGTAGGCTGTGAAAACATTTTTGCCACGTATAGATTTACTACCTTACAAAAAACGTTACAACATTGATAAACCCATTATGAATAAAAAATAAAGATTATTTTCAAAAAATATACAAAAAACTTTCCAGAAACAGAAGGAAAGTGATATTTACTAGAAATATTAACAGATTTTGTTTAAAAAAATTGTACATAGTTTTGAAAATTAAGTTTGAAATTAAGTTTGTAGCTTAATTACCTTTTAAAACTTTAGATATGTTTTGATTTAATGTATCAACCAAGTTCTTCATTCGAGAGTAGTTTTCCTAAAAATAAATTGATAAGTGGTGGCTGTTACTTAAATAAGTGTAAAGAAAACCAAAGTCTTAAGCTACCACAAAGAAAAAGGGTATAGGTTAGAAACTGATTTCTTCGGTCATGTAGTTCTATACTTAGGGAAAAAGGATACGTTTAGATGATCTAGTTTTCCCTGGCACAAGAGGGGGTTTAGGAAGCTTCACCGACATATGTTGAAATGGAAAACATTTAAGTCTTAGGCAAACAATGACATACTGGCCCTTTACTGGGTGGGCAGGGTGACCACAGGAAACCCTTCAATTTTTTATAGGAAAAATAGGAAATTCATAGGGGGAATTTTTGGGTAAATATGGGAATGTTCAGTTTAACTTATAAGGAATAGGCGCTTCAATAAAATCGCCAAGAAGAAATATATCTGAGATCCAGGACCCGCAAAGGTACTGTTTATTTGGTGCTTGTTGAAATAATGGAAACTGAACATCGTGTTTTTGCTACGCCTTAAAATGTCGAAAGGCTACCTGCTTATAAGAAAACACTTGTTGCATAACACACAAGTTAACAGTTTCCATTATTTCAACAAGAGCTATATAAACAGTAACTTGCAGGCCCTAGCTGCAGCTCTCGGAAAAATTACTTCTTGACAAATTCCTTGAAAATGTTTTATTTAAGTACCTATTAAAGGAATAATTTTAATTAAAATAATGCTTTTAAAGGAACTTTGTTTTAATTGTAACATATTACATTTAATATGAAACCATATTAACTTTGTAACTAGATATACATCAGGGTTGGCACTTTTTTGATTTTTTAAATAAATATCAAATCAAATTTTTTATTTGCAATGGATTTTTTTGGTTTTTATGAATTTATTGATTTTTATACAATTGACATTTGGCTCGTTCATTGTATAATTAATGGATATTTCACTTTTATCAGTTAGCTAATCTTGAATTAAATGAAATCTTAGTTAAATTTAATATCTTAGGTGGTATAGTTAATTTTTTTTAGGAATAGTAATACCTAAAAAAAAAAAAAAATCAATCAGCTAGGCTAATACCCAAGGCACCACCTTAGGCCTAAGTCATCAAGCGACTTTTGAAGCCATTAATTCAGGTGGCCGGGTTACAATGCGTAGGAGGGTGGTGGCAAGCCCTGCATGCCACGAGATCGAGCCAACAGCTCCCTACACTAACTATTACCGTTAACCTCGACAAGTTTTTATGGAAGGGGAAACCGAAGAACTCGGGGGAAAACCCCTTAAACCAGTGGGGAGAGAACTTGCAAACTCAACGCAGAAGGAGTTATTCCGAGTTTTCACCCAGTGCCACAAGCTGGGATCGAACCCGGCTCCACTTGCTGCGAGGCGAAAGTGCTAACCACTCCGCCACCCCACCAATAACTATTTTCACAAAAAATCAAAACAGATTATCTTTTGTGAGGATAGGTTTAAAGCAAGTGTCGGCTCGTCGTGAAGTAGCTCTTTTTCAACAGATGTCGCTAGCTTCGAAATAAAAACAAGATACTTAAGCTACATTTTGACCCAAAAGGCGTTGATTGGCTTGTTTGTAAATTGATCAATAACATAAATTACAGTAATTTTAAAGAATATATTTTTTATGGGATATATAACTTAGGTTAAAGTCCACTAAATAGAGTATAAGAGATCTAATTATAATACTCTACAATAGAGTAGTGTCAGTGCTACATCACGCAACGTCACCCATGCTTTTTCCTATAGAGAAAAAAACGCGCCCAAAATGGCGGCCATGGCCAAAGCTACGAGGTGATACTACTCTATGGCTTACTGACGACGGTATCATTTGGCTATTTTAAACTTTAGCTTCCTATGCCATAAATAGATGGCACCACACTTTCCAGTAAAGTCGTTTTCTTCGAAGAATAGGATAGATTCATGGCCATCTCTACTAACAGGGGCCTGTTCATAACACAGATGGCAATGATAGAGCCAACAGTTGCTTTAAATATTGTGCCTTGCTGTTTTCTTAGGTATCCAATTGTATTTTTGGTACATTGAAAAATACCACCTAAGCCATGCAGGCCATACTTAGCTATGGGTGCGCAAAAGCAGACTACAAAGATAAAATTAAAAATTCAACAAATATAACAATGGTTGAAACCGGGTACTATTAGAGTAGTATCACCTTGTAGCTTTGGTCATGGCCGCCCTTTTAGGCGCATTTTTTTCTCTATAGGAAAAAGCATGATGTAGCACTGACACCAGTAGAGTAAAGTGCAGAATATATAAGATAAAAACTATATTATTTTTACAGGAAGGATAAAGTGTATAGAATAGAATACCTTAAATACACCACTGACTCACATGAGCTTATACAGAAAGTCAACCAACTAACCTTGAAATCAACAGAGCTCCTGTCAGGTTCATTTCCAATCGTAGGTAAGTGATCGAAATGAAATACACGGCAGTGTTTATGGTTCAATTTGAAACCATTCAATAAACATTTGGCACTTCTTAAAATTCGAATTCCAGACATGACAGATTTAAAACGAATTTAAATTTTCGCACTCTGAAATGAACATCTGCTCATAGCGTCTGCTTCTTTATTTAAAAAAAACGAGACTGCCAGTCCACAACCAGCTGTAATGAGAGGGTCAGAAGTAAGCGCATAATAGAAGAGACGCTTAAATAATGCGAATTTTAAATTGTTGGAAGGAAATAGCTTTCAAAAATTATAAACTTAAGAATATATTGCATTATGATTAAAACTTTCGACAGTACTTATGCATAAAATAAATGAGAAGAATTCCACTTGGTGTATAAAACGACGACTAAGTTTCGCCAGGCCCATGGGCCAAAAAATGATAAATCCAGGACATGACTCTATGCGAAAATCCCATCCAATAGCGCTAGCACCCGACCACTATTGCCCCCTATTGGGAAAAACGCGCGATCGCGGACCCACGTAATTTTGGGTGCATATTTTTTAGGGGCAGTTTTCAAAAATAATACACGTGGTCGTCGTAGTAAATATCCCGGAATATTTATTCACAGTTATCATATATAGTGTGGTTATAAATGTAAGTACTTATTTTTATACTTACTAAGTTCGTAATTAGTATAATATATATCATTATATAATATTAAACATATACTTTCCTAGAATAGTTATAATTAATCTAAAACTGAGGGGCCAATATGGCCGGATTTTTGAATAACAACCGCCACTTATTTCCGAATTCCGATTTAGTCAACACAAGATGGCGTTCCGGAAACCGGAAATTTCTGCTTGATTTTGCACCCGACTCCCAAATAAAAAACCTTCACTCGTAAGAGTGGAGTTTTCACATTTTCGTCACTCGCCGAGTGAGTTCACTGAAGGTAGTCAAGGTCATCTCATTCATTTTCTCAAAATCTAAAACTATTCGAAGATCACTATTTTACTGAGATTATTTCTAGAATGACCACAATTATTTTGTGAACTCCGGAGTATGACACTTTGCTTATTGCGTGCTCTTTTCCATCATTGTCAAATATAAAATTATTCCTAATCCTTAAATTCATCACTCACTCAAAATATTTCAAAACGGCGTTTTCTAGTTTTGACCAAGCGATAGTTGTTTTCTTTTTCAAAACGGCGTTTAATAGATTTTCCAAATGACATCTGAGCTCTATTCAAAACGGCTTTTTCTATTTTTTGCCAAGTGAAATGTGGTCAGAATTTATAGACCGGTGCTCCAAGCGATCAAACAGGCTACTACACCGGTAGTCTCATCAGAATGCCCTACGCCAGCGTCCACAAGCCCGGACAGGTGACAAAACCAGCGTGGGTAGCAGCACCCTACTACTGATGGTCGCACCCTCGACGCAAGCCACTCAACCCAGCAGAAGGTGCAACAATGGGACGACCAGCCCGCCACTTCGCACACAGCAGTGGGATAAAGAGCGGATGCTCTGGCAACGCCAGCCAACACCCCACCTACGGAGGCAGGGCCGGATTAAGCCGACTTTCGCCCGGGGGCAATTTCCGAGTGGGCGCCCAGTGGAACCCGAGGAGCGAAGGAGGGGGGGGGGGTGTGCCAAACTTATCATTTCGTTTATGTTCTGAGTGAAACCGCGTGGATACCAATTGAAGTAGCGTGTTTGACTGGTACCCTTAGGGGGACAAAGGGGAACCTCCCCCCAATAATTATTTATAATAATTGCCCGCGCAAAGGATTAGGTAGGGTACCTTGAGTTGATAAAAATTCGGCACAATTGGAAACCTAATGTTCATTTTGTAGTTCGGGTTTCAAAATACCATACACTTATATCTTAATCCAAACCCTACAAGGTTGATTTCAAAATGTCAGGAAACTTTTTTTTCGATGCTCTTTACGTTAACATAAGTATTATTTCTATCACGGAAAATATTGCAATAAGCTCAGAGAAAATCCAATACTAGTAGTCGAAGAATTCGTTAAAAAGGCAAAGGTAGAAAACCGTAGAATGTCTCTCATAATTTCCTAAAAGTATTTCTTTGTATAATAAAGATAATATATTTTTGACAATAAAAATACATTGATATGTATTTTGTGTATAACACTTAGGGGCCCATAATCTGACTGTTGTCGGTTGACTCACTGAAACTGTATTACTTGTTACCGATTTTAATGTCCAATAAGCGTAATTAACTTAAAGGGAATATAACCTCAGGTTTTAGGTGTGGAACACCAAACTTCGACCATTTCCCGCTCCCTCCTATGACTTTAGATATTTAATTTTTGGCGCTGTTTAGTGACTTCCCGCCCAAAATTGCTTACATAAAAAAGCACAAAAAACATAAAAAACGACTTGAGGTTATATTCCCTTTAACAATTACCTAATAAATATTGAATGCCCATTTAACACGCGATAAATTTAAAATTACATGAAAAAGTTTAGGTTGAGCTTGGAATTAAATAAACCTTTTTAAATTATGATTTAAAGTTTACTTACATTTGCAAATCCAAATCCAAATAACCAACAATTACCGTCTATATTTTAACATTAACTGTAATAAAAAGTTTAATAAAAAACAATCAAAATACAACAAGGGCTAACATTTACAGCGACGAGTAGACGATTCCCAGATTAGGTCACTAACAGCATATGTAACATAATTGCTCATAAGTATGCTTACTAGCTCAATTTCTTCACTAACGGTTTGTTTCACAGATATTTCATCATCCGTACCCTACGTAATATTTGACGTCATATTTGATGTCATATTTGACGTCATCGAATCTCAAATGCCGATAATGCCGTCGCCCAATTAGCTCTACGTCTGATAAACCGACGGCCATTATTTTAGTAAACAAACTGGTTTGAACAACCAAGGCTTAGGAGCTAAAATGAACTACAATATACTGTCAAGTTCTGTTAATGTAATTAATTTGCAAATTAATGAAGTTCTCGGAGTCTCACGTTTGCATTGTCAAATAAAAGAAGCAGGTTTATTGAAAAAAATAGTTGAAATTCAGGTTTAGCTTTTCTGGCGCATCTACAAGGTTGGAGTCTTTGCAGATTCTTTTGAGCCTATGCCTAACTCTTCTAGGCTTGATATGGGTTTTAATAACGCTAGTGGAATATCCCATTTCGACGACTTGTTCCATTTTCGGAAAGAGATCACTTGTCATTTTTCCCAACTTTTTTTTCTAAACTACTCATTATTTAACTTTATCCGCACAAACCGACTGAGTGCCGAGTTTATAAATTTCAATAAAGCTACATTGGGCTGACTAAAATTCCGACGCAAAAAATTCCTTCCCAATTTAAAGGTTTTTCATTGGCTTAAATAAATATGTTTGTAGTCAATAATGTGACTCCCAAAATTACTAGGATGAATAAAAAGGTTAAAATCTAACGTAGTCCATCTTTTTACTGGTTCGTGGTGAAACAAACCGTTAGCGAAGATGTTTGAATGGAATAAAGGTATAGTGGCATACTTATGATTCATTATGTTACATATGCTAACAGTAAGGAAGTATAACCCGAGGAGAGACACGATTGCCGTGGATGGTGCTGGGTGTCGGAACATTATCGCCCCAACGCGAGATTAATCCTATAATCAAAACGGGACTACGTTCTTCCCTCTCAGTCACTAAAACTAAATTTTAAAAAAGACTTTATCGCGCCAAAATAAAGTGTGTAACAATGCCATTATTCAAATTTCAAACGGGTAAATTTTGTTTTTAGATGTTTTAGTGTTTTCCGAATTCGCTTTGGGTATAACAAGATTTCTTCAGCGCCCCTATTTGGATGGCGCCCGGGGGCAATTTCCCCCTCTGCCCCCCCTTAATCCGGCCCTGTACGGAGGTGGAGAGCCGAGCCCTTTGGAGAGTGCTCCTAAAGGGGAACAACGGGCACACAGCAGCCCGCATAACCCAGCACAGCTGGCATCGGATATCCCGGTGGGACTCCAAAAGGCCGGGAGATGTGTCCGCCGCACCCTAAAATTCAAAATAGTGAAACGATAGCGTCGTCAGAGAACAATTGTAGATAATAATAATTAGACAACTTATTATATAATAAGTGGACTTTAACATAAATATATTTATATAATATATAAAAATTACTATAAATTAAATTATTGTCAAATTTAAAAACGAGCCAATTAACGCGAGGGGTACTTTTATGTCCTGCCTTTTGGGTCAAAATGTAGCTTAAGTATCTTGTTTTTATTTCGACGCTAGCAACATCTGTTTGAAAAATAAGCTAGTACACATCGAGCCGACACTGAACTGAGCGTCTACGTATTCCGTGACGAATGAGCTACGTAAAAACAAGTTCAGCAAGCGTAGCTTGTTTTATAGAAAGGTATATTGTTTAGATGAATCTTCATGTAAACAAATTACCTCCCACTAATCTCGGATTAACGCATGCGTCATAATTTTGCATTAGGCCTTGGCAGGAATCCATATCTCTACTTGGAAAGAATATCTCGGCAGATTTTCGTATCGATGTGGTTGACGGTTTTTTGACGTCACTTTGTTAACTTAACAAACAACTACGTGAGAGGGGAGCGCGCTCAGAGGGGATTTTTTATCTCGTAGGTGGGGCCAAAGCCGTCAGAGTTATCTTACCGCACGCGATACGGCAGGATAATCATTCCAAGTAGAGGGATGCATTCCTGGCCTTTGGAATAGTGGCTCCAACAAACTTCTCGCCCTAAAACAGTGATATTAGATCACGAAAACGTAATTTCCATATCAAGGCATTTACCTAGTTTTCCAAAAACCCTTGAAATTATCATATTCGCTTAAACAATTAATTTAGTAACTGTGGAAAGCGTGTTTTGAACAAAATTATCCCTGGAAAAATCTAGTAAATCATTCTCAATATTCTTGAACTCTAATATTCAGCTAGACTAATACCTAAGAGACCACCCACGTCATCTGCCGACTTTTCAGGACACTGCCCCGATTGAAATAGATTAAAGTAAATCATCAAAATCAAAATTTAACAAGTTGGCAAGCCAAAATATACCTCTCCTCGGAAGCATTGTCCCTAGTGGTATTAATTTCTCGAGATGACCCTCAAAGTTGTATCTCCCCAATTCAGAGTTATTTACTAATAACGTAATCCCGGTTCAATCCCGCCCGGTATAAAATTTTAATTTGAATTAAAATAATTGAGACGAAACAACCGAGATTAATTTATTCAGAATATTATAAATTAAGTAGTTACAACAGTGAGTTAGACGAACTAGAACAACGCACAATTGAATTTAACCCTATTTACAGAAAATTTTTATCAGTTAAATGTAATACGAAGCAAACTTTAATAAAAGAAATATCTACAGAGGGTATTTGTATTTTTATCGCTTACGATATAACAACACAGAAAACCTTCTTTAAACCACTTCACACGAAAAAATTATAATTAAAGCCAACAATACCGCCCAAAAGCTCAACACAATCAAAATTAAAATACAACTAGCGGTATTAATTTCTCGAGATGACCCTCAAAGTTATATCTCCCCAATTCAGAGTTATTTACTAATAACATAATCCCGGTTCAATCCCGCCCGGTATAAAATTTTAATTTGAATTAAAATAATTGAGACGAAACAACCGAGATTAATTTATTCAGAATATTATAAATTAAGCAGTTACAACAGTGAGTTAGACGTACTAAAAAACGCACAATTGACTTTAACCCTATTTACGGTACAAGTTTAGCAGTTAAATATAATACGAAGCCAATTTTAATGAAAGAAATATCTACAGAGGGTATTTGTATTTTTGTCGCTTACGAAATACTTGCCGCATAGTTAACGCTCATTTTATTTCAACGTTCGCCCGATCAAGATACCGTAGATATCTGGTAGTGGACGACTCGTAGACTGTCGGAACCATCCTGTTGACGTTGGGACACATACCGCATGAAAAAGACCAAAACCGTCCAATTTCCAATATCATATAATGACTCGCACACCCAGGATATCAATGACTGCATTAGGAATCGTAGATATCCAAATATCCACACCACCAAAAAACTTATTAACAAGAAGCGAAAAACTTACCATTCACAAAGCACAGAAAGCCACTTGACTAAACGTATATCAATAAATGACCGTAGAGGGAATAGTTAGGGTTCTTTATAAATAAACACAAACGAACCCAATTGATGAACTGCATTAATCATCTTATAGCGTTTTCCATTGGGAACCTCCGAGTGTGATCCGGATTTGTTGAATGACGTCACTGCTCTCTGTTGGAGGCGCTCGGAACATTCGCCCTGGTAGCTCCCAATGAAATACGAAACTTTTTCGGAGCACTCTTTTGTTTCCCTCCGACTCTTGAGTTGGGGCAGCCGGGAGCACTCCGGGAGCACTCCGGGAGGGAGTACCTTGGTCAATGGAGTTGCCCCTTTTTTCCCAATGGAATACGATTTTGATTTTGGAGCACTCCGGGAGTGCTCGGAGGTTCCCAATGGAAAACGCTATTAATCAGCCGAGAAAACGTTTAAAATAAATTACGACCGAGTTGAAAACCAGACCAACTCGATATGTTGTTAATAAATGAATTATTAAGCTTGAAAACCAATACGCTAAACCTAATAGATAAGAATATACGACTGAAAAAACTAAATAAATAACAAAAAACTAACGGGTTCTACCCTTTATCTTATCTGCTGACTGCGCTAAAACAAGATTTGACCATTAAATTTTTTGAAAATGCGACGTATACACTTTGAAGGTTCCGTCAAAAATTATCCTTTCCCAAACGTAAAGGTTCTCAAAACATTAATACACAAAAAATAAGTAAAAAGGTTCCTCCAAAAAATGAACCATTTTGCGGAAGAAGTAAATAATTTTAAAAGAATAAAAGATAAAACAAATATACAACCGCAAAAATAAAACGTCAAATAATAGAAGAAAACAATCTTTAACTCCATTCATTAAAAAAACCCTAAACAAAAGTACCAAATTGAAATAAAGCAACTTATTATATTAAACAAGTCTTTATAATTTTTTCGTAAAAAAACCACATTAGGCCTTCACAATTTCATTCGTAAAAAAATTCAAGACTTTGTTAACTATTATGCTTACAATGAGTGTCTTATTTGCAGTATAGCTTGAAGTTATCGTTGGTTCTGTGGTAGAGCGCTCGACTGTCTAACTGAACGGCCCGGGTTCGAAACCTGGGTGACGCATTTGTTTTTAATCAAATGAGAAATCGCTAAATTAGAATTTCTTCGATGCAATAATTTAAATCTTTCACGAAATTTTGCTCTATTTCAATTAAACCAAAATTTCATGCTCTATTAAATACGCTTTTGATAAAGCTGAAGGTCTAATTTTCAATGAAACGTAATAAGTGTCGGTGGTTCTGTGGTAGAACGTCCGCCTGTCAAACAGGCGGTCTCGGGTTCGAAACCCGCCCGATGCGATCGCAAATTGATACTAAGACGAATACCGTGAACAATTGGTGGAAACCCTGCCATTGGATGTTGAGAGGTAGCATTACACTCAGCACTCGGTCCGTCCCAAAAGTCAATAAGAAAGAGTTGGAGAGATACCACCCGTACATACACACCACAAACTCAACACCCACAAACGTCATCACAATAACACAACATTACCACCCTACACATAAACATTACAATAGCGAAATATCCAAACCACTGAATTAAACCTGTCGTGACGGCGAGCGTTGACGAAAAAAAACCACCAAACCAACCCCGACTGCAAATTAATCCGTTAACGCTCACCGTCCCACTGTGGTTTTGCAAACACGGTTTTTCGACTTTGTTCCCTAATTACTAACAACTGCGAACGCAGAGATCTCGAGAAACTGCGTACGCAGTGATTACACTTTGCACCGAAAATGCGAACGCGTTCGCAGGCCTGACAGACAGACAGACCCACCCACAGACCTACCCACAGACCCACCCACAGACCCACCCACAGACCCACCCACAGACCCACCCACAGACCCACAGACAGACACGGTCGTTGTATAACCCCTCCTAGGGGACTTTGTCCCCTCGGAGAGGTAAAAATACATAAAATGACAAAAGCATAATTTTCATAAGTGTATTTAAACGTTAATGTTTGTCGTCATTAGTCTCTTTGTATCAAACATTTATATAAAATAGTTATTAGCTACCTCCCGTTGTGAAGTAGGAATTATAAGTGCATATGCATACACTATAAATTTTAGAAGGTAAACGATACTAAATGTATATTACATATATGATATTGAGTTGATTATTTGGTTAGTAGTGGGCTTTAATGTAAGTGTTCAAAAAATAAATAACTGATTCTCTCTAAACTGCTTATTTGACACCAAAGCCATAAAGTCTCCATTTATTTTTTAAATAATTGTAATTTAAATAATCGGTGCCTAAGTTTAAGGAACGAAGTCTTCTACCACAAATTGGGGTAGTAAAAGTACCCACAGTTGTCAGTACTACGTTTTATAACGTTGTCTCTACCTTTCTATATAATTGAGTTTAAATATTAGTACTCGGATCCTTCAAACATCGTTACACGTAGCCATATGAATTTTAATAGCTACATGAAATCACGCGTCAAAATATTTGGAAAAATTGTTGAATCAGTTCATTTCCGAAAATGAAAGCGCAGTACAGTTTTTGCATTGCGCAATTAATACTATGTAATAATAAATTTGAATAATACTAATTTTGGTAGTTTTTACCTCTATCAATTTCTCTTAATTAGTATTATATAGGCCTATCTTTTTATGTAGGATAACCCAATAAATCCGCCCCCCCCCTTCTTCTGACTACCCACCCGAGATTAACACGATCCGCCGGCCTTCGACTTTTATTGCCTTTAATTTTGTACCCTTAATTAACTGTTTGCTTGTTCAGTTATTAGTTTAGTTCATTAATGAAGGTTAAAATTTCTAAAACCAGACTGTAACAAATTCGACAAAAACCTTACAATATAATCAATTTTGTCAATGCTTGTGATTTTAAACAGCTTTCTTTTAAAATCAGCTCTACCTCGTATTTCCCGACATTTCACAAATTTTAGTTATGATTTCACTTTTACCTTTTTCAATTTTTCGGGGTGAAAATTTCCCTAGATGTGAGAAATTAACTTTGATTTGGACATCACTGCCCTAAAAGTTTAATAAGAATAATATCAACCAACCATAACTACATAATTGTATAAAAAGTGGACTCTAAAGTAACTTTAAAAAGTAAAAAAACCCGGGTTTGCACCACCAACAAGCATCGGCAGACGCTCGCGTTTTTCGTATTTCAACGTAGACCTAGCTTAGCCTCGGCTAGGTTCTTTTCCGGGAAGATGAGGTTTAGTAATCTGCTGAACAGAATTTAGTAACCTATAGAAAATAAGAACATCCCTAGTAAACACAACATAGTCATCAAAGATAAAATTATTTGCCCGGTTTTGTACAAAAAAGATTATTGATTTTGTTTCTGAACAGGATGAATGTGACATAAAATGTTCGTTGTCGGATGGATCGTCATTGTCAACTAAAAGACCGAGTTTCACTTATTGCATACAAGGAACTGCATTGGCGGATGGAGAACAGCAATATGTAAGAAAAAAATGACAATTGATTAAATTTGAGATGAACCGTTTGCTTCATGGATGAAAAGTTTCAAAACAGAACCTTCTCAATTCTAATCATTTTTTACAATTAGATTATAATTATTTGCACATAAGTGTGTGTCAGTTTGATGTGTTAAATTTTTACTGAGAACCGTTTCTAGAGCGATCCATCGTTTTGTAGGACTTGAGACTTAAGCTATTAGGTCAAATAAGTATTTTTGGCTTCGTCGTCATAGTGAGCCGGGACAGGGATAATTGGTTTTTCAGTTGTGTATTTTTCCCGCTAGAGGTGGATGGATATCACTCTAGGTATAACGTCGATTCTAAATCCCTCCACACAAAAAGTGACATAATTAAAAGCAAGTATCACGAATGCGACGATCTTTTACGCGTCAGCCATGAACGAAACATTGAAGTTCCAAACTGACCACAAAATACATTGTAGAGGCGCATGATAAAATAGTTCCATGATAGTTCCTTCTTATTTTCACAAAATAAAAAATTAATTAAAAAAATAAGTACCAATTAATATTTAAAAATAGATTTCCATTTTAAAACCAATAGAAAAATGTTCCAATAAAATAGAAAAATTTGGGAAAATTTATTTTAAATTTTCTTCCGTAATAAAATGTTGCCGAAGACTATCGTAGAGCAATTTTATTAAGGTGTTCAAGCTTAGTACGTACTTTCAGGTAAGGTTAATATATAAAATAATAATTTACGTCAATGGGAGGACAGACAGAGTACAAGTCATACAACGGCTAACGAAAAAGCCAGAAACAAAGTACTAAGTCCATTGTACTCTAGCCTTCTACGTGATCTATCTCGAGACGAGCATTCATTAGACCTTTAGCATAGGAAAGTATAGGAACTGACACACTTTTGGTAATTATGTCACTTTTGTCCACACTATTAATATTTATATAATTTTACTTATTCTATTCATTATATATTAATATTCATTATTCTCATTATATATTTATATTGATATTGATATTGATTTTATTTTTTACATTGATATTGATATTTATATATATAAATATATATATATATATATATATATATATATATATTTTTTTTTTATTATACTCATTATATAATATTAAAATTATATAAGGAATTATTATAATTCTATAAATATCTGGCAATTGACTTGGACTTTCAAATTGTTGTCCTTATGAGAATAATTTAAGCAAATTATTTCACGAGCCCAACCGGCATATAACTGACAGACTTGTGTTACATAATTATAGATTCATGGTATTACTAACCTTAACGTTGTCCTAATATTATTTGGTCAAGGGGTATTGCTACGAGGGGAATTGCTTGGCGTTTCCTTCTCCGCCGACTGACGACAACGATGACAATGCAGGCACAAGTAGCGAGCCCACTGACGACAGCTAAATTGAAAGATAATTCTTATAAAAAGTTACGTGTTTCTGTAAATTGCAATGAAACCAAAATAAAATATAGACGAGAAAAATAATGTTTGAAATAATTGAATTGCATTGACACGAACAATTATAATAATCAGCTTAGGCCTAAGTCATCAAGCGACTTTTAAAGCCATTAATCCAGGTGGCCGGGTTTACACTATCGCGCGCGTCATAATGCATTTTACTTTATCGGCGTCAAAACGTGTGTACGCCCTAAAGTTGAGTGACGCTCTGTTACTCGAGCTTGTGATGCAGACCATTACAATGAATTATATAAAGTGGAATGGCACACGATTTAAAAATGGTCACTTTCGAAAGGTTTTATTGCTTACGGTCAAAACGTTTTATTGCTCACTGTCGAAAGGTTTTATTACACATGGTCGAATGGTTTATTTGCCCACTGTCGAAAAGTTGTGGTACTTATCAAAATATCTGTAGGTATACTAGAGACTTTACGTTTAAGAATTAATTCGAGCTTACCATTTATTGTGAGGTACGAACCTCTTAGGGGAGATATTATCATAAAGGTTAGTGGCTATTATTTATTTTACATTATTTAACAAAAAACCAAAACTCTATCGCAACGCCCTCTTTTGGGCCCGTCGAATACTTGAGTTATCAGACTGCTTATTACCCTACCAGGGAAGGTCCACCTCATGCTGCAGTATAGAAGTATCATTGGGAGACAGAGTGTGTTATGACTGAAGCTTGACACCCTTGTAACTAGGAAACGTATAGGTAATTCGCAGCGCTACACCCTTTACGAATTAAAATGGTCCGTCAATAAGTTCACAGTTTAGATATATCAATATAAAATTAATCTCGATTTATAGTTTTCTTTACGAAATACGGACACAAACAATAGATTAGTAAAGTATCAGATTTATTCCAAGCTAAAGTTAAAGGTATTTGTTTCGCCGGAAATGTTCCTAGACGGAGGTTTTTCACCACTTTAGATAGCGCTGGACATCAGGGCTTGAGGTACGTAGTCACGGGGGAAGAGTTACCCCCCATAGCACTTCGCCCGTCCAGTTCCAAACCCGCAAACCTTCTCCTGCACCTCCCATCCGGCTGAATTAGAGATAAAATTAATTTTGACACCCTGTTTTAGCAGGATTAACATTTTATAAATGTTTTCACAAATTAGAAATAAACCAGTACATGTTTTATTAAGAAAAGATATCATGTTACAACTAAAATGACGCTTTTCGGTCTTTCATTTCATAAACATGTCATTTCATTCATTCATTGATAATATTTTTTTCGAAACTATCAGTAAAATACATGAATAATGTATACCTTACTAGAGAAGCTATCACCTAGGACGTCCAAAGAAATAACGAATCTTTGCAGGCTCAAGGCGGTTTTCAAATGGGCGCCAACCGCGGAAGCATTCGTTACTTTTTCTACAGTGTGGCCTATTTCCGTTGCCGTGGCAACGAGTTTGAATCGGCCATGACATTGTGGACTCCTAAATATAGGATGTACAAATTACATTGCGTGGGAGGAAAAGAAAAATTTCACCGTCGAAAGTGTTAGAAGACAAATTTTAGGGTACCAATGAGATTTAATTTTTTTAGGGGGTAGGAGCTTACTTCTTCGTACAACTCCATCTGCTTTGAGTTTGGGTGTTTTCTTCCCGCTGGTTAAATGGGTTTTCCCTCGAGTTCTTGGTTTTTTCCTTTCCATTAAAAATGTAGAGGTTAACGGTTATAGTGAGTTTAGGCAGCTGTTGGTTTGTGTGGCATTAGGGGCTTGCTACAATCCTCCTACGTATTATAACCGAGGCGCTGACCACTATCCGTAATCGGTGTACAGGCACATAGCTTTGACTGAACTAAAATTATAACGTAATCAATAACAGATTTAGCACTACCAATTTTAGGCTGTACTCGCTGTAACCGGTGTACAGAATTTAAGGAAGTGGCTAGCCCCTCGATTGTAACCAGGCCGCCTGAATTAAAGGCGTTAAACGTTGCTAGCTGACTTGGGCCTAAGGTGTTGCCTTAGGTATATATTACCGATTCTCCTGACCCCGTTTTGCCTGAAGCCTTAAATCGATGGGAGTTTCTTTCGGCGGTGAACGTTCCATCCGCCGACCATTGGAATCATCAACCAGCGTGGGAGGGTCCGCTCGTGGACAAATCAATCGCCTTCTTGTCTGACGCCGCCTCCGATGACCGCGATAAAGCAAGGCTGCTCTCGGTTAGCGCTAAAGAGTCCGGTTGTTGGTTGAACGCTCTCCCATCGCCGTGCTTAGGTACCCTCTTAGATGAAGACTCTTTTAGGATAGCCGTCGGCCTTCGGCTAGGTGCTAAAATGTGTGTTCCGCAGCTGCGGAAGCCATGTTGACTCTTTCGGCTCTCATGGCTTGAGCTGTAAGAAAAGAGCGGGTCGGCTTTCGCGCCACGGCGCTGTTAACGACATCCTTAAACGCGCCCTAGTATCCGCTGGCGTGCCATCCATCCTCGAGCCTCCTGG
This sequence comes from Leiobunum rupestre, assembly GCF_980474605.1. Taxonomy (NCBI): domain Eukaryota; kingdom Metazoa; phylum Arthropoda; class Arachnida; order Opiliones; family Sclerosomatidae; genus Leiobunum; species Leiobunum rupestre. The sequence continues at coordinate 50,686,014 of NC_143388.1, read as the reverse complement.
CCTATCGCAGGATGATGGGTAAAGACCCGATGGCATGTCTCTGGTCCCTTGGGCAGGTGGAAAATCCCTGGTGTGGGATTTCACCTGCACTGACCCTCTAGGCCTCCGGTGGTATGGTCTTTGTTACTAGGTACACTGGGCTATAAATTCTGACACACTGCACTGACCCTCTAGCGCCATCGTATTTGGCATCTACTTCGTCAGCCCCTCTCTGGGCCGCCACCCAGGCTGAAAACAAGAAGAAATCCAAGTACGAGGGCCTAGTAAATCGATACGTATTCAGAGCCGTTGCCATTGAAACTCTGGGCTCCTTCGGGCGCGACGGCTTGTCATTGGTTCACTCCATCGGTCGGAAAATTCCGGAGGTAACCGGCGAGTCGCGTTCCGTCGAATATCTCATGCAAAGGATCGCGATCGCTGTCCAAAGAGGCAACGCGACCTCGATATTCAACACATTTCCTCCGGGGGCCTCGCTAGTGGACTGTCTACTCACTATTTATTAAACGAGACTTTTAATAAAAACAACAATTGGGCTAAATTATGTTAAAACTCTTCCTCGAAGACCTATCGGTCCGCGTTCTTTAAATTTGAATTTTAGGTACGAAAATGTATTTATGTATATTTCTTTTGTTTATTAAATGGATTTCCAATATACTATATTAGCCTAGCTGATTATTATTTATTTTTTCGATCATGAGGGGGGTTTTAACATAGTCATTCCCCCTAAGTGTAAATAAAGGCATTCTTGTTATGATAACAACTTAATCCGTTAAGCTAATATCCAAGAAACCACAAAGGCCCAAGTCCACTAGTGACTTATGAAGCCCATTACTCGCGGCCGGTTAAATTGAGGGTGGCGCAAGATCTCCCTACACTTACTATTTTACTGAAGGGGGTGTTGTGTACTATCATTATAATAAATTTAACTATTTGTATAATTAACAAATTTAGTTATAACAACAATTAACATATTTTTACGAACTTCTACTTAAGGCCGGCAGTAACAAGAATACCCAAATCCAGGGGGTGATACCCAAGTAAATCAAAATTTCTATACTCTATAAGGCGCCATCTACCGTAATACTTTTATGTTGGCGTATTTGAATTTGTAGTTCATTCCAACACCCCCCCCCCCTTTTTTAATTAAACGAAGCACAAAGGTATGAAAATTATACATGTTACTATGGTAAGAAACGCGCCGCAGTTTTTATCGTTCGACTTGGTTTTGTCTTGGCAATGGACGTCTCAGCGGGTAGTTGTGATGATGTCGCAGCTGTGGGTAGCAAAAGTCCATCATTGTGATCTGACCGTTGCGGACTTTTTGGCAAAGTAGGCCGGGAAGGTGGTCGAGTGTGTATCGCATATGGTGATTTTTGCCAGGCGCAACAACTGAGGTCGCAGGGAAACGTGGAACTGGTGACTTGGCAGGCGTTACCCCTCCTGCAATGGGAATACTGACCAAATAGGATTCGCAGCATTTGTACTTGTATTTGGAAAATGTAGAGTAAAAGGCTGTTTTGTCGAAACAACGTCTGATGGAAGATTTTTATTTGTATCTATCCTTGGATTTTGGTGACGACGAATCAAAAGGGACGGTAGTCCCTATGCAAGGTCCGGGTATAGAGTAGAGCACTTGCTATATTATCTCGAGTCAGAATGAAGCCGATTTTACCCCCTCGTATCTCAAAAACTATAGGTCGTATCAAAACAAGGAATGTATCGTTTGAAAGGTTACAGGAACGCGACAAACATATGCGAATTCCATCGAACAGGGTTGAGGCGCCGTTTCATAGTAATGGGGCAAAGTATGGCTTAATTTTTCTTCTTCTTCTTCTTCTTCTTCTTCCATCTTCTCCTCGCAGACCGCTCTACAGCAAAAACTACTGAACCGATTTATATGCAATTTGGTATACAGTTTCAAATTAAGCTCCCATTGTGTGCTTCCAAAGGAGAAGTTCATATCTGGTATAGTTCTTGAGCTACGGCGACAAATTAACAGTTTAGCGGGTCGGTAACGAAACCATGGAGTAATAAACACATAAGAAGAACTAAACCGGAGCGACCAGCGATTTAAAAAAATAAATGCAAAAGGTTTGAGGGTTGATTCTAGGTGAAAACGTGGCGCTGTGTTCGAAAAAATAGTCTTAAAGGTTAAAATGCCCCGCTATAACGGATATACTTGAAAACTATGTATGCAACATATTTATAGGTGGATTGTAGGAAAAAAAGGGCGCTGAGTTCGACAACAATAGTCTTGCGAGTGTCAGGGTGGTGTTTGTCCGCCATAGGTCTTGTCGATAAATAAGTCCAGTTTATGACGTTTATGGGAATTTAATTACAGGAATAGATTAAACATTCGAATGCTACTGATTTATAGGTTGTTTCTAAGTGAAAGAGGTGCAGTGAGTTCGAATTGTCTCGCCAGTGTCAGGGTGGGCAGTGTGCCGCCAGAGGGCCTTAAACCATGCCAATGAGTAATAAACACAGTACAAAACGTGTAAAGTTTAATAACAATCGTACAAGCCTATTTATTAACATTAAAAAATGAATTAAAGAGCATAATGACGTCATGTTTTCAAAAAATTAAAGTAAACAATATCTAAACGTACACAATGTTGGCGAAAGAGCTAGGCAGTTCTCAATATTCCAAATAGGTAAAAGTTCACTTTCCAATTTTGTTTATAAACATTATTTCCGCTTTGTTGCGATTAAAGGTATTATAATAACTTCACTTCTATTGTTATAAACAAAAAGGCGTAAAATCCACCCAAAAACCATTCGGTTAAAAATTGCAAGGTCCTTTAAACAAAAACGTCACGTCCTATATTACTCTAGGCCCTAAAAGTAGTGAAATCAAATAACGGGCAAGATCTGTAATTATATTCCCATAAACGTCATAAACTGGACTTATTTATCGACAAGTGATGTGCTCTGAAGTAATATGCTAGACCTTGCGCGTCCTAAGTGTTTTACTGAGTTAAAATCCTTTGTACAACCATTTCTTATAGCTTAGCTGTAACGATTCTAATGATACAATATCAGTTAAATAATTTACCAAGTTAATTAAAGAAAAAGGTAAATATAAGAAAAAACATTTTCTTAAGAATGTATAAAGGGTGAACAAATCATAAAATTTACAACATAGCGGACGAAAGGCAAGCATAAATATCAAGAATTAGTTCCTAAAAACGATGTAGATGGCATCATTACCTAATCTCGGGACCATTTCAACCTACCGACTTTAAAGTTTTCTTTCGTTCTCGCAAAATAAAAGCACTCGATAAAATTACTGAAACTGTCCGTACTAGTGGTACTCGAACATTTCTGTACATTATCTATAGGTGGCGGTGCGACTACTGAAACTGGCAAATTACTGAAAGCAGACAAGTTGTTGACTGCAGTGACGTAATTACTGCAGTCAACAAGTTGTCTGCTTTATTTAATTATGGTTTTAAGGTAAAAGATTAAATTTAAACAAAGAAGATAACATATTTCGATCTAAACAATATATTTGATACACTGCCATTCTAATATTAGCCATTCTCTTTGAAATGTTTTATGCTTGCACAAAGGACACGAGTCTTGGGTACACCAATGACCCCCGTAATGGGAGGTCACCAATTACTTGCAAAAGCAAGAGACAGAGCCCCAAAGAGACAGAACTGGACAGATCTCGGCTTGTGCCAGAACTGGACAGAACTCCGCTTCTGTACCAGGAGAGAAGTCCGCTTTCACCACCCGGAGACAGAACTCTGCTTCTCGGGCAAGAGAAGAATCATGTCGAAATAAATATAATATAATGTGCGATGAAGTCGCGCTTAGATATTAATTAACCCTCAATGCAACCCTCATGATCGGAACAACCCTCACTGAATGCCTAGATGACCCACAGCCAGGATATTCCGACCGGAAGAGCATAGTCCGAGCAGTAATAAGTCTGGGAAGCGTAACGCCCTCAACACCCTCGAATCACCTGTTGATCACCCAATATCTAGCCGTACCAAGATAAGAAAAACAGATGACCGAGACCGATTCCCTAGCCTAAGCCGGACATTTCAGACCGAAACCGGAAGTACCTACGCCTCCGTCAGCTTGTGAAGTAAAATAATATAGGAAGAAACCCGCAATCCAGCCGCCAAACCGTAGACGAGTAAATAAAGAGAATGAGAGAAAAGTGTGAATAAAGAAACGCGTAAACAAGCAGCCCCCAAAGACATCCTGTTCTGTGAAGTGCGTGTGTCCAGGGCCGGATTAACCAATAGGCCGAATAGGCCTGGGCCTAGGGCACCAAGCCTACAAGGGGCACCAAGAGGGTTCGAAAAAAAATAAAAGTACAAAACTTTAATCATTTGCTTTTCACAAAATATTTTCCTTAGTAATTTTTAGTAAATGCGTCCACCCCTATGAACCAAAAACGTTCTGACGGACTGCCACCTAGCCCCTGACGACATACTAAATCTGGCAGCAAAATGAATTTTCCTTCCATTTCTCAATTAAAAATTGAGGAAGCGCCTAGCTCGCTTCGCTCGCTATTGAAAGGGGGCACCAAAATTAACTTGAGCCTAGGGCCCCATAAAGTCTTAATCCGGCCCTGCGTGTGTCGGGCATCTTACGTAAAGCGGGGTACGAGAAAACCCGTAAAACGGAGAGACGACAACGTAGCTGAGGATACCAAAACCGAGTGATGAGTAGAATTTCCATCATAACCACCCCCCCCCCCCTTGTAGAGTACCCAGGGTCGAAATAGGAAATAGCCCGTGAAAAGTAGAGAAAAAGTCTTGAAAAGAAAGCTTAATTCCTTGCTATTGTCCGAGAAAAGGATTTAATAGGTTGAGAGTTCATTCTGCTTCTTGTATTTATACAGTTCGGATTACCTTTTCCATTCGCGTTGTGCCTTCACTTTTGCCATTTTTTTTAGTTAATTATGGTCATTGTTTAGTTGTAGAATCTTTAATCGTAGTGTTTATTATTATTTAGTGTAAGTGTATATTAATTTCTGTCCCCTCCGTCCTTTGAGCCCAAGATGCCTGAGAGTAGGGATACCGGAACCGATCCCATAGAAAATAGTAAGAGATCGTTTCATTAATAAATTTAAGGTCAAGAGTGTATTTTTAGGTTTAAATTCCACCTTGTATGTTGAAAAAGCTAAAAGAACCATAGAAGAGAGATGGCTTAACCATCACTAGAAGAAGCAAAGTAAAATTATCCCCTCAGTACCCCCCGAATTTTGTTCATTATTTTTGTATTTTAGTGTTTTTATAAAATTAAGTGTTAAATAAAGATTTTGTGATTGATTAACGACAAAGGGTTTCCATTCTGAATTCGAATCTCCCCCACTTTTTTATTTTTTGTCTTTCCCCCGTATGTAACCCCCTCTTTTAGATTTAATTCACGCCATGAAAGGCCACGACTCGCATTTTGTCACTATCTTCCCCCGCCTTGGTGAATTAATATCTTTGAGCAAGGGCTAGGAATATTTCCGTCCATCAATTGTATGACGATTTCCTAAAAAGGTTGCCAAAATTTCACAAGCCAATATTCCTAAAGTTGCGTTGGGTAAAGATAACGTGTGAACGGTGTGATACAGTGTCGGTTGTTCTTACGTTAATATTTCAGTAATAAGTGTTTGAATTGTTTATGTTATATTTGGGTATGAATAATTCCATTTATTCAAAGCAGTTCAGTTAAACAACAACTAGTATTCGTCAGGATAAAATGTATCTATTTTTTACCACAGCGGGATACACGACGAGAAAATAGTAAGCGGGTTTGATGGGATTTTTAAATTGCTGTAGCATCGTTCAATCTCTTTTTTCTATTTCGTGTATCTCGTTTTATATATAAAGAGAGTACGCAAACAGTGTTTCCACACGGGTGACTTTATTTTTCCCTTTTTTTTGAGCGGATAAATTAATCTTTCCCGTTTTCGAAAACCATTTTTCCCGCAATTTTTCCCGCTAAATTTTAACCGACGGCACTTATGTTAAAATCGCGTGCTCCACAGAAATTATGATTTTTTCCCCAAATGTGGACTAAATGATGACGATTTTCATTCCATATTAAATTTAAGTTTAAGGAGGCGACAAATGGTATAATTCCCTTATCGGTTCCTTTTTTCAGTTTTAATAGATTTTAAACTACTATACAGCCGCTCTGTTACTACATTAGAATAAGGCAAGCACAAAAAGAATCTCACTAGATTTGGAAGCTGAGTGAACATTGGTTCATTTTATGAAAGTAGCCCAATTGGGCTGGAAAACCGACCAACTGGCAACCCTGCTTCGAAATGAATAAATGATATGGCCCGTAAGTTCGTAACGGCCAGGATACGGGTAACCAAGGAAGCAAGGATAGGATCTTTGGGGTAACCAAGGACAGTAGATACAGGGACGAGAAAGTGTATTGGCGGCCTCTGTTGGAATATATCAGCTTATACGACCAAACGCAAGGAGAGTTAGTTGTAAACAAAAAAATGGCGGTCACCTAATTTTTGCGGTTATTGACGAGGCTTAAGTGTTCAAAACAAATGGGCATTTTTTTATTTACGCTCGTAGTTTTATTTTTAATTTTACATCAAAATGGTAAAAACTTACTATAATAATACTGTCCATGGTGAACCACGTCTTAACAATGGCCGCGGTTTGTTTACATCTAACTCCCTGTGAATATGAAGTCGTTTAAAAACGAATTTTTTTCCTGCTTTCTCGTCCCTGTATCTACTGTCCTTGGGGTAACGACCCAGCCGGGCCGTAGCAGACAATTCTAATTAGAACAAGAGCTGATTCGAGCATAGACGGAGAACGGGTAAATTGGAGTACGCAGTGAACAACCTTGCGCAGTGAATCTAGCGAGTTCAGAAAAGGTCTAGAAATAAGTACTATAAACAAAAAGGTCTAGAAATAAGTACGATAAACAAAAAGGCCTAGAAATAAGCATGCACTATATAGTTTTCTCTATCGTTAACTTTTCCCGCAAAATTTCCCGTTCTGAGTGATTTTCCCCGCTTTATTCCCTTTTTCCCGATTTCGAATATTTTGCAGCGCTCTTAGTCAGTTTTCCCCGAAAACGGGATTTATTCCCGCAATGTGGAAACACTGTACGCAAATGCTTCACTCACTATATCTAGACGCCGAGCCGTTTTCGCCTTTGAATTATGAGTAGTACCGCTAGAAGGACATAGGCGCGTTCGGTACTCGTGATTTCGCGAAACCACGGCCAACTTCGATCACGCGTACCACGATCGAAGTTGGCCGTTGCGAAACAAATTCTGAAATTTCGAGTCGGCGCACTCAGCCGTCAACTCATGGGCAAAATATTAACGGGACTCACTTTTCACGGATTTTTGACGCGGTAGGCGCGGCCTAAAACGGAAAACTTACTGGGGTACAACATAATTCTTGAAAGCGCTTTCAGAATTCCGTTCAACTATCATTCCGAGTACTGTCGTCTGGCACCGATTTTCCGAAACTCTAAAAAAAATAAACGCGTTGTCAGCTGCTGTTGTATTTTCGCGTTTCATAAAAATGACAAACTAATGCTTCGCTTATTTATTTATATAAAAAGTTTTAGACAGAGTTTTAGCGTATTTATTTATGTAATAAGGATTAGCGTATAATGGTAGTGCTAAATCTGTTATTGATTACGTTATCATTTTAGTTCAGTCAAAGCTATGTGCCTGTACACCGATTACGGATAGTGGTCAGCGCCTCGGTTATAATACGTAGGAGGATTGTAGCAAGCCCCTAATGCCACACAAACCAACAGCTGCCTAAACTCACTATAACCGTTAACCTCTACATTTTTAATGGAAAGGAAAAAACCAAGAACTCGAGGGAAAACCCATTTAACCAGCGGGAAGAAAACACCCAAACTCAAAGCAGATGGAGTTGTACGAAGAAGTAAGCTCCTACCCCCTAAAAAAATTAAATCTCATTGGTACCCTAAAATTTGTCTTCTAACACTTTCGACGGTGAAATTTTTCTTTTCCTCCCACGCAATGTAATTTGTACATCCTATATTTAGGAGTCCACAATGTCATGGCCGATTCAAACTCGTTGCCACGGCAACGGAAATAGGCCACACTGTAGAAAAAGTAACGAATGCTTCCGCGGTTGGCGCCCATTTGAAAACCGCCTTGAGCCTGCAAAGATTCGTTATTTCTTTGGACGTCCTAGGTGATAGCTTCTCTAGTAAGGTATACATTATTCATGTATTTTACTGATAGTTTCGAAAAAAATATTATCAATGAATGAATGAAATGACATGTTTATGAAATGAAAGACCGAAAAGCGTCATTTTAGTTGTAACATGATATCTTTTCTTAATAAAACATGTACTGGTTTATTTCTAATTTGTGAAAACATTTATAAAATGTTAATCCTGCTAAAACAGGGTGTCAAAATTAATTTTATCTCTAATTCAGCCGGATGGGAGGTGCAGGAGAAGGTTTGCGGGTTTGGAACTGGACGGGCGAAGTGCTATGGGGGGTAACTCTTCCTCCGTGACTACGTACCTCAAGCCCTGATGTCCAGCGCTATCTAAAGTGGTGAAAAACCTCCGTCTAGGAACATTTCCGGCGAAACAAATACCTTTAACTTTAGCTTGGAATAAATCTGATACTTTACTATTCTATTGTTTGTGTCCGTATTTCGTAAAGAAAACTATAAATCGAGATTAATTCTATATTGTTATATCTAAACTGTGAACTTATTGACGGACCATTTTAATTCGTAAAGGGTGTAGCGCTGCGAATTACCTATACGTTTCCTAGTTACAAGGGTGTCAAGCTTCAGTCATAACACACTCTGTCTCCCAATGATACTTCTATACTGCAGCATGAGGTGGACCTTCCCTGGTAGGGTAATAAGCAGTCTGATAACTCAAGTATTCGACGGGCCCAAAAGAGGGCGTTGCGATAGAGTTTTGGTTTTTTGTTAAATAATGTAAAATAAATAATAGCCACTAACCTTTATGATAATATCTCCCCTAAGAGGTTCGTACCTCACAATAAATGGTAAGCTCGAATTAATTCTTAAACGTAAAGTCTCTAGTATACCTACAGATAATTTGATAAGTACCACAACTTTTCGACAGTGGGCAAATAAACCATTCGACCATGTGTAATAAAACCTTTCGACAGTGAGCAATAAAACGTTTTGACCGTAAGCAATAAAACCTTTCGAAAGTGACCATTTTTAAATCGTGTGCCATTCCACTTTATATAATTCATTGTAATGGTCTGCATCACAAGCTCGAGTAACATAAGTATATGTATTTGTACCCCGCTGCTCCGCCTTAAGCACTACAGCGGCCACCTTAAACAACCAGCCCTGGACAAAAGTGCGCTTTGCGAAACAACGTTCGGCCAGTGAGACAGCCATTTTGACCGCCTCACATATAGCAAACAAACGCCCTCATCACGGCCCAACAAAAGGCGACACTATGGGCTGCCCGAGACCCACCCTCGCACAGCTGAGGACTAGAGTGGCTTCCTCTTCCACTGCAAACTACCCTCCTTAGTAGGTCACAGAATGACGAGTGTGGAACACCCATGAGGTTCCAGTGACCCAGCGCCCCGATCACATGACCTTGAGAGCCGGGTATGGAGCCCCCCACAGGCTCCAGTGACCCCATCACACTCAACTTTAGGGCGTACACACGTTTTGACGCCGATAAAGTAAAATGCATTATGACGCGGGCGATAGTGTAAACCCGGCCACCTGGATTAATGGCTTTAAAAGTCGCTTGATGACTTAGGCCTAAGCTGATTATTATAATTGTTCGTGGCAATGCAATTCAATTATTTCAAACATTATTTTTCTCGTCTATATTTTATTTTGGGTTCATTGCAATTTACAGAAACACGTAACTTTTTATAAGAATTATCTTTCAATTTAGCTGTCGTCAGTGGGCTCGCTACTTGTGCCTGCATTGTCATCGTTGTCGTCAGTCGGCGGAGAAGGAAACGCCAAGCAATTCCCCTCGTAGCAATACCCCTTGACCAAATAATATTAGGACAACGTTAAGGTTAGTAATACCATGAATCTATAATTATGTACCACAAGTCTGTCAGTTATATGCCGGTTGGGCTCGTGAAATAATTTGCTTAAATTATTCTCATAAGGACAACAATTTGAAAGTCCAAGTCAATTGCCAGTTATTTATAGAATTTTAATAATTCCTTATATAATTTTAATATTATATAATGAGTATAATAAAAAAAAAAATATATATATATATATATATATATATATATATATATATATATATTTATATATATAAATATCAATATCAATGTAAAAAATAAAATCAATATCAATATCAATATAAATATATAATGAGAATAATGAATATAAATATATAATGAATAGAATAAGTAAAATTATATAAATATTAATAGTGTGGACAAAAGTGACATAATCACCAAAAGTGTGTCAGTTCCTATACTTTCCTATGCTAAAGGTCTAATGAATGCTCGTCTCGAGATAGATCACGTAGAAGGCTAGAGTACAATGGACTTAGTACTTTGTTTCTGGCTTTTTCGTTAGCCGTTGTATGACTTGTACTCTGTCTGTCCTCCCATTGACGTAAATTATTATTTTATATATTAACCTTACCTGAAAGTACGTACTAAGCTTGAACACCTTAATAAAATTGCTCTACGATAGTCTTCGGCAACATTTTATTACGGAAGAAAATTTAAAATAAATTTTCCCAAAGTTTTCTATTTTATTGGAATATTTTTCTATTGGTTTTAAAATGGAAATCTATTTTTAAATATTAATTGGTACTTAATTTTTTAATTAATTTTTTATTTTGTGAAAATAAGAAGGAACTATCATGGAACTATTTTATCATGCGCCTCTACAATGTATTTTGTGGTCAGTTTGGAACTTCAATGTTTCGTTCATGGCTGACGCGTAAAAGATCGTCGCATTCGTGATACTTGCTTTTAATTATGTCACTTTTTGTGTGGAGGGATTTAGAATCGACGTTATACATAGAGTGATATCCATCCACCTCTAGCGGGAAAAATACACAACTGAAAAACCAATTATCCCTGTCCCGGCTCACTATGACGACGAAGCCAAAAATACTTATTTGACCTAATAGCTTAAGTCTCAAGTCCTACAAAACGATGGATCGCTCTAGAAACGGTTCTCAGTAAAAATTTAACACATCAAACTGACACACACTTATGTGCAAATAATTATAATCTAATTGTAAAAAATGATTAGAATTGAGAAGGTTCTGTTTTGAAACTTTTCATCCATGAAGCAAACGGTTCATCTCAAATTTAATCAATTGTCATTTTTTCTTACATATTGCTGTTCTCCATCCGCCAATGCAGTTCCTTGTATGCAATAAGTGAAACTCGGTCTTTTAGTTGACAATGACGATCCATCCGACAACGAACATTTTATGTCACATTCATCCTGTTCAGAAACAAAATCAATAATCTTTTTTGTACAAAACCGGGCAAATAATTTTATCTTTGATGACTATGTTGTGTTTACTAGGGATGTTCTTATTTTCTATAGGTTCCTAAATTCTGTTCAGCAGATTACTAAACCTCATCTTCCCGGAAAAGAACCTAGCCGAGGCTAAGCTAGGTCTACGTTCGCGCTTGAAATACGAAAAACGCGAGCGTCTGCCGATGCGTGTTGGTGGTGCAAACCCGGGTTTTTTTACTTTTTAAAGTTACTTTAGAGTCCACTTTTTATACAATTATGTAGTTATGGTTGGTTGATATTATTCTTATTAAACTTTTAGGGCAGTGATGTCCAAATCAAAGTTAATTTCTCACATCTAGGGAAATTTTCACCCCGAAAAATTGAATTATGGCTTTGGTGTCAAATAAGCAGTTTAGGGAGAATCAGTTATTTATTTTTTGAACACTTACATTAAAGCCCACTACTAACCAAATAATCAACTCAATATCATATATGTAATATACATTTAGTATCGTTTACCTTCTAAAATTTATAGTGTATGCATATGCACTTATAATTCCTACTTCACAACGGGAGGTAGCTAATAACTATTTTATATAAATGTTTGATACAAAGAGACTAATGACGACAAACATTAACGTTTAAATACACTTATGAAAATTATGCTTTTGTCATTTTATGTATTTTTAAATTTTGATTTAAATGATTTACTTTAATCTATTTCAATCGGGGCAGTGCCGCGTCCATAGTTTTCAACAGCACCGATATTTAAAGCATGAGATAAAGATAGTGTTGTATTTAACTTCTGCATCACTTCCCGATAGAAGTCAGTCTTTACCGTATTTTCAGAAATAGAAAGGGGATGGACGCGAAGGAAATGAAAAGACTTGTCAAAGGTCTATGCTTAATTTGTGATTTGCCCTTTTAGGAAGACTGCATTTTACTATTCACGCTTGTCTCATTAGAATTAAAAACTAATATTTAATAACCTATTTTACAAATTTACTTCTGCAGTTTTTATACTGAATGAATTAACTTAATCAAGGAGGGGATAGGAAAAATACGTAGTCCCTGAAAAATTGTGGAAACCTAGCTATTCTGTGACAATGGCCGTGGCTCTATCCCCATAGTACCGACTTTGATGACATCAATTCCGGGTGGGTAAAATACCCACCCGGAATTTCCAGGGTGGGTACTTCTACCCACCATACCCACATTATCCGCCGGCCCTGAAAAGTCGCCAGATGACGTGGGTGGTCTCTTAGGTATTAGTCTAGCTGAATATTAGAGTTCAAGAATATTGAGAATGATTTACTAGATTTTTCCAGGGATAATTTTGTTCAAAACACGCTTTCCACAGTTACTAAATTAATTGTTTAAGCGAATATGATAATTTCAAGGGTTTTTGGAAAACTAGGTAAATGCCTTGATATGGAAATTACGTTTTCGTGATCTAATATCACTGTTTTAGGGCGAGAAGTTGGTTGGAGCCACTATTCCAAAGGCCAGGAATGCATCCCTCTACTTGGAATGATTATCCTGCCGTATCGCGTGCGGTAAGATAACTCTGACGGCTTTGGCCCCACCTACGAGATAAAAAATCCCCTCTGAGCGCGCTCCCCTCTCACGTAGTTGTTTGTTAAGTTAACAAAGTGACGTCAAAAAACCGTCAACCACATCGATACGAAAATCTGCCGAGATATTCTTTCCAAGTAGAGATATGGATTCCTGCCAAGACCTAATGCAAAATTATGACGCATGCGTTAATCCGAGATTAGTGGGAGGTAATTCGTTACATGAAGATTCATCTAAACAATAGGCCTTTCTATAAAACAAGCTACGCTTGCTGAACTTGTTTTTACGACGCTCAGTTCAGTCTAGGCCTTAAAACAGGGTGCCACGTCGAATTTTCTCTTCGTAGTAAAACATCATCGACACGTCACCCAAGAAGGCCAATTTTACTTTATAAAAAGTCCTATTTTCTGCGTAAACTTATAATTTTCTTTCTCCAATGACGTCACTAAGCAAGTGTCGGCTCGATGTGTACTAGCTTATTTTTCAAACAGATGTTGCTAGCGTCGAAATAAAAACAAGATACTTAAGCTACATTTTGACCCAAAAGGCGGGACATAAAAGTACCCCTCGCGTTGATTGGCTCGTTTTTAAATTTGACAATAATTTAATTTATAGTAATTTTTATATATTATATAAATATATTTATGTTAAAGTCCACTTATTATATAATAAGTTGTCTAATTATTATTATCTACAATTGTTCTCTGACGACGCTATCGTTTCACTATTTGGAATTTTAGCTTCCTCTGCCATTAATCACGCTCTCCAGTAAAGTCATTTTTTTGGAAAAAAAAGGATATATTAATTGTATTTCTAATAACAAGGGCATTATCATAAAACAGGTCGCAATGATAGAGGCGACAGTTGCTTTAAGTAACACTAGCAGGGCCGTCTTAAGACCTTTTGGGGCCCTGGGCTAATTTTATTCTTAAGACCTTTGCGATCCCCAACGGTCGGCCTTTGTATGTCCGTTGTCTAAATTCAACTACACAAAAATCAAACCAAAACTTTTAATTTCAAAAGTATAACATAGACCTACCAAAAATAGATTTTACTGACAGTGACTCGCTGTTAGGTTTTAGAAATTGTTGGTACCGTATGATACGCGATGTGGCGAAAAGTCAAATTACTTTAAACGTAACTAAAAGATACATAACATTAAATGAGCATAAATAATATTTTTCCAACTACACCCTTATCCCTAGAGTAGAGGCTGTATGGCTGGCCTTTCCGGGGCCCCAAAACTGGCTGGGGGCCCTGGGCTGTAGCCCATTTAGCCCATGCCTTAAGACGGCCCTGAACACTAGCTTTGACTGCAGTGGCAAAATGGTGAATTTGACGGTCAATTCCGGGTTTGCTACACCGTGTTAACCCCAGTAGACAGTCGAACTCCGCAGAGACCCTTTTTACAGGGCCTATTTTTAGGATTTTTCAGAACTTGCCAAATGCGATTCCGCCTTCACCCACCCCTCTCAGAAGTTGTCACTAGCACAATCAGATCACTGAAGATACCAGTTAATTTCATTATAACCTTTTAAAGCTAGCCTACCAGGCGAACTTATCAACTCGCTCAGCTTGGTGTTACTTAGTTATCTTCGATAGCGCTGTAGCGCGAGTTAAACTTTGGCCTATCAGAGTATTTCATCTTTTGTTTAAGAATAATAACTTTATTGTACAAACTCAATTTTAGAACTACCCAAAATGACTTCCCGAATGCGTAGAAGTTATGAATTTTAGAACTACCCAAAAACGGCAGAACTAGACACTTTAATAGGCCCTGCCGTGTTTAAAGAGGAATGTCTCGAAGATACACAACTTAACCAGTCTATTCCTATATAACTTCCAGCCGAAAGTACGAATTAAATTGAAATACGTACCCTGTTAAGGTCCACTAGCCGTTCATGCGGATGCAACGCTTTCATACAAGACATCACATCGCTGGTATCCTGGCAGACTCCTTCGACGCACTTAAAAAGTTTTCAACAATCATTAAGACAACCTTACTACAGAAACCGAATTTCTGACCCTTGTCTCATTAGAACCTCAGTAATTTTAACAGGAGGATTAGCACATGGAATAATTAACTAGCTTTGGTAAAGGATGTACCTCAAATTAGCAGAAGTGGATTTCAAGAAATATATTTTTTCGTAACCATGGTGATGATTTTGTTGAGGTCAGAAAACCGTATATTCCCCAAGATGACATTCGTAACAGAAAGCTAACGGTTTCTTAGTGCTATCGTACATCCTTTAATTAATCCATGCTTAGCAAAACTGCCACCAGAGGTCTTTTTTCTATGCGGCAAAGTTGTGTATGCTACGTTCAGGCATTTGACCAAACTGATACCCCCGTTAGTATCTACGCTAATGCCGTCATAACTACGTCACTGATTACACCGTCATTGGTCGTCAGTCATATAATTAATTAAAAAATTTATATTTTTACAAGCTAATCCCAAACATGGAAATATTAAAATTAACTTTATACCGAAAATACCGATTGTAATATGCTGAATTACTTATACCACTCTCAGAGTGCTGCAAGGTTGATCTGAGAGTACACCTATAGCGCTTTCGTAATGTAATTTAAATTAGAAATTGATCCTAGAGTGCTCTGAGAGTGCTAATGGAATTCTTCCTAATTTTGCCGAAAGTAGTACTATTATTGAAAACTGACCACTCCGCCTGGACAGGAGATAGTATCAGGCATGTTAATATTATCGGACATCCTTTCTGTGCCTTTGTAACAGTTGAATTGACAGCCGTCTGTGTCATCCACCTGAGAACCAAACAAACTGTATTACGAAATTATGAATTTATTGATAAATTCTGAAGTAGTTCTCCACTCAGTTCTGAGCCAGTAGCGGCACCATAATCTTTTTTTTGTACACCATTTTAACCTTGCAAAGCTAGTAAAACTTCTATTTCTAAGCTTGTTATTAGTTTCAGCCAGACTGTAGTTATTTCAACTGTCGGAATTATGACTTTGTTGAGATGACCCGAGGACATCGTGGTCGAATTTCCCCCCTGGCACATAAGAAAGAGGGGGTTAGAAAATCGTCACCTGAGAGTGCTTCAACCGCATCGTATAACGCCAGATTTAGGGAACGGCTGATTTGATTTTTTTTAAAGCCCGAGGGGGATTAGGAGAAACACTTAAACATCATCTCAACACTGTCATGCTCCAGAAGTATAAATGATTACATTCTTGATTTCAGTAGAATTTTAAAGCTAAGGCTCAAACATTTTTGGCCAATAGAGTATCGTTCTGTAGCTTCGGGCTATGGCCGCCATTTTGAGGGCAGTTTTCTATCTATATGAAAAATAATGGGTGACGTCGACATACGTCACGCCGATATTACTCTATTGCTAAGATTTGGGGGCTACAGTCTACATTGCCTACCCCTGGCACCGCCACTGTTCTGCGCATGGTGTAAAGGGTACCTCATCAGTCCAGAGCACACCGGATTGGTTTTGGGTGCGGTAATAGTAATTGTAACAGTAGGCGTACTGGTACATTCGAATCAACATGTCCTCATCGTAGGTGGCCTGAGCTGTAATGAATTATAATTATTATTTTTGGCTTTGGAATAACCGTAAGTAATATCGCTTAGAATTTATCTCCTCATACTGATAATGTTATTCACTTATAACATGTATCTTCGTAATTTTACTTGGGAACCATTATCATTTATACTATAAGTATATAATATATCAGAAGAAAATAGGGGGAAGTACGATTTGGTCAGCTTTGGCAAGGCGTCACTTTTCACGAATTTTCGCGCCAAAACGGTTTGGCGGGAAATCGCGGATGAATACATCGTTTAAAAAATCAATTTTTCTTAAATTGAACAATTGTAACATCTTGTCGTTTTCATACTCTGCTAAATGAGCTAAGGTGTCTTTGCTTTCGTTGTTTATCGCCGTGTTGAAACAAAACAAAAGTGGAACTACCTTTTCAGTTTGGTTTATTACGCGTAAAAGGGCGTTTTCATGGGTCACACGACGACTTCTACGGATCAAAGCTACAGATACGTCCTTCCCCTATTTTCTTCTCATTATATGTATTACGAGAGAAGTATCCATTAGGATATAAAAATGTAACATCCATCTTCGCCAGTTTTCAATGGGAGCGAATTTCCCACCAACACGCGGAAGCATACACCGTATCACAGCTCAACATTTAGCGCGCATATACTTCCGCAAACTATGTAAAATACTAATAATTGAGACCTCTAGTGAAAGATTTTGGAAGATTCGAGTGGAGATGCATTTTAGTGGAACTTAAGGTAATTAAGTATGCTCAATAAATTCAAATATATTATAATTTTTGGCATATTTATTTAATGTTTGTGTTTACAGTGCATATTTTCTTGATGAAAACGATTTAAAAAATCACTATAATAACGAATAGTTGATTTTATTAAATAAATAGTGGTCTTGCCCAACATGTTAAAATGTTGCTCTTACGTCACGATATCCAGCTTTAGTAGAATATTCTATGCACGAGCGATTTGCAAGTGCGCTAGAAAATCCGTGACTGTAGCGCAAGCTCGTACACTTGACAAAGTAAGAGACGGTGACGTAAGAGCCACATTAAAACAAGAAGTCCACGTTACTTTATAATATGATCTATTTCCTCCTTTATTTTTATTTCTTCCGAAAAATCAGCGTGATTTCATTTAAAGTGGTTAAACGATATTAAGTTAAACTTGTTGAATGGTTTTAAAATTAGAAAATATTTTTCAACTTACCCGCCGCAAACGAAGAGGCAAGGAAAAGTTGAACCACGAATAAAACGAACATTTTGCCAGAGAAGCTTGCTAACAAACGTTGGAAACACGTTTATATACTTGAGCCTAACGCAATTAATTTCGCGAAATTAACAATTGAATTTGACAGATAAATAGCGTTTATAGAGTACACTGTCCTGGAAAGTGCTTAGAACAAGTGGTTAACGCGTCGGCCCATATGTTGGGTTTAATACCCGTTTTGTAAAACAGGGCGAATCAATATGAAATGACACTATTACCAACCCAATATGATAAATATTATCCTATTGTTTATAACGAGAAAGGATTTAAAACAAGTTCAATGTGAACGTTGACCCAAATGTGTTTATGAAGTATTTGCCAGAGTTGAAAGGGAGTTGAGTGCCCTTAAATTAAAATTAAGGCTTATATTTTCCAGGTAAAACGGTACCAGTTGCTGCGAGAATAGTTTTAGCTTTAAGTATACCAAGAATGTAATTATTTTTCTTTATGTAGAATAACTATGGTTGAGACGATTTTTAGCAATTCTCAGAATTTACCTCACGAATGGCCAGCCCTCATAAGTTAATCAAATCTTCCTGGCATCTCAGTGGTTCTATAGGTCCATTGGCCCTACCAATGGTATCAGAGGAAGAGCAGAGCCATTTCAATAATAGAGAAGTAAGGACAGAACCTTAAGGCAATTTCACACTAGATATAAGTTTAAGTCGATTTGATTGCTAGATTTTAGCAACGGAATTGAGAGAAATGCGCCAATAAATCGGTTTTCAATTGGCTCACGTGTTCTTGCAGACAATGTTTATCTTGAGTTCTGTATTATTGCCCAAACAAAGCATTAATTTAACAAAAACAGTACACGCGGCACTAGTTGTAGCCCAAGACTGGACTGAGGACTGGTGTAATCACTAATCACGCGTCAGTCAGCTGATAAAATAATTATTAAGTCAGTCCCTTTACATTTTATAGTTTCTAGCCATTAGTCTTTTCAGTATAAATATTTAAAATTTAAAATACAAGATTACATTTTAGATAAATTAAATATTAGTTAGTTTTACGTAGGCTAATGAACTTAAGTGCTCAACCGAAACTTAATTATAAAAGTAGTGTAGCTAGAAATTCTTGGTTGATTAGCCTTTGTAGAATTTCCGAGGGTTAAAATATTAGAACAGTCAAAGCTAGGACCAAAAAGGGAGGTCAACGAGGAAATATTAAATATTTTTGTTAGAGCATCCAAGCTCCATCAATTAGTTAAGCCTATTATTGTTTGTTTCTTAGAACTTTCGTCTTTCGAGGTCATCAGACCCCTCTGGTGACGGGAGGAAACTAGGCCATGGAGCTCGCGAATCGTCTCCAAGACATTCGACCTAAAATTAAATAAATTCATCATTTTGAAAAATCATATTCAAAGGGACGTCATTATTTCGGCAATCATCATTCGAAATAGCATCTGCTTCTACGTTAGAAAGAAAATGGCACATCCCAATTGTAAAAGAATATGTAATTCTAGATTAATGGTAGGACAGAAATATCTAAAATGTATATAGCTGTTATAAATTTACACCAGCGGTAATCTTGATTATAAAGTATTTCAATAAAGCCAAAATAATAAAATTCCACAACTAGGTGATTTTAATATCTAAAAGTCAAATTTCGCAAAACGGGAATCAATCTTCTATTTTAAAGTTCAAAATCGAACTCAAGGGTCTCTCGAAATATCGCTATAAAAGCTCGGTTACTCAGAACGAGATCATCACAACCATTCCTGCCTACAAACCATTTAGAACATTCGTAAATATACAACAAACCATATCTTAATAAAGATGTTGAAGTTTACCATCGTCTTCGCTTTGGTCGCTTTGGTAAGTTTTTGAATAGTTTCATTCTAAAGATCCCTGTTAAAACTTTCACGGAGCTTTGCTTTATCTATCAAGCTCAATATTGGAACTACTTAAGTGAAGAAGCGTTATATGCGAAAAGACCACAGCTTTCTGGTCCAATGCTTCATGCAGACCATTTTTTTGCCAACTTTAAAACTAATGCCTCTTTATAGTGCGCGGCGCAAAAGTCATCCGACTACATCAAATTGGAAAGTGAAGGTTCTTTGATTGCTCAGGCCCCAGAATACTTTACTACTGCCATGCCCGAGTTGGAATTTAAGCCCCAGCCAGAATCTTCTTGGACATCCGAGACGTCGTGGACTTCCGGTAATCTGGAGATCCGTGAGCCCCTTCCCATCGAAGTGGCCCAGAGCGGAATGACCAGCGAACACGGCCAACTCCCATCGGAGACCATGGAGTACCCGGCCCCTTCGCTCGGCGTACACGCGCCCTTGGTCAACCTGCCCAAAGGAGGACAGGAAGTCGTCGACATCCCCCACGCCAACATCCGCCTTCCAGGGAACTCCATCCAGAACAAGGACCTGCACCTCAACCTGCCCAGTCCCATCGTCGAAGCCCCCAAACCCATCTTCCAGAACAAGGACGTCCTCTTCCGTCTGCCTCAACCCATCTTCTACGTGCCCAGGCCCGTCGTCCAACACAAGCCCATCGTCTACAAAGTGGGACACACTCTCCGACCTCTCCTCACCAAGGTCAATACTCGCCCCTACCTCTTCAAAGTCCCTCAACTTCAACTCACCGGAAAGAGTTCCTACACTCAACCCATTCCCAGAGTATACTAATTTAGAGCATCGTTAGGTTGAAAACAATGTAAATTGAGCGTTGCAATAAAGTTACTTCGCCATATCAATTGGTTAAAATTTACTTTTTCATCCTATTGAGAAACAGCAGCGCTGACAGCGCATTGCATTTTCCGTATAAAGATACACAAAGCCACTGAGCCAATGCAAGAAGTTCCTAAACTTCTGATTTTGGTCTGCTAAGCAAATTATTTGTATACTAAAAAAATAAAAATCCAAATATGTTATAATATTCGTCGTTACGTTGGCTCTGTAAACTGAAAAGGCTTTTGACCATTTCGGTACTTCGTGGCTAAAATTTTTCGCGTCTTTTCTGAAGTTTCCTATTAGGTTTCATTTAAGTGCAAGCTAAACAAGGACACGAAATGGCTTATCGATAGGCACTTGATATAGTAAGTGAAGTTCGGGTTACGCCTGAACAAGTGGAAAACAGCAAATTAATTGACGTTATAAGCAAGCCCAAGAAAAAGCTACGTAGAGATCAGATTGATTGAAATTATAATCTTGGATTAATAATATAACCTTCCGCTTACAAGATACAGGGTGTCCAACAAAAAATGAACCAGGGTGAATATCTCAAAATCTGTTTTAGGTACGATTTTGAAATTTTCAAGTCGTTTACCAGATGTAGGGGGAACCTAATATCTTCAAGGTCATCCAAAAACTAACTCGAAAGTGTTAGAGGCCCGCCGGAACGGGTGCCTAACTAAATTTTCTGACTATTTAAAAAAAAAATTAGGAGTTTGGGGGGGGGGGGGGGCAGGATCCTGAGAACACTTACCTTGGGCCCTAAAATCCTAGCGCCGGCCCTGGGAATACCAAAATCTGGTTAAATTCCAAGTAAGAACATAATCTATTAAAAGTTAATAAAGAAATTTAAACTATATGGCTTTTCAGAGTATTGTATCAGCACATGCGTATCAACCAGAAGTTCAACTTCTTTTGGACGAGATAAAAGTAAAGGAGGAGTTAATATACAAGAAGATTACTAGGGATACCATTGGATACACTCACCTATATAACTGATTCACCAACAAAATCAATGAGCTTGATTTAGAAGCATTTGTAGAAAACAAGGTCACAACCCATGTGCTAATGTTAATGTTGAGAGGTACAAAAACAAGGGTGAGCTACCCATCTGCTCACTTCGAAACCAATAACTTAACAGTGGAAGATATTAATTCTTTAATCTGGGAAGCTCTAGAAAAGCTCTCTTGAGTTTGAAATTCTCACCGTTATTGGAGATGGAGCTGCAATAAAATTATTTTTTTGCTCTGTGAACACTGGCACCTCAGATAGTATTCGGAAAAATGGCCGCCATCTTGGATTTTTGGGTTTTTTGCTGTTTACGGCGAAATGGCTAGGTTTAGCAATAAAAAGTAATTAGCATTTCGATGCTACTATAATTCTTTAGTCATCTAATAAAAAAGACAGCATCGCAATACTCCAAGCATAACAAAAGTTACAACCCAAAAAGCAAATCGTAATTTTACGTTTTCATCGATTTTTCGAAAATTCAAGTTCTCAATAGAGTATAAACTAGTTTTTTTAATGTAAAAAGGGATAGGAATCAATTTTCAAAAATAACTTTTAAAGTAAAAAACAAATTCAATTTGTTGTTATTTTCGGTGTGGGAACCTGAGTAGGTGAGAACACACCCTTGGGAATATGAAGCCTGAATCGTTATGTTTAACTAGATATTGTCGCGGGTAAAGGGCATTTTATTTCTCCCTTGTCCAAGTATAGCGGTAGATGTTTTAATAATTGGAACGAAAACGGTCGGACAGGGGGCAAAGTGCAAACTCGATTCGCCCAATTTATTATAAGCATCGGTTGAAAACAACAGGGGCGATGCTCTAGACAGTTGGAAAATTACTTTGGTGGAAACTAGCTATGTTTTACGATCGAACAAATATGGATGCGTGTATTATTTGCGATGGTTCTTTAAAGGATTCCAAACAGTTAAAGCCAAGGGACTGGAGACTATTTTATCTGCTAGTGCTACCCGAAACGATGGTAAACTCGAAGCTATTTCTGAATATTGTAAAGAATCAACTCTCTCGCGCTTCACGCGTCCTGTCGTTTGAAGTACGTTTCAAAGCGAGATATTGCAGTTAGTAATGAAAGAATAGATGAATTGAAAAAAATGTTGCGGATAAATCAACAACTAGAAATGTGGTACCGAAATTGCAATTTAAACACATTGTTTATTTTGCGCGAAACCATGCAAATTAATGAAAAAAAAAGGTCTAAAACTCCTCATGTACGACTTGTCGGAACAATTGAAATCAAAGATTCGATATTAAAGAAGTGTCTGGAGTGAAAGGACGGTACGGGAGGCGATATTCTTCGACGAATCGGGTCATGTATCGATTTGGTTGCTGAAGAAGCACGGTATCATACGACTTGTCATGCCGCGTTTACAAAAACAAATCAAAGGAAACGTCAGGACGACCTAAAATTGGAGCTTTAGAAGATTCCTTTGAAAAACTTTGCCAATTTCTAGTGGATAACGATGAACAGTGTCAATATTCTATACCAGAGTTGAGAGAACAAATGGAAATTTATCTCCCGGAAGGTAATTTTAAGGGGAAGCATTTTGAACTATTAGTAACAAAATAAATCAGCAGATGGCGCTGACCGTTGCACTTTTCGCAGGTACTTCCAATCTTACAGCGCCATCTACAAAATAATTATATTGAAGATAGAAAAATGTAGAAAAAAATTACAGAATTCATGAATTCTTCGTGAGATTCGTATTTATAAAATATATTAACTTAATAATAAAATAATTATTTCGTTTTATTATTTCAATATTTTTAAACGTTTAGTAGCATTTTATATAACGAAATAGAATGGTTGTGGGAACCGTTTTCCCCCTAAAAAAATTCTATGGGGTGAGGTCTTGTTGCTACTCACCTCAGTGGCGGCGCCAGGAATTTTCGCGAGGGTAGGCAAACCAAATAAATGGGCCCCCGACCCGGAACCCCCCTTTTATCAACGAAATGCTTCAATAAAATAAAGAAGTGATGTACATGACGAACAAAAAAGTTCTAACAACAGTAAAACGAGTCCAAATATAACAGAACTGGTTTTATTTACTAGGAGATACCTCAAAAATGTCTAAATACATTATCGACATTGGTTTCATTGTTATTTATAAATAATTTTATCTCTTGGGACAATTTTGAGACCATTTCTAGATCAATTTGGGGCCCCTTATAGGGTGATTTTGGGGCCCTTTCGAAATTTTAAGGTAGGCAGTGGCCTACCTGGCCTACCCCCTAGCGCCGCCACTGACTCACCTGGTAAGGCGTGAAAAGGTGTAAGGAAGAAGATTGTACGACGTATCGAACGTTACCTAGAATATCGCTTCAAGGTGACCCGTTGCCAGACTGAATCGGACGAACTTTATTGTTTGGCCCGTGGCGGAGGATAGCGTGGTAGGGGGGGGGGGGGGAGGGGTATTGGCTCCATGGGAGATCTCCACTCCGGTCAATTTTCACCGTCAATAGACGACAAAATTCTTCGAAAAAGTGTTGGCACCGCTTTCTTTACATTTTGTGGGTAGTAAGAGGTTTTATACAGGTGTATGACGTTTTTGGTTCAACTATATTTTTCTCTATTTTGGGACCGGTATAAGCAACAAATAACTTCAAAATTTGGATATGAATTAAATTGTCACCGCTATATTAAATTATTTGGTCCGGAATTTTTGGTGACTGTTAATATATACAAACAAGAATGTAACTATATTATAAGGGAGAGATTTTCCTTCGTTCGTAGTCTTCATTGGACGAACGTTTTTCGTCATTTTCGATTCGTCGCCTTGGACATTGGAGACTTGATATAGTAGATTTGATTTTGGTATATCAAATTTACGATAACCGTTCTCCAACTTAGCCGTCTCAAATTTTAAATGACCCTTTTAGTTATTTAATAAAAAAAAATCGTTAAAAAAAACAATATTTATTGGTCCAAGCCTGTACCGAAAATGTTGTTGTCTTCCCTCATTTCAACCCCCTTTTGGTTAGGGCACTCGTCTTTAATGCGCATTATTCGACGCGCAACACGTCACGAGGCGGAGTCTAGTCAGCTGTAAACATTACCGTCTTTTTTGGGGAATTTTGCTGGGCGCGTTCATGTGGAGTTTACCCCCCTTAACCCCCATTCTCCACCGGTTGTTCCAGATAGTGGCCGACTAGCGGGCGGCCAAAAGGGGGGGGGGCGAAAGACCGCGAAAAAGAGTGTTTTCCGTGTTTGTGTTGAGCTTCACAAGGCGCAGAGGCGTAATTTATTTACATTTTTTAAATAGTTTTAAGTTTAGCTTATTAATAATTATCTACAATGGTAAACTACACAAAATGTTGTTACACGGGTTTTAAAAATATCAGTAGGTTTTACAAAGAACCATATATGAAAAACGTTTCCTTTTTAACATTCCCTAAACCTACAATGAAATATGATAAATGCAAACTATGAATATATATAATAACCATTATAATTAAAAGTTAAATCAGCAATTTAATTTGCCCTAAGCTACCTAAGCTTTACACATGAAAAATATCCTGTTAAAATTTTAAAAACAGTACGCAGTAGATGACCAAACAAATAAGTTGTAACTTACTAAAGAGCATTGAATACGGACATTCAGACCAATAACATAAGGTAGGATGCGCGTGAGGGTTGCGCAAATGAAACTCGATGCCAGGTAAAAGTATGGGGGGAATGAACAAAAAGGGGAATTTCTTAAGCTTTTTGCGACAGGTTTTTAGTTCCACATCGAGATATATATATCGAAGTGGGACTATTGCTATGGACGGATTGTCGTTAAGTGTTGTTGTTTGTGTGTGTTTGTGTGTTTGTTGTGGAAAAGCGACGACACGGTAGATGGAGCTGCGAAAAATAATTTATTAATATATTTTATATTGTTGGCCTGGCCGGGGCTCGATCACAGACAGCCGCTCGCCGCATAATCTCTAATAAACCCTACGGCCTACCAACCTAGCCACGCCGTCTTCAATATGCCTTCGCTTGAAATTTTACCCTTGAACAGTTTTTTTCTTCCATTGGGGGCGGGACGAAATTTTGCGTTTACTCAAAAGCGGGGCAAGTAGATTGTGAACTAGTAGTGCCCGTAAAGGCAGGAGAGCGCTGACGGTGCAGTCTACGGATCGGACTGAGGATTTGCGGACAGCCATATTCCGTTCTCTTTTCGAATCACATAAGCTTTTTCGCCCGTCAATTTTCTCCCTCGCCCCTGAAT
The DNA here is from genome assembly GCF_980474605.1 of Leiobunum rupestre. NCBI lineage: Eukaryota > Metazoa > Arthropoda > Arachnida > Opiliones > Sclerosomatidae > Leiobunum > Leiobunum rupestre. The sequence goes on along the minus strand of NC_143388.1, from coordinate 50,660,251 downwards.
CGCGAAGCCCCGCTGACGGTGCGGTCTGCGGGTCGGACTGGAGATTTGCGGACAACCATATTCCGTTCTCTTTTCGTATCACATAGGCTTTTTCGCCCGTCAATTTTCTCCCTCGCCCCTGAATCGCGAAGCCCCGCTGACGGTGCGGTCTGCGGGTCGGACTGGAGATTTGCGGACAACCATATTCCGTTCTCTTTTCGTATCACATAGGCTTTTCCGCCCGTCAATTTTCTCCCTCGCCCCTGAATCGCGAGGCCCCGCTGACGGTGCGGTCTGCGGGTCCGACTGGGGATTTGCGGACAACCATATTCCGTTCTCTTTTCGTATCACATAGGCTTTTTCGCCCGTCAATTTTATCCCTCGCCCCTGAATCGCGAGACCCCGCTGACGGTGCGGTCTGCGGGTCGGACTGGGGATAATAAGTGTGGCACTTTCTTATCGAAACCGTGTTTGGTCAAAAGTAAGAAGTGTGGCACTTTCTTATCGAAACCGTGTATGGTCAGAAGTAATAAATAAGTGTGGCACTTTCTATAGCGGTACAAGTAGATTGTTAACTAGTATTGCCCGTAAAGGCAGGAGAGATAGATCCGTTAGACATTGCAGCAGAGAGCATATAATATTATATAATAATAATAAGTGTGGCACTTTCTTAATAATCATGATTAAATCAGATTTAATCTTTCGAGGGGTGCGTCGTTAAGCAAGGAAGTGACCTACCCCTCGGTTTGGTCAAATTTTTCCAGTTTCGAAACATCGGGGTTTTCGCGTGTGTGGCAAAAACCGACGAGCGATCGCGATCTCCCGGATCGTAGCGACAAGTCGCCCCCCAAAAAATCGCATCGTGTACGAGTAGTCGCCTAACACCATTTATATATGGGATTGTACCATTATGAAAAACAAGTCCGCCTAGGCCGTAATATTAGTTCCACATCAATGTATTAGAGTGGACAAATATATACACCCTTAGTAGACACAGGTAGGCAAACTAATACAAAAGCTAATGAGGCTACGTGATTTATTATCTTTTTATAAATAAATTGCCACCCTAAGTTAAAGAGTGGATGCCGCCCACCATCAGCTGACCCGGGTGGGCAAACTAATAAAAAATCTGTTGGGCCCATGTGATTTCCTATTGTTTGAAATAAAATTCACCATCCTATGTTAAAGAGTGGCCACCGCCCACCCTCATGAAATCAACTTTTTTTTCGGTCACTCTCCCTTTAATAAGAAAGTGCCACACTTATTTATTACTTCTGACCATACACGGTTTCGATAAGAAAGTGCCACACTTATTTATTACTTCTGACCATACACGGTTTCGATAAGAAAGTGCCACACTTATTTATTACTTCTGACCATACACGGTTTCGATAAGAAAGTGCCACACTTATTTTTTACTTCTGACCATACACGGTTTCCATAAGAAAGTGCCACACTTATTTATTACTTCTGACCATACACAGTTTCGATAAGAAAGTGCCACACTTATTTATTTCTTCTGACCATACACGGTTTCCATAAGAAAGGGCCACACTTATTTATTACTTCTGACCATACACGGTTTCCATAAGAAAGTGCCACACTTATTACTTCTGACCATACACGGTTTCGATAAGAAAGTGCCACACTTATTACTTCTGACCATACACGGTTTCCATAAGAAAGGGCCACACTTATTTTTTACTTCTGACCATACACGGTTTCCATAAGAAAGTGCCACACTTATTTATTACTTCTGACCATACACGGTTTCGATAAGAAAGTGCCACACTTATTTATTACTTCTGACCATACACGGTTTCCATAAGAAAGGGCCACACTTATTTATTACTTCTGACCATACACGGTTTCCATAAGAAAGTGCCACACTTCTTACTTTTGACCAAACACGGTTTCGATAAGAAAGTGCCACACTTATTATCCCCAGTCCGACCCGCAGACCGCACCGTCAGCGGGGCCTCGCGATTCAGGGGCGAGGGAGAAAATTGACGGGCGAAAAAGCCTATGTGATACGAAAAGAGAACGGAATATGGTTGTCCGCAAATCCCCAGTCCGACCCGCAGACCGCACCGTCAGCGGGGCCTCGCGATTCAGGGGCGAGGGAGAAAATTGACGGGCGAAAAAGCCTATGTGATACGAAAAGAGAACGGAATATGGTTGTCCGCAAATCTCCAGTCCGACCCGCAGACCGCACCGTCAGCGGGGCTTCGCGATTCAGGGGCGAGGGAGAAAATTGACGGGCGAAAAAGCCTATGTGATACGAAAAGAGAACGGAATATGGTTGTCCGCAAATCCCCAGTCCGACCCGCAGACCGCACCGTCAGCGGGGCCTCGCGATTCAGGGGCGAGGGAGAAAATTGACGGGCGAAAAAGCCTATGTGTTACGAAAAGAGAACGGAATATGGTTGTCCGCAAATCTCCAGTCCGACCCGCAGACCGCACCGTAAGCGGGGCTTCGCGATTCAGGGGCGAGGGAGAAAATTGACGGGCGAAAAAGCCTATGTGATTAGAAAAGAGAACGGAATATGGCTGTCCGTAAATCCTCAGTCCGATCCGCAGACTGCACCGTCAGCGCTCTCCTGCCTTTACGGGAACTACTAGTTCACAATCTACTTGCCCCGCTTTTGAGTAAACGCAAAATTTCGTCCCGCCCCCAATGGAAGAAAAAAACTGTTCAACCGTAAAATTTCAAGCGAAGGTATATTGAAGACGGCGTGGCTAGGTTGGTAGGCCGTGGGGTTTAATAGAGATTATGCGGCGAGCGGCTGTCTGTGTTCGAGCCCCTACCAGGCCAACAACATTAAATATATTAATAAATTATTTTTCGCAGCTCCATCTACCGTGTCGTCGCTTTTCCACAACAAACACACAAACACACACACCAGTGTTATTCCGGCGCGATTTAGGAATGTACTTTCCACCTAGGTCAAAATGTACTTTTGGAGGATAAAATGTACTTTTCGATTATAAGATGAGTGGCGCGCGCCATCTATAAGTTTTATTACCAAAAAGCGCGGGAAATTTGAAAACGTTATTACTAAAAAGACACTTCATTTCCGGCATTTTTGTCTGCAAAAGGGGTTGAACCCCCCCCCCCCTATTGAAACTGACGTATCAAAAGTACGAAATTTTAACTGCCTTTAAAACGCAGCTGCCTTTGAAAACCAGTATTCCAGTAAGTCGGACTCGGAGCTATGAGCGGAATGTCGCCATCTATACAGGTGGGGCGAGGGGGGTGGGGGGTTTACAATGGGAATTCGGAGATAAGCAGAAACTTTGTGATGGTGCAATTTTAAACAATCCCCCAAATTAAGAAATGTACTAAATATATGTCAAAGGTATTAAAATATATTTTTGTTTCACATATTTTCACAATGTACTAACTACGTATCTAAAATTTTACTTTTGTATCATAAATTTACAAAATGTACTAAATACGTATTAAAAATTTCAAAATGTATTTTTGTACTTCAAAATCAAAAAGGTATTAAAAAAGTACAAATGTACCGCCTGGAACAACACTGACACACACAAACAACAACACTTAACGACAATCCGTCCATAGCAATAGTCCCACTTCGATATATATATCTCGATGTGGAACTAAAAATTACCAGAACTTGAATTTTCAATAGAGATTAACAAACAAATTTCTGGGCGTTGACGTACGCGTAAACGCCTAGAAATTAGAATGCTAAAACTGTCTGCATATTATCATAAGTAACATAACAGAAGTATGACAACGAATGTTTTTTATAATAGTCCGTTTTATCAATGGACAGTGGTCGATTGACCATATAAATCATTACGTGGCTAAGAATAAGCGTGCGCACGGGGGGACCGGGGGTACCTAAATTCTTCTGAGGGACGCAAAATTCAGGTAAATATGGGCGCAAAATAATGAAAAGAGAGTGTAAAATCCATCGTAATAAAACTTTAAAATATGTTTGAATTTTTTTGTACAATAGCGACAAGGCACATGATGCCATTTTGAGGGAGAAAAACGTCACCCCCCACTGCAGGGCCTGGGGGGCGCTAAATAATCAGTTAACCCCACCTGACGAAAAAGTTAAATCGAGTACATTCATTTCGATTCTGACGGTGGTTATTTTAGAATTTAAGGTCGTAACGCGTTTTACTTGCATATACAGGGAGCTAGCACTCCGTAGCTTTGCCATGGCCGCCATATTGGTGGGTAAGACGTCAGTAGGGTCTTCGAGCGGGTCCCAAAACAGTACAGTGGAAGGCCACCACCCAATCCTCCCATTCCTCCCATTCCTCCTATTCCTCCAATTCCTCCTGCTCCTCCTATTCCTCCAATTCCTCCTGCTCATCCCATTCCTCCAATTCCTCCTGCTCATCCCATTCCTCCAATTCCTCCCGCACCGCCGTCCCGCCCGCACCGCCCGCGAGTACCGTGGTGGTGAACAGCCAAAGGTAGGGTGAACTAGCAAAGTTATGTTTAACGAAAGAGTGACGCAATACTTAGGTGGTGAACGTACAAATGCAGGGGTGGTACAGGTGGTGAACGTACAAAGGCAGAGCTAGTCTGTAACGCTAAACAACTTTTATGAATAAATACTTTGATTTAGGGAAAATGTGTCATTCTTTAAAATGGATTTCAGGTTGCAACATCCTTTTAACGGGCTCATCGCAGGTGCTACTCAGTCAGGAAAATCCTTTTTCGTGGCTAGTCTAATCAAATATAAAGATACGTGTATTTCTCCGCCACCAGAGAGAATTATATGGTGCTATACGGAATATCAGCCCAAACTGTTTAATTCGGTATTAGATGATACACCCACCGTTGAATTTCACGAAGGGTTATTAGACGTTAAAATTTTAGACCAAAATGTCAAGAATTTTGTTATTCTTGATGATTTACTTTGTGAAATATCAAATAACAAGGATGTTACGAATTTGTTTATAAGAGGTTCTCATCATAAAAACACGTCGGTTTTTGTACTCATGCAAAATTTGTATTATCCTGGGAAGGAAATTAGAACGTTAAATTTAAACGCGCACTATCTGATAATTTTCAAGACACCACGTGACAAATCGGCGATATTTCATTTGGCTAGACAGATTTCCCCAACTAACAGTAAATACGTCATCGACGCCTTTCATCAAGCAATCGCTAGAGACTTTGGGTATTTATGGGTGGATTTGAAACCAACTACGTCAGATGATCACAGACTACGAACCGGACTTATACCAGGAGAAGAGGCTGCCGTTTTTATCCCAAAATGAAGAGAATTCATAATCATAAGGAGTTTTTAAAATATCTGTCTAAGTGTAATTCTTGTCAAAGAAATGCCGCCATCAAATATGCTAATAACGACGCGATTAAAGCTATTGTGGAATGTTGTATAAATGTTCTGCGCGGTAATGTAAAACTGTCAGATGATCATAAGAAGAGATTGAAGCGACATTGTCATATTTTGCGGAAGATATCTAAACCCACTTCAATCGCAAAACGGAAAAAGATTCTAATACAGAAGGGAGGATTTTTACCGTTACTCTTAGCACCACTTCTTTCAATTGTGAGCAGTGCGGCAGGCGCGGCTATAAGTAGAGCTATCAAAAATGGCTAGAAAGATGATCTTAGTCCCCGAAGACGTTTACCGACGACTCAATTCGCAACCGAAACTTGACGAAAACTTGAATACGAAAACTGTTTTAAATAATCAGAAACTTAATCAGTCACAAAAAGTAGAGTTGTACAACCATTTATTACAACGTAACAAAAGATCTAAGAAGGCGAAAATCGTTGAAGAACCGAAAAGAAAGAAAGACTGGTATTCGGAAATAGCTATCGCGATACCAGATTCACATCTAAAACCCGTCATTGCTTTGTACAAGTGGATTGAACGAAACAGTAAAATTGATTGGTCTACCAGTGGTGAACTTATTTATAAAGAACGCCCTATAGTTAGATCTAATATCAATGGACATTTTACACGAATCAGTTAAAGGATACAAAACCAAACCGAAACATGAAATTGTTGGGTTAGATAAATTTTATGAATTGTTGGCCAAGGAAAATGTACCCAAATCACCTGTAAAAAATAAATTCCCCTTTGAATCCCCTATTGAAAATGTACCTATTATTTCTAACGATCTACCAGAGAAGGTGTACGATGATTCAGATTATTTACCTCCAAGTCCCGAATCAATGTATGGCAATGTAGTGATGTAAAATACCCGGGTATTTATAACGCAGGGTAAATACCTTGGGTACTTACCCGGGTAAATACCCAAAATACATAAATACCCAGGTGTTTATAAACACCTTTAATTTCTTTGTTGAATATTTTTTAATTTATTCAATTAAGAATATGGTAATTGAAAAACCCACAAACACATCAAGTTATTCACATATTAAATATTAATTATGGTTTTTTCACTTTTTTTGCAAATTTTACATAGTAACATTACATATGAGATAACTATTAAATATTATTTATTCATTATCTGGATGATCACTTGAAAGTTCAGTCTCTGCTGCCCTTGGCTCTCCTCAGACTCCTCATCATGACTATTTTTTTACCAGGCTTAACACTAACAGTAACATGAGCAATTAAGGATTTTATTCATTTCATGTGGGCCATTAAAACATTTCCTGATATACTTTGTCATTTTGTTGACATTAGAATGTTTGTATTCCTTACAGCAATATACATATGAAAGCAACACCTTTATTTTTATCTTTGAATAACTCCCAGGCTAGAAATAAAATTGACTAATATAAAACTGCTTTTAAAAATGTAGTTTGCCCAAACCAAGCAAAAGATGTAGACAAGGAGGATAACAGATAGCTCCACTCGACCCGATACTAACTAACGCCCTAATCATAAAAACCCTAGTTTTGGGTATTTACCCGTGCATGGGGTAAATACCCGGGTAAATACCTATTTAAAAATACCCTACCCACTGGGTATTTACCCGACTTACATCACTATGGCAATGGATTATTGAGTTGGATAAATTTGAAATAAAGAATATAATAATATATCAGGTTTCAGTTCTTTCATTCACGAATTATACCTCAACATGGAAGGTGGCATCGATCCTACTCCGTCTGGGTTGATAACCTCTTTGTCGATATCATACTTAAAATCACCCAAAGTTATTACGGCGTTTTTGTTATTATTTATTATTATCGTTTTTGAACTATTTGATTTCGCGTACTGGTATCACGAACGGAAAATGAACTGTACGATGAATGGATAAGTTAGAAGAAATATACTTCAATGTAAAGGACGCCGGTAGTTACGGAGGCATTCGCGGTCTTTATCGTGCTGCCCGGGCAAAGGGAATTAAAGTGACCATAAACGATGTGAGAGAATTTTTAAAACGACAAGATACGTACACGTTACACAAGCCGATAAAACATAAATTTAGAAGAAACAAGACGATAGTGTATGGAATAGACGAACAATGGCAACTAGATCTGGCAGACATGCAAGATATAAAAAATCACAATAGTGGATACCGATATATCTTATGTTGTATCGATGTATTTAGCAAATACGCATTCGCTGTGGCTACCAAGGATAAGAAAGGATCAACTATGGTAAAGTCATTCAAATCTATTTTAGAATCAGGTCGACAGCCGAAGGTTGTACAGACTGATCATGGTAACGAGTTTCTATGCAAAGAAGTTCAAGGTGAATTAAAACGTAGAGGAATCAAGTTTTTCGCAACGCACTCCGAAGTAAAATCTAGTATTATAGAACGATTCAATCGAACATTGAAGTCTCGAATGTACAGATATTTTACGGAGAAAGATACGCACAAATATATCAACGTTTTACCAGATTTATTGGAAGCTTATAATAACAACTACCACAAATCTATTAAATGCAAACCCGTTGAAGTGAAGAATGAAAATTCTAAACAAGTGTGGCAGAACCTATATGGGAAAGTTAATTTTTCACCCCCAGTCTCGTTCCCTTTTGAAATAGGTGACTTGGTTCGCATGAGTAAGAATAAAACTACGTTCGAAAAGGGTTACAAAGCCAATTATACCGAGGAAATATTCAAAGTAGTGCAGTGCATACCAAGAGACCCTCCGGTATATAAACTGGAGGATTTGAAAACTGAGCTCATTTCAGGTGTGTTCTACAAGGATGAAATACAGAAAATCGGGAAAGACCTTGATAACTGTTTGTTTAAAATAGATAAAGTTTTGAGAAAAAGAACAAAACCCGACGGAACGAAAGAACTACTAGTACGTTGGCGCGGATACAGTTCAGATTTTGACTCTTGGGTGCAAGAAATCGTCACATTATGAGTTTCTATATCACGTTACCGTCCGACTCTTCTATACGTTATTTCAAAAACAACACTATAAGCAAGTTCAGGACGTATTTACCCGAACCCATTAAACTTGATGGAGCGTACGAAGTTGGTCTAGCCGAAATAAGTTATCCTAGAACGTGGAATAACGTTAATGAAGAATGTTTAGTTCGAATTTGGAATACTGTAGAAGATACTATAGACTCCTTGGAAGAACCTATAACTAAGAAGTCTAAAAAACAGTCAATCAAGAAGACGGAAAAGAACCCCGAAAATTTTGTGAAGAGAGATCTCAAAGATGAAATGCGGGATATAAGCATTCTTATACCTCCCGGATATTACGGCTCTACCGAAGAATTACTAGAGATTATGTCACTCGATGATGACGGACAAAAAATTAACTCAAGGGTCGAGTTTTATTACAATAAACCTAATCGGCGGGTGATTACCGAAATTAAAGGAATGAATCAAGTTTACATACCACATGAAATCGCCATTATATTAGGATTCACGAGAATTCCAGGCAAAGATGTAACTGTAGTTACTTCAATGACAGCTCCTTTTAGTTGTGATATGGACGCTGGGTTACATTCTCTGTTCATATACTCCGATATCATACAAAGTCGATCGGTTGGAGATTCAGACGTTCCCTTATTACGTATTATAAGTATTCAAGGAAAAGACGGAGACACTGTTGAGAAGGAGTTTTCTAGACCTCATTATATGCCTATTGCGCATAACAATTTTCAAACCATTGAAATTAATATTATGAGTGAAATGGGTCAGCCTGTACATTTCGAAAGAGGAAAAGTTCACGTCACTCTTCATTTTAGACCTCGAAGGACATGGACTTCTCTATAAAATCAGGTATAAAAACTTTCTTCCGTTCATTTGTGGTTAACGTTGTAGCGGGGGATACGCGACTTAGCGTGTTAACTACAAATAACAGAACTACGTTCTAAAGTTTAATGAAAAAGGAATAATTTTATTTAGCATTAGAGAGGAGAACCTCTCTCTTCGAAGTCGTACATCAAAATCTGACCTCTCCTTGAAGGGCAGTCCCTTTTTAAGCAGAGGTCTTACAATAGGTATTTTGTCCCAACGCCGAGAAAGGGTTTTCCCCGGCGAAGGGATATAGGTTCGTGATTGACAGGTCACGTGTTACAATAGATATGGCGGGGGAAACACGCTACCGTTAAGCAGGGCAGGAGTTACTTTGGATATTTTATTCGCTCTTTATTCTGAATTCGTTCAGAGCGCCGAACAAAAGGCTCGCCATTGTCATCATCGGAAAGATCAGGATGCGAGACTGTTTGGGGTGTAGGCCTATTGTCCGTAATACTTTCTTGATCAGAAAGGGGAGTATCATTTGGATCGGGACGATCCCTAAAGGGACGAATGTGGGAAACGTGGTGCGCCCCCAAAGAATAAGGTTCACCACCCTTGGATTTCCGTGTTCTATCAAATAAAACGTAATCCACGTCCGAGATAACCTTCGCGACCTCGTAAGGACCCTCCCACTTTGGTGCCAATTTTTTAGTGAAACGGTCACCCTTACTGGATAGGAAATGAGTCTTTAATAAGACTTGGGAGCCCACCTCGTACGTCACGTGACGCCGGTTTTTATCATAAGCGCGCTTTTGGGTTGCGTGGGCTTTCGCGCGTGCAGATTTTACGTTGTCATCAATGACCTCTACTCTGGTTTTCAATTGCTCAATATATTGGGCAGTGGGGGTATGGGCAGCGGTTCCCGATTTCTCGAGAACTCGATGCAGTGGTAAAGTCATCTCGCGACCGGTAAGCATGAAATGTGGGCTGTAACCGGTCGACGAGTTGACCGCCGAACGAATAGCGAGAGCGAATTGGGGCAAATGAGCGTCCCAAGTCACGTGGTTGTCCTCAACGTAGGAGGCAATCATAGTTTTTATGGTGCGATTAGCGCATTCAGTGAAATTTGCCTGGGGGTGATAGGGGGTCGTGTGTTGAACTTTTACCCCCCAATCAGTGCAAGCGCCAACGAATTGCTTAGAGATAAATTGGGAGCCCCTGTCTACGATTAAGACGCGAGGAACCCCATAGCGCGGATAAACCTCATCCGAAAGTTTCTTAGTTATGATCTGGGAAGTAGCCTTGCGCAAAGCGAACATTTCAATGTATTTTGAAAAATGGTCAATGACGACTAGGAGATATTCGTTTTGTTTTTTACTAACGGGGAAAGGGCCCATAAGATCCGCGGCTATTATCTCCCAAGGAGCGGTGGGCTCGATTGTGGAGAGGAAACCTGCTGGTTGGGTGTTGGAAATTTTAAATTTTTGACAGGTGAGGCAAGAGTTGACATAGGCCTTACAGTCGCTTACCATACCGTCCCAATACGCGGTGTTGCGCAATCTATAAAGTGTTTTCTCAAACCCTAAATGACCAGCTGTGGGGTGGTCGTGCAATTCGAATAAAATGGAATTTTGGAGGGAAGAGGGGATAACGGGACGCCACGCTATGGGCTCCGCGATCCGAGCCATGTGCTTACAAGGGCGACTCTCGATCAAACGGTAAAGAACGGACTCGTCAGAGAGACAATAGCGTCCCGATTTTTGTTTTATTTTTCTACCAAATTTTTCACGTGGTAGGTCCCCATTTGTGAGGTAGGTTTTCAGGGCCCTGAGTTTGACATCTTTATCTTGAGCGTCGGATAAACGGCGTAAATCTCGAAGCGGGGCTACCTGAGTCGCGGCCGCGTCTTTTAGGGCAAGCGCGTCGACGGCCAGTTGAGAAGGGGTTTCAACTTCTACGCAATTACTTAATTCATCAAATCTCGTGGATTCGGTTAGGTGATCATCGTTAGTTACAACGGAATTACGGGAGAGGGCATCCGCGACTACATTTTCGCGACCTTTCCTATGGACGACTGTGAAATTGAATTCTTGGAGCTCGACCGCCCAGCGAGTTAGTTTAGAAGTGACGTTTTTCATTTTTGATAACCATTGAAGAGCGCTATTATCGGTAATTAGAGTGAATTTAACGCAGTCGACATATTGCCTATACTTGTTAACCGCCCAAACCACCGCTAGAAGTTCGCGTTCCGTGGCGTGATATCGGGTTTCCGCGTCTTTAAGCTTTTTGCTGCCAAAAGAAATGACGCGTTCCTTTCCTTGCCTATCAACCTGATACAAGACCGCCCCGAGGCCGGTCAAAGAAGCGTCGGTTCGCAAAACAAAAGACAGGGAGTAATCGGGGTAAGCTAACACGGGGGGAGAAAGTAGGCTTTTCTTCAGTTCCTGAAAACTGGACTCACACGCTGCGTTCCAGGGAATTTTCGCGGTGGTAGGGTTTTTCGTCAATTGGGTGATGGGTAGGGAAATATCGGCATAATCTTCGATAAATTCACGGTACCACCCACACATACCCAAGAATGACCTAACTTCTTTAAGGTTTTTCGGCCTAGGATATTCTACGATAGCGACGGTAGAGGAGGGGTCTATCGCGATTCCCGCGGAGCTCACTCTATATCCCAAATATAAAACAACCTTTTTAAGAAACGCGCATTTAGGACGCTTGCAGGTTAAACCAGTTTCGCGCAGGCGCTGGAAAACGGACTTAAGAACAACAAGATGGTCTTCGAGCGTGCGGGTTTTAACTAAAATGTCGTCAAAGTACAGCTCAAGTACTTTGGATAGCATTTCCTCGAATATTCCCTCCATACACCGTTGAAAAGTCGCGGGTGCGTTAATGAGGCCAAAGGGCATGACATTGAACTCAAAGAGACCTTTGTGGGTGACAAAAGCGGTATATTGCTTACTAGACTCGTCCAGCGCAATTTGCCAGAAACCGTCTCTCAAGTCAAGAGCCGAAAAATATTTAAACCCAAAAAGGCGATCGAGTTGGGGTCTGATGAGGGGAATGGGGTAGACATCGGGGATCGTTAATTTATTTAGAATCCGGAAATCCCCGCAAAAACGCCACCCTCCCCCGTTCTTCTTTTTAGTGAGTAATATTGGGTTGGAATACGGAGAATGACTCTTACGAATGATGCCGTCCGCGAGCATCTGGTCGATCTGGGCCTCCACGATCGCGCGCTTCGGCGGAGAAAGGGGCCAAGACCGGGCTTTGAAAGGAACATCGCTGGTCAACCTAATCTTGTGTTGCACGACATTCGTGCGCCCAGCCTTCTCCGTGAAAACATCGGGGTACTCGGCAATAAGTGCCTCTATCTTTGAAAGACATTCTACGTCCGCATTAGTGGGGGGTTCATTGTCGTAGAGACCCACCCTTTTTTTTTCGTTGGTACTAATAGTAGCTATGTTGAGGTTAGAGTCCTCGGTAGGCCTAAGCGTGTCAACAGCGCCGCAAAATTTCGCCCCGAAGCTAGTGTCGTATGGGACGAGGGGATAATCTTGGGGGTCCCCCCCAAAAGCAAATCTCAGGGAATGCGGTTTCGCGTGTAGGCCTGTGTGTAGGCTAAAATCCCACCCGAGGAGCACGGGAGATTCAGCGGCCTCGGTTACCAAAAACTTCCATTTCCATGACTTATCGTATATGCGAACAATGAAAGCGACCTGACCCAAAACTAGAAGTTGGGAATTATTCGCCGCCCCAATTTCTAAACCAGAAACCTGACTGATTTCGCTTCCTTTTAAAAGCTTAGCAGCTTCGTATACTTCCCTTGTCATGATAGACACATCGGCGCCCCCATCTATAATGGCCGTACCCTCCCAAGCACCAATTGAGAGAGGGACCCTAGGACGCGCGTGGCTACGCGATTCGCAGCAGCTGACCGTTGCGCGGTCGAAGGGAAATTTCGGACCCCTGGTGGTTTTACATAGTGGCTCCAAAGGAGTGAGTTCTTCCCACAAACCGTTGTCGGGGGGAGGTGCACCTGTCCCACGCACGTCAGCGGAAATTTTGTCCGTAGAGTTTGGTATGGGGACAATAAAGGAATGCCTAATGTAAGAAGCTTTGGGATCTTTTTGCGGGCCACCTGATTTTTCCGTGGAATGTGTCGACTTATTTTTTTGAGTAGCATTTTTCTTCCGACAAACGGATGTCCAATGGCCAGCCTTTTGACAAAAATCGCAATACGGTGAATTGCGATCTTTGTGGTGGTTAGTGTTAGAGGGATTTATTTGATTTGGGGCAGAAATATCGCGTTTTGCGGCCCCCTCAGAAGGATTACCTTTCGAATAAAAATTGTAATTCCTGTTCCTATTGCGCTGAGTAGAATAATCAGAACTGGAAATATTTCTAAATTTTGCGTCATAAGTCTCACATTGAGTTAAAACATGCTGAGCTTCCTGAGCCGCTTCTTGCACTTCGCTAAGGGTGGGGTCGTCAGGTAAACGCATATCCCGTAGTAAATGGGGATTGAGGCCGTTAAGGACCCTCCGCGCGATTTCATAGGTATCCATTGTCGGATCCATTTGTTTGCAAAGCCGTTCGATCTCAAGAATAAAAATTAAAACGTTTTCACGTGGGCCGTGTTTTCGTTCGTTAATTTTAGCATCTAATCTGCGCTTATAATCGCGACCGACAAACGCCTTGCAAAAGTGCGCGCGGAATTGGCCCCAATGACAAACGGTCGTCCGTTCGCGGTCCCACCAGAAAACGGTATTAGCTTCGAGCATTACGGGGATATAATCTAAGATCTCGATTTCGGAAATTTTTTTAATGCGCATATAACGCTCTACTTCTTCCAAGAAGCGCATGGGGTCTCGCGAAGATTCCCCGAATCGAGGTATAGCTACCTGTATTTCGCGAAACGCGGCTGCCTGACCCGTAACGGGTGGAGCAAAATTTAGCGGTGGAATTTGACTAGGCGGATTATCAGCCTGCGTTATATTAGCTTGAGTAGGCATATTCCCCGGCAAATTTGGAGGAGGGATATTCCCTGCCAAAATTTGAGTAGGAGGGTTGAAAGTAGCATAATTATGATGACTGCTACTGGGGTGTGCGGACAAAAGCGTATTAAGAAGGGCTGCTTGTTTAGTTTGCTGATCCAATAAGGCCTGAATGGTCTTCGAAATGGATTTAATATCACCTTTGGTAACGGCGGCTACCTCTTCGCTATCACTACTGCCCTCGGACATTTTTCCAGACTTAAAATATAAACACGATATACCAGAAAAGTCTTACGGGTTCGGTGACACGGTGAAGGATGAGCAAAGCGATCGGAAAGTGTTCGCAAAGCAAATGTTCGTCGAGAGTTCTCGGTTGATGGCACAGCACAGGGGCGGGTAAAACGAGGGGGACCCAAGTGAGGTGAAGCTTGCCAGGAACGGTGAAACGTCGTTGCCTGGACTGAAGTGGTTGGAACGGAGATGCGTCGTTGCCGGGAACGGATAAAACGTCGTCGCCTCGGTGAAAAAGCGTCAGGAACGGTGAAACGTCGTTTGCCTGGATGGTTGATACTTCAGGAACGGATGAGCGTCGTGGCCTGGATTGTGAACGATGTTCCCGGAGTAACGTATGGTACGATAGCGGCTGACATCGGCAGATACTACTACGGGGCGGCCAGCGGACCATGAGTCGGGGACATCGGAGTTTGGGGCGTGAATTCAAAAATCGATTCACGGTGACTTCGGTAACGGGGTATCTTCAGTTGGCTGTGTCACACGACGGTAAACTTAAAACCAAACCGGCGCCTCCACCATATTTGTAGCGGGGGATACGCGACTTAGCGTGTTAACTACAAATAACAGAACTACGTTCTAAAGTTTAATGAAAAAGGAATAATTTTATTTAGCATTAGAGAGGAGAACCTCTCGCTTCGAAGTCGTACATCAAAATCTGACCTCTCCTTGAAGGGCAGTCCCTTTTTAAGCAGAGGTCTTACAATAGGTATTTTGTCCCAACGCCGAGAAAGGGTTTTCCCCGGCGAAGGGATATAGGTTCGTGATTGACAGGTCACGTGTTACAATAGATATGGCGGGGGAAACACGCTACCGTTAAGCAGGGCAGGAGTTACTCATCACAACGTGTCAAAGGAGAAACATGTCTCCGCGTAATTTAGACCACGTTTCCGTAAACGATTATAATAACTATTATTTAAATCAAATTGGACACGGTTCAATTCCGGTATACCGTGGAGTAGCCGTGCAAAGAGGATATGGTCTTGGAAATATATTAGCCTCGGCATTTCGGTCAGCCATGCCTTTACTCAAAAAAGGTGCCACATTCCTTGGTCGAAATTTTTTAAATACCGGAGCAAAAATTGCTTCCGACGTCTCGAGTGGTGTGTCTATTAAAGACGCGTTAAAATCTCGGGGGAAAGAGGCGGGGAAAGAAACCTTAAGAAGAGCCGCCGAAGCAGTGAGTAAACTTAGTGGAAATGGACGTAAAAGGAAACGTAAAACGTCTCCCATCATCAGTTCAGTTCGAACCAGGAAGAAGAAAAGACGTTCTCTGCTTCAGTCTGATATATTCTCGTAATCATTGAACAATGTCGTTAGCCCACCCCAGTTCGCAGAACAGCATTAGCTCGGAACTTGATTTATTTCACGTACCTTATACTCAAACTGGCATAATAGGAAGTCAATGGGTTGAATATAATCCAACATCGAACATAAATGAAAACCAAGCAATAATCTTTAGTATCGCTGGAAACTCGGAGACACACATTGATTTGAAAAATACTTTACTTCAAGTTCAAGTGAAAATTGTGAAAGCAGATGGAACTATACCAAAACCCGATATTCACGACGCTGTATCTAAAACCACAACTCCTGCGGACAAAGTTGGCCCGGAAAATTTGTTTTTACACAGTCTCTTTGGCGAAGTTCACGTATCATTGGGTGACAGATCAGTATCCTTACAAGAGTATGATTCAAACGCTCTTGACATATGGTGGGCCAGCCAAGGAAAGTTTCTTAACCGCGTCTCTATTCTATAAAGACAAAGCTGGGAAATTTGACGAGTTTTTCAATAACGACGGATTTACGAAACGCGCAAAATTTGTCCAAGAAGGTGTGATTGACATGATAGGAGTTGTACGAGCCGATATTTGTCAACAAAATCGATTTATTCCTAACCTGATAGACTTAAATTTCAAGTTTATCAAAAGCTCAAACGAGTTTTGTTTACACACAGACGGTGAAAAATGCAAAGTCATTTTCACACACGCATCAATGTTTGTCAGAAAAGTTAGATTGACGCCAGAGATTATGTTATCCCACGCTAAAACTTTGGAACTGGCAACAATGAAATATCCAATCACCCGTACGGAATGTAATTCATTTTCAATTTCCCAAGGCAACAAAATATGCGTCAAAGACAACTTATATAATGGTCAAATACCGAGTAAGGTGGTGATCGGATTTGTGGACCAGAATGCGTATTTGGGAGACTACAAAATGTCACCTTTTAACTTTAAAAATTTTTCGTTAACTCAAATCGCCCTATACCTTGATGGTAGTAGCGTCCCGGCAAAACCGTTAAACCCAAATTTCAAAGATAAGTTGTTTATGCGATCATACGTTAATCTGTTTCTTCAAACTGGTCAATGGAATATTGACGAAGGAAATTTTATCGACCGTGATGAATTCGCCAATGGAAATGCACTATTCGTATTCGATTTAACTCCCGATCTCAACGGAAGTTCAACTGACTGTTTCAACCTGGTAAAGAACGGGAGCGTTCGTCTCGAATTAATATTCGGAGAATCGTTGCCGTCAACAGTAAGCGTGATTTACTATTCCGAATATCAATCTTTGGTCGAGATCGACAAGAACAGAGCAGTTTTATATGATCAAAGTTCATAATGGACTCGCAACAACTTGAAATCATACTTAAGAATGACCCGTATACCAAATATTTGTTCAGAGGAGTCTTCCCTGCCGACAAACTTCCCAAGAATGTGAAAACGTATCCTTCACTTTACATCGTGAACACTGATACGTCCAATGGGGTAGGAGAACATTGGTGTTTGATATATCTCTCAAGGTCACTCAATTGTACATTCTTCGAGAGTTTCGGGAACAGCCCTGATTTGTTTAAATTTAACTATTTTATAGAGAAAAACAGCTTAACTGTCACGTATAATTCTGTTCAATTGCAAGGAAATTCTAGTAAAGCTTGCGGTGGTTACTGTATATATTTTGCAATTAATTTGTGTCAGGGAATAAAAATGTTTAACGTATTGCGAAGATTTTCAAAAAACAAAAATGTTAATGATCGTATGATTGTAGAATTTATGTATAAGAAATACTCAATAAATTTGTCATAAAAATATTTTATTGTTTCGTTTTATAATGTCCGTGCGCGAGTGTTGATATACCATCGTCTAAAATATAACGTTTATCATCGCACGGGTTTAAACACAATTTGTTTTGTCGCACAGTCGTCACAATATGCTTATTACTCACTATGCGCTTCATCTCCGCGATAGTTAACTTACGGTTCAGAAGACACTCGCGATATTCCGCGTGACGGACGCGCTTTTGCACAACACGTTTACACACACCCTTGCAAGTCTTTTTCTCACCTTTGGCGGACAATTTAGAGTACATTTTGGGTCTCAGTCCGCAAAATTCTTCGATAGGTGTACCGTCCATTTCATCTTTAAACTTTCCGAGTCTCTTTTTATTGGTTTCGTCAAACAGTGGATGATTTTTGGGGTATCCAGAAAAATCATACATTTCCTTCTGTTGGGCGAAATCCTCGTATAAATCCGGTGTTTGGATTTGATACGTGAGACTGTCTGTAAATTACAAACACTCATTAGAAATGAGCTATACTATATACAAGAGGGTATACGTACCAGTATCGGTGAAAAGAAGTTTGACCTTTTCTCCGTACTGCGGCTTTATGACGTCATAGTGAAATCTATACATTAAAAGTTTCGATAGATCCAAAATGGCGAAACCTGTATAGATGGGCCGGTTTAGAATAAGCTTTTTCTTGGCGGAATGAATTCCAACAAGGTCGTTTTGGAAGATGGTGAACTTTTCGAACGCGGGCGAGCTAGCTTTTTTAACAGCCTTTTCTGGCGTCGTAACCAATTTAAAATCCTTACGTAAACGTAAGTTTTCCATGGTTTTACCTTTAAAAAAAAATTAATTTAAATTTAAATTTTTAATTTTAATTTTTAATTATTTACCAAAGACAGCGTTGTTCATTAATTTGAAAAAGTCCTTTTCAAAATCGTTGGCGGCCATCTTCCTTTTATCCGTATTAAAGTCAATATATGACTTTAACCAGGCACCTTGTTCGAATTTCATAATTCGGTGGATTTTCGTGATTTTTAGCCCTTTTTCTAGGTAATACTTGAGATTGCGATAGTGTACAACGTATCGTTCTTTGTTGTTTAGGTTGGGCACCAGTTTCGGTAGACTCTCTTTAACAGGGACTTTCAGTTCAGTCATCTGGGTTTTGGAATACTCGGAAAGCATTTCCGGTTTAATGGACATGGACTCTGGAGCTAACGGGTAGCAGTTATGCGTCCGGATATTCCAAATCCACTTCCAAAATAAATCCCTCAGAGGCGTCGTCGGGGCAACTTAGAATTTCGCGTTGACAGTCAGGGGTGGGTTCAATCCACTCAAAACCTTTCATTGGTAACGCGTCGCACATGACAGTGCCGTACAAATTGTTACAATCTGTTTAAAATAACATCATTAAAATTAATTTTTAAATTATTTTTTTTTAATAATTTTTTTTTAATAAAATTTTTAAATTTTTTTTTTAATATTTTTTAAATTATTTTTTTAAATATTTTTTAAAATATTTTTTTTTAATAAAATTTTTAAAATATATATTTTTTTTTATAAAATTAAAAAAAAATTATACAATTTTTAAAATATATATATATATATATATATATATATATATATATATATATATATATATATATATATATATATATATATATATATATATATATATATTTTTTTTTAAATTTATTATAATAATTTTTTTTGTATAATTAAATTTATTAATAAAATTTTGATTATTCTTACCGAGATAACAGATGTAACTATCTGGTTTGGAACGGTCGTGTGTTTCCAGGTACTAGTTATTACCCTGTGCGAGACGATGGCTGATCATTGAAACCCCACCTCGTATCCCTTTCTCTATGAAAAGATGCATGTCCTCATCCAGAAAAAGGTCAAGACGCACCTTAGTCATACATAGAGCCGCCTGCCACGCGAAACCCGGGCCTGTGTACGAATGTGCGGGGTCTAGTCGGTAATACGTCATGCACATACGACGGAAACTTTGAAAGACGTCTGCCAGAAGTAATGTGTCAGACAAGACATAAATGTCGTGATACCGTCCTTTAAAAATAAAAGTTCCAATTAAAGATTATTCGTATTTATTATTTTAATAGTGTTCATACCCAAATTTCCGATGTTGAAAGTTTTCCAGACGTTTCGCGCATGCACGTAGTCGGCTTCACTCAGAGGCTCATCGGTTAAATCGTTGAAGAAACACTCGATAGGTGGTAGTTGTGTTTCTTTAAAACGATCTTCCGAATCCATATATGAATACGGATAAACTCCTTTTCGCAGGAGTAAATTAACCTCTTCCGACGTGAAAACCGAGTTTAAGAGCGGAAACTTGTCAGCTCCACCTTTCGATAAATTTCCAACGAGGGTCTCGAGAGAAGCTGGCAAGAATCGGATGCTGTCAACAAACCGTAGTTTAAGCAAGGTGAAAGAAATGTATGTTTCGCTTTTGGTAGCGTTACAGTCTATATTTTTATTTTTTATTTTTACAATTTGTTGCATAATGAGGTGGGCGTCATATCATAAGTAAAAAATACCTTTAAAAAATATAGTCAATTAATTTACCTGCTCAGATTATGAAGGAAAACCGGGATGAATTTTGGCGCCTTCATTTTCAAATTGCAGTTTTGACACGCACAACCCCTATAGGCTCCTGTATAATGGTCATGGTCACGTGTTTTAATTGAAGTTTTCGTGAATGCTTCTTCGCAGACGTAACAATGAGTGGCGGTTTGGTAGGATGTTTCTTCAGCTTCAGAAAGTTCCATAGGGATGTTTTCCTTCAACGCTTCCGATATAGCCGTAGACTCGTCCAAAAGCATATTTAAAAACTTCAACGCACCGTCTTGTCCCCTGTAGGTCTCGTGCTTTACGAGATTTTCTACATAGTAAATAAATATTAGATAAAGAATTAAAAGAATTTCAGATGATCAAACGTACCAGTGGGACTGACAATTGCGTATGAAAATCCACACGTGACATGTACGGCTAGGGTCGTGGTCGACGACAATGTTGCGTCTGGCAAACATGTCGCTATTTTTGACATTATCGACTCGAAATCGGCGAAAATGGTGTAAGGAACCTATATGAAACAAATAAATAAATATTTCGAATTTAAAAGAAGTATTAAATTATTTACCATTTGACTCCAACCAAAATTTTTGAATTTTAAAATTGGTTCTTTGGTTGGCATCTCCACGCGTTGTGGTTGGTGAACATTACAGTCGCGCATATGAACTTTGATAATGTCTTCGGAATTACTCCTTTTTAGACACCGTCGACAATAAAACGTCTTGCCATTATGTTTGGAGAATCCACTGAACAAACGACTTAGGTGGCGGATCAAGACGTAATGTTTATTTTTACCGTTTGTCACCAAAAGTAAATCAATTTCCCTAGACTCGGGTACACGTTTTTCACTTACATAACGCGGGAAATAACCCTTTTCGTACGCGAAAATGTTAATTGATATGTTATTCGCCTCTTCGAACTTTTTAAGTTTATAAGCATCCAGTTCGAAGGGGAATGTAATACCGCACAAATCGAGTTCGTTTTCGTAACGCTTATAATTACTAATGCGACTCGGGTTGATGGTAACTGGGTGAAGTTTAGCCAAGATTGACCACAAGAAACATTTATTGTCACTTGGGTCATCAGGCATCACATTTACCGTAGCCCGTTTATTTTCAATCACGGGCGATAATTGAAAATATGTACCACCTACGAGAGGCAAATATTGAATAATGTTTATTTGTAAATACAAAATTTTATCTAAAACCCAACCACTTCCTAGTCCTTCATAATTGTTCATACTGTCGGCAATTTTGTCTCGACTTGAGTTTATTTGTTCGGGTATTACCTCGGCTGAAAGCGTCGCGTGTGTAAATCCCCTGAAATACGGCATTGCCTCAACGTCCGTCCCAGTGTTGCCAAGTTCACGGGTATATCGTGCCCGCACCACCATATACCACTTGATACCTTTATTGGTACTCAGTTTGTTTTGAAGATATGTTTCTACCTTAGCACGGTGTTCATTTATAAATAACACAGGGTCAGTAACACCATCTGGTGCCGTTATACGAGCCGAAAAAATTGCGTCACCAAGCGCGTTAACCTCTTCTATTTGAGGATTTTGATCGGCTGGTAGCACTGCTGGCAGGTCAGCTGGTAGCACTGCTTGTTGGGTTAGTGGTTGACCAACTGGAAGGGCAATGGGTAAGTTAACGGGTGGGTTAGCGGGTGAGTTAGTGGGTTGGTTAGTAGGTAGGTTAGTGGATGGGTTAGTGAATGGGTTAGGAGCGTCGACGGCTTGCTGGTCAACAACGGCTGAACCAACTGCGGTTGGTTGTTGGTGTTGGGCTTGAATATTATCCCAACGCTCACCAAGCCATTCGTCTTCGGCTTGAGAGTCCAATAGATGGTTTAAGGGATCCGATTGATGAATCACTTTGTCTTCTTGACCATCTATATAAAAAAAAAACTTTATGTAACAAATAATAAAATTTTCTTGAAGAAACTTACCATTTTTAACTCTTTTACGAGAAAAAGATTCGGGTGATGAGACCCTTTTTACAGGCGAGTTTGGTGGTGGTAATTCATGTGGTGCGCCTGAACGAGTGAATGATGGCTTGGCAACGATACGAGGTGTCAGATCGGGCTGTGAAATCCTCTCAGAGATGGGGGACAGCTCTGGCCGGAAAACGTTTCGGATCTCGGGGACGGCTGGGTCCTCGAAGACGGTCCGGGTTGGAGAAACGTCATCGGCGGCGGTGGATGCGGAGAATTCAGTACCGTAACGGGGACCGAACCGTGATTAAAATTACGTTGGTGACGATTTAAAAGGTCGCGTCTCGAAAATGACTTATCACACACGGGACATTTTAACCTGGTATTACCATGAACTGATATCATATGACGGTTGAAATTTCCCTTTTGGGAGAAAACGGTTGAACAGATACTACACGAATACATCTTGAATATACCTTTTTCACCTCGTACCAGGACTTTTTATACCCTTTTTAGATTTGAAAACTCCACCCTCACCCCGCCTTTGCGCGTTCACCACCAGTTCGCCACCAAGATTCTCATTGGTTAAAAATGACGTATACCTAAACGGTGTCCGGGAGGGCGGTGAATTCTATGTTTACCCCAAACACAATATTGAGCAATTTTTGAGGAGCATCTCTCTTTTTCCCTATTGGCTGAAAGTGACGTATTCCAAATTAATGTGTCCAGTTAGGATAATGGGTTTCTTCGGGACACTTTGGCACTCTCTATAGCTTTACATGTTCACCACCTCTGATGTCTTATCTTTACTCGTTCTCCACCCAACGAAAAGCGGGGACTGTCAATCAGGATTAAAACCCTTCTTTTCGGTAGGAAATTAATAATACAGAGAAAGGCTGCTACCTTCTATAAACCTTTCATTTTAGCGGGGTACAGCCTGTACGATTTCTTATGCACCACTCTCTATAGCGTTACAAGTTCACCACCCAACGGAAGCGGGGTCTGTCAGTCAGGATTATAACCCTTCTTTTCGACGAGGGGGTAAAGGGATGAGCGTCAACGATTAATACACAAAAGGCTGCTGCCTTTACACGTTCACCACTCAACTGTAGCTTTGGCTGTTCACTGCCGACACCGCTCTGCCTTTGTACGTTCACCACCTAAGTATTGCGTCACTCTTTCGTTAAACATAACTTTGCTAGTTCACCCTACCTTTGGCTGTTCACCACCACGGTACTCGCGGGCGGTGCGGGCGGGACGGCGGTGCGGGAGGAATTGGAGGAATGGGATGAGCAGGAGGAATTGGAGGAATAGGAGGAGCAGGAGGAATTGGAGGAATAGGAGGAATGGGATGAGCAGGAGGAATTGGAGGAATAGGAGGAGCAGGAGGAATTGGAGGAATAGGAGGAATGGGAGGAATAGGAGGAGCAGGAGGAATTGGAGGAATAGGAGGAATGGGAGGAATGGGAGGATTGGGTGGTGGCCTTCCACTGTACTGTTTTGGGACCCGCTCGAAGACCCTACTGACGTCACAAGCATGGCCGTATCTAGACAGGTACGAGTGGGGTATCCGCTCAGGGCGTCACTGGCCTGAGTAACCATTAGGAGCACCAAAATATCGGTTTCAAACATTTTTTGCTTTTTTTAGGGGGTGCCAAATTTTAACCCCCGGGCGCAATTTTTGCTGGCTACGACCCTGAGCAAAGCGTCATCCGCTACTCCACGGCCCCTTTTTTCTTATGGGGCTGGCTATCAACCTTTCTATAAAATACCGTGGTCTTCTCGAGGGCCTTCTTATTTGAAACATTTGAAAGTATCTCTTACGTTACTTTTAACCTCTCTTACTTTTTACGACAGGGACCACAAGATGTTACAATTTTAAATATTAAGTACCTAAAAAATTCCAAACGTAACAAAACGCTCCCAGACAATAGTTCTCACTAAGAACTATTGTCTGGGAAATATTTATTAATACTAGAATTAACATTCCAAATTATACGTCGAATTAGACAATGTATTCAACTTTTATAGGGTTAAACTATCGAAATATTAGATTAAAAGTTTAAGAGTCTTAGGCCGCGTTCACACTAGAGACTTTGGAACGGTTTCAAAAAGTCCAATTGTAAAATTTTGGTATCAGCTGGATTAACAAGCAAACGATAAATTCTCTTGACATAAATTTTTTAAAAATTTAGCTTTTGAAACCTTTCCAAAACTTTTCCAAAGTCTCTAGTGTGAACGCGGCTACAGTATAATTATCAAAACGATCTGACAACAACTTTAATAGTTATCAGATTAGTTTATGAAAGTAGGGTATACTCTAATACTTTCAAAAATGGGAAACCGGGTGAAATAAGGACGTTTTGAGAGAGTAGCACGAACTTTTTAGAGCTCTGGAGTAGAAGGAAAGTGAGGTCAACACTCCGATCCCGGGGTCGGGGTCAGGTTCGGGATCGGGGTCCGGGATTTAAGGGGTGAAATGAGGGTAAAATCGTCCAAAAGTCAATGTATTTAGGGTATTTCTCGCGACGATTTGTTTTCCCGTATATCAACATATTGTGTCCAGGCCAACTTGTTCATTTATCTACGCTTATCTCGAAAGATACTTGAACGTATATCTTATCAAGTGTAATCGTACGGAATAAGTTGAAATGATGTAAAAATTGATAACCTAGGCGACGCGTGCGCAGATTACCCCGGGGGACGCGGTTAATTTGAATTTAAGAGTGTTTTGACGTCATTGAATATTCGTTGTTAAAGTAGAATGGAAATATTTTTTAACTTTATTTTAATATAATTGTAGTGGATTTGAGTGTTTTGACGTCATGGAATATTTGTTGTTAAAGTAGAATGGAAATATTTTTAAACTTCATTTTAATATCATTGTAGTACTTAAATACACTTGACACTTGAATCTATATCACGACTATTTCAAACGAATATTTTAAGTATGAGAAACGTATCGTTCTCAAATGATACTTGAATATACTATAAAAGGGGTTGTATAGGGTTGTGGGAGGTCATTCCACGGTTAACAGCGGTAGCTATATTCAAGATGCCTAAAGCCCAACATATTTGCCCTACGTGCGCGAAATGTTTTTCTACCAAGTCCCACTTAAATCGGCATGTTAGAGAAGTACACGGTGATAGACATAAGTTTATCTGTGAAGTATGTGGTAAGAATGTGGCTAGATTGGAACATTTCAAGAGCCATCAACGAACTCATGACTTGAACGCACCCGGCCCTTCCGAACCCATGGACCTGTCTCACACACAATCACCAATGCAACGTTCACCATCACCAACCCGTCCACCATCACCTAGTCTGCTTCAAGACATTCAACTGGAATCTATCCAACCATCTGCATCAGCTTTACCCAACAGCCCAACACCATCACCTGTTCCCGCCTCACCAATACTTGATGAAACACCACCAGCATCTCCAAGTATGGTCCAGGCCTTGAATGATACGTTAGCATCTATTCGTTATAATGCCGAGGACTATGATATTGATGTGGCTATGTTTATCGGACGTTACCGAGCCGCTTTCCGTAAATTTCTAATGGAAAGACTCGCCAGTAAACGTGGAATTAAATGGTTCTTACTCGTAAGATCTGTTTATATGAGACCTTTGGGGGGTGCGGAACAAAGTGCGGAAGTGAGACCCTATTTCCGGAGCATTATGCAGACAACATTAACGGCCGATGTAATTGAAAGACAGCTGAATGACTGCATTGAAACAATACAGTCAGCAGCGGAAAACTTTGAAGCGACAGGTATGTACTAAAATTTATAAGTTATAATTTGAACTAAAACATTATATTTTTGATAGGATCGGGTTGGGTAATTGACCGTGTTCTGTATGTAGAATTAAATGTAGCATCTTACCAACCGTTGCGAGGGTCATCGTATATGGAACTACCTAAAAAACTCTCTCAACGTCGTGCGATTCTTAATATTAGAAACGAAAATGACGAGAAATGTTTTCTCTGGTCAATTCTCGCTAAACTTCACCCAGTGTCTTGGCTTCATCACCCTAACAGTGTTTCGAAATATACACCTTATGAAAATGAACTTGATACCAGTGATATATCTTTTCCTTTCAAATTAAACGCTACGGAACTTAAAAAATTTGAATTAATGAATAATTTATCAATATCTGTGTTTGGCTTCTCGGGAGATATATTTCCCCTTTACGTAAGCGCTAACAAGTGTAGTAAGGAAAGGGAGGTTGATTTGCTATACATCACCGACGAAACTAAAGATATTGACGATGGGAATAGACATTACTGTCTTATACGAGACCTAGGAAAACTGTTACAGCATCTAACAAAACACAGAAGTACAAGTTATTATTGCAGGTAATTTAGTTTCCAATATATTAGTTTGCAATCTACTAATTATTTTCTTTATTAGAATGTGTCTTCACCGATTCAGCGGTAATAACGCTGAACAGCGACGTGATGCGCATATCGAAGAATGTGCCACCCACGGCGTCCAAAAACAGTTTTCCCTACCAAGAAGAAGACGCTTTATTTTGATAAATATGAGTGGACAGAAAAGGTAAAAATAAAAATTATTTAATTTAACTCTTAATGAAATTAAATTATTAGGTGCAGTATGTATTTTACGCCGATTTTGAAGCAATCCTACCGAGAGTTCAAGGATGTGATCTAGATCCCGATACAAATACCAGCAAAGTAAACATGCATATCAGTTGTGCGTATTCTTGGGTACTTGTAGGACCTAACGGTAAGTTATTTTGCAAAATTTTGTTTAACAGATAAATTATAATAGGATACTAATAGGTGTACCTGTTCGAACTGATTGCTATCGAGGACAAGATGCAACTCGAAGATTTCTAGTGTCTATTTTGGAATTAGAAAAGGAGTTGATGGAACTCATTGAGACAAATGTACCAATGATTATTACCCCGGTGGAGGAGGAACAGTTTCAAGCTGCTACACATTGCTACATTTGTCAGAAGCAGCTTAACCAGGGAAATATGCCCGCGGTTCGCGATCATTGTCATTTCACTGGGAAATACAGGGGACCAGCGCATAACCTCTGTAATCTTCAAAAGAAAGTTCCAGAATTTATCCCTGTTTTCCTTCATAACCTTAGCAGGTAAATTTAGTAAAATAATTAACCAGGAATAATAATAATATCAATAATAAATCTGCATAGATACGATTTACATCTCATATGTCAGGAGATTGGTCATTTTAAGGAACAGACACTCGACTGTATTCCTTCCACTAGCGAAAATTATATTTCTCTGAAACTAGGTAAATATATTTTATTGTGAATTTAACCTTAACATTAATTTTATTGTTTTTTAGGGAGATTTCGATTTTTAGACTCTTATCGATTTCTAAGCGATAGCCTCGATGCTCTAGTATCTAATCTCGTTTTGGAAGGAGCCAGTAAATTTCAGATTGTTAAGAAATATTTTGAAAGTGAGAAAGTTCAACTGCTTTTGCGAAAGGGAGTCTACCCGTACGAGTATATGGACGATGAAAAGAAATTTGACGAGACGATGCTGCCACCTAGAGAAGCGTTTTTCAGTTCATTGAAAAATCAAAATATTTTAGAATCTGATTATTTACACGCCCAAAATGTTTGGACAGCGTTTAATATTCAAACATTAGGTAAAATTACTATAGTATAAATATTTCAAATCTCTTAAACTCGGTTTTCGTAGGAGAATACACCGACCTCTATGTGAAAAGCGATGCGTTGCTCTTAGCCGACGTTTTTGAAAATTTTAGAACATTATCTATAACTCATTATAAACTAGATCCCGCTCACGCTTACACCGCACCAGGTTTAGCCTGGCAAGCAGCTTTGAAGATGACCGATGTTCGCCTCGATCTCATACTTGATATAGATCAACACTTATTTATTGAAAAGGGTAACGCTTTTGTGATATTTTAAATATTATTGTATTTACATTGAATTTTTAGGGATTCGAGGCGGTGTTTCAATGATCTCAACTCGTTATTCTGAAGCGAATAACAAATATATGGCCGAAACATATGATTCGTCTAAAGAGAGTAGTTATATATGCTATTTAGGTAATTTACATTTTTAAAAAAAATAAATATTTTTTTTTATTTTTTTTTTATTTTAATTATTTTAATTTTAATTATATTAATTAACTTAATTTAACTTAATTGAAGATGCTAATAATTTGTACGGTGCTGTTATGTGTGAACCACTACCGCTAGGCGACTTCCAGTGGGTTCAGGAGGATGATTTGCAAACACTCTGTGAAAATATTATGAGTATTCCCAATAACGTTAAAAACGGATACATTTTAGAGGTAAATAACAAGTGTTATAATTATTGAATTATATTTTTAAAGAATTGTTTCCTTTGCAGGTGGATCTTGAATATCCTCCAGAGTTGCATGACTTACATAACGATCTCCCAGTAGCGGCGGAATCTAAAGTTATTACACATGATATGCTATCTCCATACTCCAAAGATCTCTTAGGAAAATTAAATATTAAGGAGAATCAAAGTCTACCAAAACTTCTTCCTAATTTAAATAATAAAGAGAAATACATAGTACATTACCGCAATTTAAAATATTATGTAGAATTAGGTTTGAAAATAACCAAGGTTCATCGAGCTCTAACCTTCACTCAAGGAAAATGGTTAGAAAAATATGTTAGATTCAACACTGAACAGAGGAAATTATCCAAGAGTTCATTTGAAAAGAATTTCTGGAAACTAATGGTTAACTCTGTTTTCGGGTAAATCAATTTAAATAATTTATTGCTGTTTTTTCCCTTACTTCATTTAATTCTTTAGAAAAACAATGGAAAATTTACGGAAGCATATAAATTTCGAGTTGATTCATAAACCAGAAAGAATGTTAAAAGTTACAAGTTCCCCGCAGTTTGAACACTTTACCATTTTTAATGAAGAGTTAGCCGGCGCTCATAAGAAGAGAGCCCAAATTGTTCTTAACCGGCCTATATTTACCGGATTCACCATTCTAGATTTATCCAAGGAGCTCATGTATCGGTTCCATTATGGATTCATAAAAAATACGTACGGGGACAAAGCATCACTATTATTTACAGACACTGGTAATTTAATTTAATATGCATTTTTTATTTAAATAGTACTAATATATAAAATATTTACAGACAGTTTAACGTACAACATTAAGACGGATGATGTTTATAAAGACTTTGAAGTTCATAAAAACCGCTTTGACTTCTCTGATTATCCACCTTCGCATTTCCTTCATTCTAATCAGAATAAAAAAGCTCTCGGTTATTTTAAAGACGAGACAAATTCGCAGTTAATTCAAAGCTTTGTAGGACTTCGTCCAAAGCTTTATTCTATTAAATTGTACGGGGAGTCTAAGACCGCTGAAGAGATAGAAAAGGAGTTGCGATTGGGGAAATCTTTAGAGTCAATTTTAAACCATAAAAAGGTTTGTAAGGGTGTTGCCATGAACGTTATTAGAAACGTCATCCGCCACGAAGACTATGAACGTTGTCTTTTTAATCAAGAAACCATGTCAGCCGAGATGATGCGTATAGCTAGTTTCAAGCATGAACTATTTACTTTAAATACTAGAAAACTTTGTTTATCACCAAATGATGATAAGAGATACATTCTACCCTGCGGGGTTCGTACATTAGCGCACGGTCATAAAGATATTGAAAAATTATAATGAATGCTTGTATTTATGTATATATAAAAAAAAACTGCTATTGCTATAAATTGTAAAAAATTATTTTATTGGATACATTTTACACATAAACTCTTTAATCATTTTATCGTTTACATATTTATCTTTCTTAAACCTAGACACAATGTTATACATTTCTATTCCTTTACACCTGTTTATAGCAAAATAGATACAGAATGCTCCACACGTATTACTAGAATTACTCTGTAATTGATTAGAATTAAAAGTTACAGTTTTACTGTTTCGTTCAATAAAGTCATTAAATTTAAAATAATCTGGTGGGTTTCCAAAGGAATCCATGAATTCACAATTTTTATGTTTAGAAAAATATATTAGAACCCAGTGTTCTCCAGGTTCAGCACTCGTATCGGTATTTACAATAAATAGAGAAGGGAATATTTTTACGTATTTAGGTAGCTTGTCAGCCGCGAACACGCCTTGAAATATACTTTTAGTACTTAAATCTTTTTCAAGAATTTTAGTTATCTGTAGCGAATCCATTAATTACTGTAATCGAAAATCACGGTTCGATTTTTATCAATTTCAATCAAATTTTGAAACTCTGCGTAAATAAGAATGGAAATCGTCTCCGGTAACGGTTTTGCAAATTTTAATTCTAATCTCAGGTTACTGTTTTTTACAAGATGCAGGTGATTAGCGTTGTTATTAAGATCCGAGGTTAAATTGTACGCGAATAAACAATTTCCGTTAGGGTAATCTTCCCGACTTATCTGATTCCCTTCATCTACGTTCCACTGATTAGTTTGAATGAAAAGATTGCAATACGCTTGAATATATAGATTTTCCTCAAAGTTTAGAGATAACGCCTTATGAGGGACGCTGCTACCGTCAATGTACAATCCAATGCTTGATAAATCGAAATGTTGAAAGTTGTACGGGGATTTTTTCAAATCTCCTAGAAACGCTTTTTGTTCCACAAACCCGATAACAACTTTCTTAGGTGCTTGTCCGGTAAATAAATGATCTTGCACACTAGCCATAAGACCAGCGGGTATAGAAAATGAGGTGCACTCCGAACGAGTTACAGGATATTTAGCGGTTCCATATTGTAACGCCTTGGCTTGAGCGAGCGATAGTTCCGGTATCACTTTAACTTTCCTCAGATAAAGGGAAGCTGATAAAATCTCCACTTTACATTTTACGTCGGAATGAACGCAAAAAGCTGCTCTATTTTTATCGAATTTAAATTTCAAATCAACCATATTTAATAAAAAGCGTGGTTGTTGACATAAATCAGTATGGACTACGCCTAACAAGTCAATCGCCCCTTTTTGCGCTAAACTCGCTCGTTTAGAGAAACCATCGTTATCGAAAAATTAATCGAACTTCCCAGGCGTATCCCGATAGAAAAGTGAACTCGTTAAATAACTTTTTTTCGCAGAATCTCCGAACGTTAATAAAGTTTGTATCATACTTTTATAAGCGTAATTTTGACTGGAAGGTGTTACTGATCTTTCATTAAGAAATACGTGGACGTCGCTAAAAAGCGAATGAAGAAACAAATTCTCGGGGGCGATATTGTCGGCTGGAGTTCCGGCGGCCCCACCCGCAACACCTGGAACCGCGGGTTGCGGTAGTTGACCATTATCTTTAGTTACCTTAACTCGAACGTGCAGCAAAGTTTGTGAAAGGTCTATATACGTTTCAGAGTTACCGTTGATAGAAAATGTAATTGATGCGTTATCAACTATATTTGATATTGGATTATACTCAACCCATTCTCCACCAATAATCGAAGATTGTGTCATAGGTACTTGAAACAAATCTAGCTCGGAATTTATACACTCAACTGAGTGCGGGTGTAAAAGGGACATTATGAGAATATATCGGAACGTTTAGGGAACCGTCCTTTCGCTATCCTGCCTGCTGTTGAAATGGCGCTTTTCGACTGAGTTCGTTTCCTTTTATTTCCGGAACCCGTCATTCTTTTAATATGATCCGTAGCTGAAGATGTTAGTCTCATGGCTTCATCAGCTGCTGAAGCTAAAGTTTCCCTTCCAGCGTTAATAGAATGCGATTTAAGCGCTGTTTTAATTGGGACTCCGCTAACAACATCGGTCGCTACTTTCGCTCCGGTACTTAAAAGTTTTTTCCCCAAGTAAGAAGCGCCTTTCTTCAGTAAAGGTACCGCGAATCTAAACGCTGAAGATAATATATTTCCTAGTCCATGTCCTCTTTGCACGGCTAAACCTCTATATACAGGTATTCCACCGAAACCAACCTGGTTTAAATAGTAACTTTCATAATCAGTTCTTGAAGGCGAATATTCAGACCTCATGATGTTAACTGTTCGCTCTCTTAATCTAGAATGAGGGTGTGTCCTGAATGATTAAAGGTTTATAGTGAAGTCCACATTTTACGGGGTTTAAAATGTAATACAACGTGAGCTTTTCCACTATGAAACTGTATTGGCTCACCTAAATCATCTGTTATATTAATCTCTATAGTCTTAATATTATTACACACGACTGGTAGGTAATGAGGTTGTGAAAATATTTTTGTAGTTGTTTTCCCATTAGACTCGGCTTTCTCTTCGACGCTTATGATTCTTAATAGAGGTGCTAAACTATCCCCAACAACGCTATTTTCAACCAGATCAGAATAAACGAATAAGGAATGTAACCCAGCGTTCATATCAACTGGGTAGGGGGTTATCATTGAATTTAAAATGGTGAAATCATTATCTCTTCTATCCTTAAAACCTAGTAAAATCGAAAGATCGGGGCCAATTACAGCTCTGATTTTCGGTTGCAATTTAACTTTAATTCGATTAGAATAATTTAAATAAGCGAATGTAACTTGTTCTTCTTGGTTGTGGACGTTCATAACATGTAATAGTTCTTCCGGAGTTTTATAAAAACCCGCGGGAACTTCAATTATTTTATCATATTCGAGAGGGTCTTTAACTAGAGGGTTATCAGTCATTTTATCATATTCGAGAGGGTCTTTAATAACCAATAGATTAGGTTTTCGAACGTTATGCCATGTCCGAGGATAGCTTATTTCCGCTAACCCAACTTCGTACTGTTCCTCAAATCTTAACGGTTCAGCTAAATACGTTCGAAATTTACCAACGCTATTATCTTGGTAATATAATGATGAGGAATCTGAAGGTAGCGTTACGTAAAAACTCATTTTAAATCCACTTCTTGTATCCAAGAATTAAATGTAGGGTCGTAATCTTGCCACTTGACATACAGTTCTACGCGGCCGTCCGATTTTTTCCTCTTTTTTATTACTTTTTCGATTATGAAGTAACAGTCTTTTAAATCTCGACCAACAATCTGAACCTCCTCTCGATAGAATACTCCTAAAATGGGGTTAGAATTTAAATCCATCAGCTTATATACAGGTGGGTCACGTGGCAGTCTCTCAGCTATTTTAAACAATTCTGTAGTAAAATTCGGGTTATATTTCTTATCGAAAATTGATAAATTTCTACTTATTCTACAAATATCTCCAATTTCAAACGCGTATGTTAACGGAGGAGAAAAATTTACCGAACCGTAAAGATTTTTCCATATTTTAGCAGAGTTATCTAGAGTAACTTCCGCGGGTTTACATTTAATTGATCTGTGATAACTATTGTTATAAGCGTTTATAATATCATCTAAAACGTCGATATATTTAAGGGTGTTATTCTGCGTGAAATAGCGATATAAACGAGATTTAAAACTTCTAATGAATCTTTCAATAATGGACGCTTTCATTTCCGATCGGGTAGCGAAAAATTTAATGTTCCTTCTTTCTAATTCACTCTGCACTTCTTGACAGACAAATTCGTTTCCATGATCACTTTGAATTCTTTTCGGTTGACGGCCTTTTTCAAAAACGTTACGTAACGCTTCTAAAATTGTTACACCTTTCTTATTTTTAACCGCTACAGCCATAGCGTATTTGCTAAATATGTCGATAATACATAATACGTAGCGAGATCCTGAATTATATTTAGACAGCTTCTGAAAATCTGCCAAGTCCGCTTGCCACTGTTCGTCAATTCCATAAACAATAGTTCGATTTCGTTTGAATCGTCTTCTAGCAGGTTTATGCAGCGTATATGTATCCTGCTTTATTAGAAATGGTTTTACTTTTTCCAATGAAACCTTTAAACCTTTATGTCGAGCTGAATTATAGAGCGCTCGAACTCCAGCGAATGACCCTGGGTCTGCGGGGTTAGTATAGATCTGCTCAAGTTCTTTCTCCATATTGGGTAATATTTTGATGTAATGGCATGTAACGCCAAAAAAGGAAATTAAATAATTCTAATATTATAATAACTATGATAATTAATACAGCTGTGATAATTTTCGGTGATTTTGAAAATGATTGTGATAAATAGGCTAAAAGTCCTAAAGAGACCGTTTCTGTACAACCTTCCATTGTAGGCTTATACTATGAAATGAGAACAAAATTATCAGGTTAATATATTTTATTTAGTATGTATCCAAGATCTTAGAGGACTAGGTGAAGATGATGATAACATTGAACTACTTGGTGGTGTATGAAATACAGCGAATGTTTTTAACAGTGTCAATCTTACAGGATTTTTAATTAAACGTTTTGAAATATTTGACTTATGAATGCCCTCGTAAAACTCTGTAACTCCTATAGGATCAATCGCTGTTCCAGGCGTTTTTCTCACAGCGTCATACAAAAGATCGATTATATTAGATCCTCCAATCACTTGTCCTCGAATAGAAAGCTCTCCTGAGTTAGCCCATCTAATATATCTCGGATCTTCCGTAGTCGCTCGGTATAATGAAATCGCATCACTAACATAAGTTGCAGGTAGAGAATAAGATATTTGCGCGAACCAGGTTTTAGGCCGTTCAGAGTTTTCAATAACGGGAGAGATTTGCTCTTTACGTACGTAAGTTAACCGTCGTTGGAGAGTTTGATTGTATAATGCTAATTTCTCTGATTCGTTTAAATCTGGATTATCTAGAATAGATTTCATTTCATCATCGAGTGTCTTCTCTTTTTGAAGTTCAGGTGTTTCTTCTGTTTTGGAAGGTGGAGTGTTTTTTAATCTCTCCATTACATCTTCAGGTACTAGAAGCATTTTTCGAGCCATCATCGGTTTATAGCTCGGCTAATTGCACTTCCGGCGACTGAGCTAACGATAGATAGCAGTGGCGCTAATAAAAATGGAAGAAAACCACCTTTTTGTACCAGTATCTTTCGTCGTTTTGATATAGGGTTCTTCTTCGACACGTTTCGTATAACCGCGCTATGTTTCTTTAACCGCTTACGATGACGTTCTGACAGTTCAATTGTTCCGTGTAATACATTTATACAACATTCAACGAGAGCCAGTATAGCTTCCTTGCTAGCGTATTTAATAGCTGTCTTTCTTTGATTTAGATTACAGGATGTCAGGAAACGTAGAAAGTCTAGGTTTTCCTTTACTCGTTTTGAGACATCCATTTAGAGATTTTCTTAGCCTTTCTTAAAGCGCAATGAACAGTTTCGGAATGAAAAGGGCAGTTTAATTCAACGTCTTCTAGTTCTGATAATTTAGGACAGCCGGTATCTTCGATGTTAGTTACTGGAACACCGAGGAGTGTCGATAATACTGCCGCTTTTTCTAAGCCTTTGGTGAAAAACGAAGTAGCTTTTTCCGCTATCTGATTGCAAATGTCACGTCTCGTTCTGTAAGGACGTTCGCCGTCATCCCATCGAAGATGACAAATGTTATGAGATATCCATCTGCATTGTCTTTTATTTTCGTTTGAAAGCTCTTTGAAAGGGCATGGAGATTTGAAAGTAAACACTTCCGATTCTTCAGTTTCTAATACTACGTAAGCTAATTCTTTAATAATCCACTCTCGATTAACCCTAAAAAAATTCCCTTCTATAATACACTTCATTTTGGAATAAAGACAGCCGATTCTTCACCCGGTATTAAACCTGTTCGTAGTAAATACTGATCTGGGGTGTGAGGTTTCAAGTCAACTAATAAATACCCAAATTTCCGTGACGTAGCTTGTTGAAACGCATCAATAACGTATTTGCTATTGGTTGGAGATATCTGCCTCGCGAGATGATAAATTGTTGATTTATCTCGTGGTGATTTAAAAATAAATAGATAATGAGCATTTAAATTTAAAGTTCTTATTTCTTTTCCGGGGTAATAAAGGTTTTGCATTAAAATTAGTACGGAGGTGTTTCTGTGATGAGATCCACGAATAAATAAATTAGTTACATCTTTATTATTAGATATCTCGCATAACAAATCGTCTAAAATAACTAAATTCCTAATTTGCGGGTTTAATATATTAACATCGAGTAACCCTTCGTGAAACTCGACTGAAGGTGTGTGTTCTAATATTGATTGAAATAGTTTCGGCTGATACTCGGTATAACACCATATTATCCTCTCCGGAGGAGGGGATATGCAGTTCTTCTTATGTTGAATCAACCGTCCCACCAGGAATGACTTTCCGCATTGGGTGGACCCGGCTACAAGCCCATTCATTGGATGTTGTAAGCTTAAATCCATAATGGTTAATGAGAATCGGAACATTAGTGCAATCAATTTTATTAGTTTTTTAACAAGTTTTTAGCATTGCATATTATTAGTGACATTATATTATTTAAAATTTCTTTCGACAATTCACAGCGAATAGTAAACATTTCAATAATATTTTCACAATCTACCGAAATAATTATTTCATAAAAATGCAAATCTACACGCTTAGAATAATCCGTCATGATACAATCATGCTGGAGTTGAGATGGATGATCAATTTGGCAGCCATTGCACGCTTTCTTAAGAGCGCCGTGTAATTGTTTAATTACAACGTTAGTCATCGCCTCCTTTATTTCCTTGATTTGCTTTAAACACTTCTGAATAGACTCGTACTGGTCGAGAAAATTCAACCAAGAAGATTGAGCGAAAGCTACCCCCTCTTTAGTCGGTAACAGTTTTCCATAGTTTACCCCATAACCATGGTACATTTGTCTAACATCTAAAACCTTTTGTTCGGCAAATCTATGAACCGAAAACCGTTTGGTTTCAGAACCTGTGAAAACCCATGAAGTTTCAGCTTCGTTATTGAAATAAGCTTCAATGGCATCTTTCTTTGTCCATAGCTCTTGCAGTTCCGCTTCTGTTAGTTTAAGGCCCTTTGTTAAATCTAATAGACCGCAGTAGATGGTTTCATCTGCATAAACGATTAACCCTTTGTCAGCAGACACAGGAAATGAACAATTCCTATAAAATAAATACATTAAGACAAGTTAAGAATTATCACTGAGTATTCTTACTTACATTTTAAGGTTCCTCGGAGTCACTTCCAATACAATTCAGATGGTGAACTTTCTAAATATGGTCTTACTATTATTCGGTTTTCCCTTTTTATACTCTGAAATTATTTATCTTCGATATCTTATTTATTAAAATGGAGTTTAAAATTAATTCCATTCTACTTATACGCATTTTGAAGTGTATCGCGTTACGTATATAGGGATTTACCCGGTCCTCATACGGAATCACGTGTACAATTACAATACTTGAGAACGATACGTTTCTCATACTTAAAATATTCGTTTGAAATAGTCGTGATATAGGTTCAAGTGTTAAGCATATTTAAGTACTACAATGATATTAAAATGAAGTTTAAAAATATTTCCATTCTACTTTAACAACAAATATTCCATGACGTCAAAACACTCAAATCCACTACAATTATATTAAAATAAAGTTAAAAAATATTTCCATTCTACTTTAACAACGAATATTCAATGACGTCAAAACACTCTTAAATTCAAATTAACCGCGTCCCCCGGGGTAATCTGCGCACGCGTCGCCTAGGTTATCAATTTTTACATCATTTCAACTTATTCCGTACGATAACACTTGATAAGATATACGTTCAAGTATCTTTCGAGATAAGCGTAGATAAATGAACAAGTTGGCCTGGACACAATATGTTGATATGAAATAACGCAAATGAAGAAAGGCTAAGCGGAGGGGAGAGTAGATTTGATGGACAAGCGTAGCTAATCGCGGTCCGCCAAAGAAGGGGTCATAGTTTTCAGGGGGAGGAAAGAAGTGTGTCCGTTTTTCTACTCTACTACCTTTACTACCAAAAACCTCCGTGAGGCTTCTATAGTAGTACCATTCACTATTTAAAAAAACAAATCCCTCTTCGAAAACCTTCAAGCTGCCATCTACACATTTTTTTTCTTTATTTCTCGTTAGTTTGGAAAACAACCTCTAGGTAGCCCCCGCGTGCAGATCCGAGTATAGGAAAACTTATCAAATTCTAATATTTTTAGATAATGTGTTTAGTTACCAAAATATAATAGTTTTTTTTTGAATTTTTTTTCTATTCAATAAAGTAAGGTTAAATTTACGAAGCGTATGAAACTAAAAGATTTTCGTAGTACTGAAGTATATTAAAAATGATGACGAAATATCTTAAATATTGCTTAATTTTGTCATCATATAAAAAATTTACCAAGTCTTCGATTAAAATTCGCCTCGAACAAATTTAAAATCGAAACTTCCAGATGAACTTAAAACCTTTCCCAAAGCTCTAGTGTGAACGGTTTTCTAGAATACCAGGCGCGAAGTTGATATGTATCAGCATTATTGTTCAAGTTTAATGCTCATTATTTAAATATCTATTTAAGATAATTGAATAATTATTTTAACACATGAAAGAATACATGTTTCGTAAAATGTACTATAAATGTGAGAGTAATATCGACTTTCAAAGTATTTAAACAATTCAGCCAAATATATTTAATTTTAGGTACTTTTTCAAGTTAAATTAATAATTAACTAAACGATGGAATCCAATTGCCTTCGAACAATTTATAGTTTGAACTGTGCTGATCACGATACAAAAGATCACGTGAAGTTATATTTAGCCATTTACGAGATAAACGGTGTTTTGTGAGAGCTTGTAAGCGCATTTCATCCAAATTTAAGTACAATTATTTAAATAACCATTAGCGATATCTAAATTCGGTTCGAAGGTTATTTAGAACCAGACCTCGCGATTACAAAACCGAAGAGTTCTTAGTAATCCGAGCTATAGAACTCTAGATTAACAAGCGCAAACACGTCACGTTCTTTTAAACTTTCACAATGCTTCCCCTTAAGTGATTTTTCTTAGTAAATAAATGTGTAACGAAAATTGAAATATTTAGGGGTTGAACGCTGAACGGAAAAACAATTAAAAGGACGTTTAATTGATCACTGGGGGGAAAATGTCATAATTTCTGAGATTCCTTCAAAGCCTAGCGTGCTTTGCTTTCATAATATTGCTCAACAAGTACTAAACAACGAATGGTACAATAGTAGGAAAAAAGACCCTTGATTGCGACTCTTACCCTTCCGCGGAGGATATAATATCAGGGGGCGAAAAAGATATCCCATATTCTTTACAAATATTTTTAGAAGCTTTGCTAGGTGGTAAAAAAATAACTGACGAAAAAAATGTAAAGATTTTTGCAATAGCAAACGCTTTAATAGCTATAATTAGATCGTGATCTTACGTGTCCCCAATTTTAAGTAGTCTATCTATACACCTACATAGAAAATATGGATCTAAAGATCTAATTGAAATTTTGTCAAAGTTAGGATTATGTAGCTCATATATGGAAGCTCTTAAATTT
Source organism: Leiobunum rupestre (assembly GCF_980474605.1). Classification (NCBI taxonomy): domain Eukaryota; kingdom Metazoa; phylum Arthropoda; class Arachnida; order Opiliones; family Sclerosomatidae; genus Leiobunum; species Leiobunum rupestre. The sequence goes on along the minus strand of NC_143388.1, from coordinate 50,620,867 downwards.
GAATCATCTGTCGTTGCTAATTCGAGTGTAGAATATAAAAATAACGCTTTCGTTCAATTTGTTTTCGATAATGTAGATTTTAATGTAAAATCATTGGATGGACATGGAACATTTTACTCTATGGGCGGGATAGTTGGCGTAACACCGGAAAACTCCGCAAAAATTTCCCAACATATACTTAGACCCAAATCCATTCTTGGTGCCGTTGATATGTGCAAATTTGGAAATATTACCGCACATATTTTAAGAAAAAGAAAGAAAATACTATAGGGGAGCTAAAAGTGGAACAGTTTGATTATGGAGTAGAGGGTTCCGAGTTGTTAAAACGTATTAGTCTCTCAAACATCCTTTGGCTTTCCGGTTGTTTTCTACCAAATACTACGACCGTATCCTGGAACGGCTATATGTCGGTTAATGTTTCTAACTACAATCATGTAAAAAGTAAATTTATGGCTGTTCCCTTCATAAACTTAGACCCTGGAAACCTAAGCACAATTTACACGGCACTTCAATTTGCAAAAAAAAACGCCTGAAAATCATAATCAGCAACACTGCGTAGTGACGTTTGACCAGCCTTTTTTTGAAAGCCGTAGAGATGGTTGAATCGGTTGGTGTCGAAGATCCGGTTAGCAAAGTATCCATCCTATTAGGCGTACTTCACACTTTGATGTCTTATTTAGGTTCCATCGGTTATATTATGAGTGGAAGCGTAATCGAAGAACTTTGGGAGACAGTGTACGCTAAGAATTCCGTACCGCATATGATAAATGGCCATGCCTATTCTCGCTCACTAAGGGCTCACCTTCTAACGCAACAAGCGCTAACTTCGTTAATTTTCAAGATCCAACTGAAGCAAATCTGATAAGAAAGCCCCTAGAAAAATTGCACGATTATTTTTTTCAACTCAATTAAAACTAGGGGATAGAAGTCGCACCTCAAAGCTATGGGTAATGTACTGGATGATGGCTGAAATAGCCAAGTTGTTCATTTACGCCGAAAGATGTGGACTATGGGCTCTACACCTTCACTGTTACAACAAAATGCTACCATTTTTCTTCGCTAGTGGGCACCTTAATTACGCAAAATCGTCTTTGTTATATACTTAAATCAAGATTTTAACCATTTTACTCAGAATGGGTACTTTACGATTCGGTGAACTGATAAATATTGATCAGGTAATTGGACAGACATGGTAATTGAGCAAGACCTAATGTGTGCCATGAAGATCTATGGTGGCCTTATACACGGAAGGGGGACGACTGATAGTTCTCTGGTAAAGTGGGTTTCTACAATGCCATTTTGCACTGCTATTGCTAACGCAATAGAAACTTTCGCAAATATTCATACTGTAAGCGGTGAACAGCACGTGGAACTCCGAGACTCCAGACGTGCGCGATATGCAAAAGATTTAGACAAATTTAGTGATTACCTTTTACCCGGGGTAAATAAACCAATAAAACTCCAAAATAAACGTTAATTAATTGATTTAAGACGTACAATATATTTGATTTAAAAACTGTGACCATGGAGACTGCTTTACTATAAAAAATACCGGTTACGTCTTAAATCAATTAATTAACGTTTATTTTCGAATTTTATTGGTTTATTTACCTCGGATAAAAGGTAATTTGACTTAAAAAACTTGGCGGGCATTATTTAAATTGGAACCATTCTCCTAATCCTAATGGTTCTCGAGTTAAATTTTGAATGACCTTGAACTAATGTTTCAAGGTCATCATAAGTTACAGATTTCAAACTCCCACACTCAGTTTAGAGTGTCACGACAATTTTGATTCATTAGATCTGGTAGTTTTCAATTTATAAGCCCTTAAATGTCAAGTGTTGATTAGAATACCACACACGACCTTATGGTTTTGGTCTAACATTTATCGGCTTCCCATTTTTCAAATAAATTCGGGTCAAAGCTGGCTAGACTGAAAATTAAACCTAGAACACATTTCTAATTGGAATCATTCTTCTAGTCCTAATGGTTCTCGAGATAAAATTTTAATAACCTTGAAGACTTGGTTCAAGGTCATTGAAATTTTCATTGTAATTTGTCCCCCTGCACCCTCTATGTAACCTGCAAATTTCAAAATCATACATAAAACACATTTTGAGTAATTGGCTCTGTATCGTTTTTTAGTTAACACCCTGTATATTAGAAATAATATGCACCTCGAATTAACAAAACTTACTGGGGATATATTTAATCTTGCTTCAAAAACTTATCAAAGTCTAATTCTGATTCATTACCGTGCTAAACAAATGGTAGATGAAATAAGAAATAGGGTTTCTAGTTTTAAATTCATTTTCTGACTATTATCAGAAGAAAATAGGGGAAGTACGTATCTGTAGCTTTGAGCCATAGAAGTCGTCGTGTGACCCACGAAAATGCCTTTTTACGCATAATAAACCAAACTGAAAAAGTAGTTCCACTTTTGTTTTGATTCAACTCGGCTATAAACGACGAAAGCAAATACACCTTAGCTCAATTAGCAGAGAATGAGAAGGACATTATGTTACAATTGTTCTATTTAAGAAAAATTGATTTTTTAAACGATGTATTCATCCTCGATTTCCCGCCAAACCGTTTTGGCGCGAAAATTCGTGAAAAGTGACGTCTTTCCAAAGCTGACTAGAAGCGTACTTCCCCCTATTTTCTTCTGCTATTATCTTATTGTAGTGATTCTGCTTTTGTTTGTATTTCTCTGTCAGCTTCTTTTCCATCCTCTTCTTCTGATTTAGGTGTTGGCTTTCCAGAGGAGCTTTAGCTTTAGTTGTTTCGGAACTTTCGGTTTCTGGTGTATTTGTTAATCAAATTGAAACTATTATTATTTTAAGTTCTTAATATTATTATCCGTGTCTAACGGAAAATTTTTAAATTGTTACATTTCAAAAAATCTAAGTATTTATATTATTTAAACTAGCTGAGAAGCCCGCCTGCCTACCTTTGACTGTAATAAATTCCCAACCTTCTCGACCCCCTCTTAATATTCCCATACTTGAACCCCTTCCCCCCAACCTTGACGAATTTCTGGATACGCCACTGCTAAGCGTCCATAGAAAAATTGGTTAAAAAAGGGCGCCGCTATTTCTGGCACCTGTTGATGGTTTTTTAGCAAATTCGTCTGCTAAGTCAGCGAACAACTGGATTATTGTCTGCTAAAAGCCCGACTTTGCAGACGAATATCCATGAAGTTTGGTGGCTTGGCAGACGAATTTTCTTTGACCGATTTATGTGCACTGTAGTAATCGAAATGTTTTGGGAAATTGTTTGTAATGAGCTAAAAGTTTAACACGTTACTATTTCTCGTTAAAAGTTACTATTACTACGACGAATTTAAATTTATGCTTTTCTAAAGTATGGCTTTTCTGTTAGTTTGTCTATCGGAAACTTTGATTGGTTTTTCTTAATTAATTTGCAACGAAGTGAGTTGAAAAAAGTTAAATTTAACATGATTTTACATCGTTTTATTTTCATTAATGTGGTGAAAGATATACATATTTAAAACAAAAAATGCTATAAAGGATATTAAAGAACATTAAAAAAAATTATAATATATTAATTCGGATAAAAGGGTTTCCATGGGGTCGCGGTAAATAGGGATGGTTTGGTTTTTTAAAAAATATTTGTACGCCATAGAATCCTTTTCTTTTCAGTCGGCAGTGGCGCACCCAAGATATTTTCAGGAGGGAGCCCTTTTTTCTGTAGGGGGCCCCATGAGATAAAATAATTTTTGACTGCTTTAGTTCTACCATAAGTCTATAATAGTTTACATAAGTGTGTCAGGAAAACGAAATAATTACTGAGAGATAGATGTAGAGTGACGTAGATTTGACGTCATACCTGAAAACCGCCTCTATTGAGAAAAATACACAAATTAAAAATAAATCACGAGCGCGCGACGGTATCCCTCGACAAAGCTCCAGGCACGCCCTCACCATGACGAGGAGGCAAAGAGCGCGTATTAGTCTTAAGTGACTTAATATGAAGTCCACCTAAAATAAGTGGTCATTCTCGAACTAACTCTCAGTAATCATTTAACACGGGGAAGATAGGAAAGTGACACACTTAAGAAAACTTTTATAGACTTATGGTTCTAATGATAAGCAAAAAACGTTTTATGAGGGCTTCGGTTCTCCTTATTTTCTTCTTCGTCCTGGAGGGGCCCCGGGTCCTGGAGGCCCCCTCTGGGTGCGCCACCGTCAGTCGGTGTTGAAAAATTGACAACACTTTCTCTCCCTTGAAGATTTTCTTTAGACCTTTCCATGTTGAAATTAGACAATGGGTTTACTTTGTAGTGGGGTTGAAGGGACTCTCTTCCAGGTGACCTAGCTGGTCTCATGTTGTTCGGAGGTTAAGTCTCGTGGTGCAATTGACCTTCGAGTATTGTTTTTGCGAACTTGGCGACGAGAAGTTGGCAAGAGGAATGAATGTAACAGCATGGTTTGACAATGAGATAAAAATTTTAGTTAAACTCTATGACTGGTAAATTACTTAAAGAGGTTATTAACGTTTAATTTAATTTTTAAGCTACAATTTTGTTTGATTGCTGATGTTGGGCACTACTGAAGAGTCCCAACAAGGACAAAATCAGTCTAGTGTTGGTAAATCGGGCTTATTTATTTAAAATTCATATCGTCAACAACTCTGAAGCCTATAGGTCCGAGTTCTTCGTGTTTTCTTTTAAACTCGAGGGCCTATTTGGTCGGAGTATCGCTTTTAATTCTCCAAATTTGTTATGGTCTGGTTTGGTTAACCCCTTTTATTTATAACTAGCTAAAGAGCGCGACCGGAGAGTATATTTGTTACATCAGATTCTGTGGTCACACATTGAAAACGACGCGGACGGTTTCGACCAGTGTCACACTTATTTGTTACTTCTGGTTATACCTTGTACGTAACGCAGACGCGTTCGATCAGTGTCCCACAAATTATGATTTACTTCTGGTCATACGCTGAAACGACGCGTAATGTTCCGATAAGTGACACACTTATATGTTATTTATGGTCATACATTGAAAGCGACTCCTATTTTTAGTAGTTAGGGGAGTCTATTTGTGTTAATTTCTAAGCGTTATTTAAAAGCGTAAAAACAGACAGAGCGAGGACAATGCAAAGTTCGAAGGTCGTATAAAGTTATCGAACGGGATATAATTCCGGGGTCTCCATTCAGCCGGATTGTGAGAATACCCGCTTAGGTTGACAGTGCGAGGTCAGGCGTTTTGGTCTCGCGGTCCAAAACTACGAAGGTTAACAATTTCAAGACGCCTGTAAAACGTGATGGCAGGTCAAATGCTGCAGGCCAAATTTCGTGTGAATTAGAACATTTCTTGGACGTGCATAAACAACAAGAAACCAACAAACAAGCACGCGAACAATTTTATTTATATAGATAGAAGTTGGACTTCTATACCATTTCAAGCATTAAATATGATTTCTATTTGTAAATTGTTAAATATAAAACGCCAGTTAAATTGCTATTTAAATATTTCACAAAATAATTGATTTAAATCACCTATTAGGCCTTATACTTCAATGTTTTTACGAAAATGTACAAAATATATTTGTGTATTAATGATAAATTATGAGCAAACCAATTGAAAAAGAATTTCCTCTCGGCCGCCACGTGGTTTCAAGAAATGACCCTTATCTTTGACCGTTTTTTTTTCTTCTAAAGCTCCAAAAGATACAAACGCAGCTTTTACCAGTTTCCTTTCATTAACGGTATTAATAGGCGTTTTCAACGCTTTTGTGATTCTTTGCTTAGAAGGAAAGATGGTTATGAAAAATTTGGCCCCTAGTTACTTTTTCTCTCTTGCGTTTGGCCGTTCCGAACTTATTTGAGACATCAAGGACTAAAAAGAAGGTATGAGTGAATGTTTTAATTAATTAATTTAAGTATTTTTGAGGCATTATTTCATGTATTTTTCACATACGCTTTATTTGAATGTAACCTATTCTAAAGCCACGTTCATACGTACACCTCTTCAAATCGCTACAAAGCGCTTTGTTACTGGTTTTAAATACGTTCACACTCGCCAGAAACCGATTAGTGACATTAAGCATAGTCTAAAACCACATGATAATTTTTTTCTATGAGGCCTATATTCGACGGTTTTTCTTAGCGTATAGTTAATATTTAAAGTTCAGTTATCAATTATACGCTTTAAAAAACATTAAAGATAATCGTCAAACAGTAACACGTGGCTCTAGACGTTGCTATTGAAACTTCTAGAGCGTTTGCTTAATCTCTCTATTAGACAGTTTCAGCAAACCCATTTCTAGGCGTTTACGCGAATGTCTACCAATCGCCGGGAGTAGTGGCTCACTCCTGTAATCCCAGGCGTCTGGGAGACCAAGTTTGTGGATGGCCGTGTGAGGACGACCACCAATCCCCCAACGGGTAGTCTGCATACTTCCGCCACGGGTGTCCCCACCCCTGTCCCCACGTATCCCCCCGTTGGCGTGGCCGTTACACATATCTCGCCCTGATTAATCAGATGGTGTCTTCGCCGGGCTCGCGGTCTTCTCAGACTTAAATCAGCCCTTTCTTCTTTGAATAAAAAAAACCGTCTACCAATCTCCAGAACTTTGCCGACGTTCACGTAAACGCCTAAAAATGGGTTTGCTGAAACTGTCTACTAACGTTTTATATGCGCCTGTTCATAAATTCACGACAAATAATAATTTAACACTTCTTTAATCAGGAAAAGATCTATACTGACTGCCCAAATGTTCGTGTGAACAATGGATGGAAAGGTTTTGAATAACCACATAAAGTGTGAAAACATTATTGAAGCTATAGGAGCTTTGTTTGGAATCTATTTTATGGCCAACATTGCGTACCCTCCTGGGTGTAAATGCACTCTGGAATTTCTTCAAAGGTAAACGATCTATTTCTATTCAACACTTTATATTTGAACCACTAAATAATTGTAATTGTTATTTTAGATATGCAGCCAAAATAAATCCTCAAAAATCAACAACTTGCCAAAAGCCTTCCGCCGTGCACCCTTAGGTTTTGACATTAATTAAAAAGCTAGCAAATTGGAAACTCTCAAATGATAGGTAACATTTTTTTGTTTTTTTTTGTTTTTTCGATCCTTCACGTGTCATGCGCCAAAATTAATTTTCCCTTTAAACCAAGTAAATTAATTTTTTTCCATGAAATTTCAAATCTCCAATTTTTGAGCGTTTGTTTTGATAATTTACGTCTATTAGTACACATTTCTGTTGTGTACTAAAATTAACAACAGGTCCCCAATATAAGTAAAATCAGGCAGTAGCGTAATTTAAATGGCAAGAAATTAATCCGTAAATTTATAATTAAGACGGAAGTCAGTGGTTGTGTTTCGGGAAAAAATCAAGAGATGGCGATGTCTTGGCTGGTGTTGTCCGAAAAGAGTTTTATTTCAATTCCACGTGATTTGATTAGATTAATTGTACTGTTAAAGTTGAGAGCGCATTTTTATGAAACGTCATTGCGCTGAGATTTTAGCTCATGCAATAAAACGATATAGCGCGTTACATTAAAATTTATTTTTAATTAAGTCGCTCACCAAGATAATTTAGCGACTTCCCATGCCAGTTAGTCGAAATACTAAAAACAATACGGTTTTAATTTAATATAAAATTAGTTCCTTGAGATAGCGGTGCCGTTTTCAATCGTGAACTAGATTCATGTCAAATCTATCGAAAGCAGTTTAAATTTTAAAAGTCGGTAAAACATGTATAATTAAAAAATCGAATACGAATCGTCAATCATTGACCAGTTAAGGATCATAACAAAATGATGCAAAAAAACGCAGTTTAATATCTTGGTTATTATAGAATTTGAGAGTGTCGTAAGAACATCTTATTTCTATGGTTATAGCAGACTTGCGCCTTAAGCATCATATCTAATAGATACATAGTTATTGGCAAATACTGCGGTTATATATGACTGGTATTTAGCGAATAATTATCTTCTTTCTATTGTTTTTATAACCCTTCAGGTAGGCCTATTAATTTTCTCATTTGCCCTTATTTTCTTTATATTATTTTCAATCAAATGCACTTGTGTTATTTGTTTTTATTCAATTGCATTTATGTTTTTTTTTGGTTATTTTAGTGACATTTCTGGAAGCACTATGGAATAACCTTGTATTCTCTCGACGTTAGTTGAAAATAAAACAAATTGATCGCAAATTTAAATTTTAAATTTTTTAACTGACTACTTGCAGCTGACAATAATTATTTTGATACATAGTGAAAAGATAACAAATTACCGGATTACTACTATATCAAATAGTTCGATATATAATAGATCTTTCTATAAAATAGCCTACGCTTGCTGAACTTATTTTTATGTTACTCATTCGTCATGAAATACGTAATAGTACTGTTCAGTTTATACTAAAAAACCGGAAGAACTCGCGAATTTACACTGATGTCCAGGGCTTTTCGTAGTGAAACGTTATTCATACGTCACCCGTGACGTAGCAGCAAAGTCAAAACAAGAAGGCCAACGTTACTTAATAAAAAGGCCTATTTAGCAATGTTGTTACTGTTAAATTAGGAGCAGGAATATTAAAGGTATCACATTTTTGCGGTTTCAAAAACGGCTAATAATACTGCTAAACTAACCGCTGGAATTGTGAAGGTTAGAAATAGGTCTAAGCTGTTTAATAATCGGCTGATGCTGCCATTAAAACAGCCGAATTTTGTTTGATAAACGGGCTATGTAGCCAGAAAAACAGCCGAATTTTGTTTGATAAACGGCCTATGTTGCCAGAAAAACAGCCGAATTTTGTTTGATAATCGGCCTATGTTGCTATAAAAACAGCCGAACGCTGTTCGATAAACGGCCGATGTTGCTATAAAAACAGCCGAATGCTGTTAGATAAACGGCCAATGTTGCTATAAAAACGGCAGAACGCTGTTTGATAAACGGCTGATGTTGCTATAAAAACGGCAGAACGCTGTTTGATAAACGGCTGATGTTGCTATAAAAACAGCAGAACACTGTTTGATAAACGGTCGATGTTGCTATAAAAACAGCCGAACGCTGTTCGATAAACGGCCGATGTTGCTATAAAAACGGCAGAACGCTGTTTGATAAACGGCCGATGTTGCTATAAAAACAGCAGAACGCTGTTTGATAAACGGCTGATGTTGCTATAAAAACAGCAGAAGGCTGTTCGATAAACGGCCGATGTTGCTATAAAAACGGCAGAACGCTGTTTGATAAACGGCCGATGTTGCTATAAAAACGGCAGAACGCTGTTTGATAAACGGCCGATGTTGCTATAAAAACGGCAGAACGCTGTTTGATAAACGGCCGATGTTGCTATAAAAACAGCAGAACGCTGTTTGATAAACGGCCGATGTTGCTATAAAAACAGCAGAACGCTGTTCGATAAACGGCCGATGTTGCTATAAAAACGGCAGAACGCTGTTTGATAAACGGCTGATGTTGCTATAAAAACAGCAGAACGCTGTTCGATAAACAGCCGATGTTGCTATAAAAACGGCAGAACGCTGTTTGATAAACGGCTGATGTTGCTATAAAAACAGCCGATCGAATGCTGTTGGATAAACGGCTGTAGTTACTTAAAAAACAACAGTAGAATAATCAAAAGTAACATCTGTACCGTTATAAATACAACTAAGATTACTGTTGAAAAACCAGCACGAATTTTAAAATTAACATAACTGACCGTTAAAAATATGTCTAATCTTACTGTAAAAAAAACAGCTCTGATACTGGTTATTACATATACATACTGTTTTAAGTACATTTAACGTTACTGTTAAGAAACCAGCAGGTACCTTAACTTTAACTTATCTTTGCCGTGTTAAAAACGTTGGCTGACTGCAGCTTGCTGTCAATATTACGGCAATATTTTTTTGTGTGCACTCAACCCAGCAGAAGGTGCAGCAATGGGTGGACCAATCCCCACTTCGCACATTAGTAGAGTCAAAGGTTCGGTTCTGTACACCGATTACGCGGAGTGATCAGCCCCTCGTACCCTTTACCCCATAGTCGAACTTCCCCCCCCCCAGTAAGGCCCCCTCCCCCTTTTTCCTAGGGGATAATTTCCATGGTACTCTTCCCCCCTCAATAACCACTGGACCCCCTCCCCCTTGGTCCCATGCGATAATTACCGTGGTACTCCGCTCCCCTTTTACCATGCGAGAGTTTCCGTGGTACCCTTTTTCCCGGAAAAATAACTCAAAAACTAGCAGGCGTCCCAAACCCCCCTGTACCCCTTTAAATCCCCTGTGTCCAATGGCTGATTTACTCTCATGACGAACAAATAAAAATAAGCTCGTCCTTGAGTCCCGATTGACAGTGCGAAATTCGAGCCAGTACGAAATCCGATCCGAAATTCCAAAAACAAACTTAATGACCAAATGTATACTTGACTTACAATTGTTAGTATTAAGGGCATAGGCGAAGCGCAACGACCGCGGGTTATACACAAAGAAATTACCTTCGGCGATGTCACGTTAGACCCGATTTCTGAAATACACTCAATGACCTAGTATTAAGGCTTAGCGCTAGGGAGACCTCAACTACTCTTCTTCCTAATTTTATAACAGTTTCACCAGACATTAAAGCGAACGGTATCGAACTCGCCAATTTGTCGAATTCATCGTCACTGTGGACGTTAAACTCCAAATCTTCCGAAAGGTTTCTCCTTTTAGAATAACGTTATTTAATAAAAAAACATATATTTTAGAAATTCATTAACGGGAAAAATAATTACTTTGCTGGAGGGGCGGCTGCCTTTTTAACGGGCGTTTTGTGGGAGGCCGGAGAAGTAGTTTTGTGGGCCGGAGAAGTATCGAAATCAACGGCTGCCTTTTTGACGGGTGTTTTGCAAACCGTCGACGGAGTAAGGAAGCGGGTTGATTTGGTGGTGGACAGCGGTCGCGCACCAGTATTGCAATGGGAAAGTCTAAGAATATATTAGAAACGGAAGGCAGACGTAATTTTATAATGACAAACGTAATTTTATGATGGAAATTTTATAATGGCAAACGGAAATTTTATAATGGAAATATTAAAATATATTGTGCAATTACCTGTCGCCCTCCAAATTTAGAAAGACTTTTGAAAGTCAATAGTAGGGCCGGACTAGCTTCCAATAAAAGAACTGGAGAGGCTGAAACTACTATGATATGTATGTCATAACAAGTTGGCAAGCCAAAATAAACCTCTCCTTGGAAGAATGGTCCCTAGTGGTATTAATTTCTCGAGACGACCCTTAAAGATATCTCCGCAATTCAGAGTTATTTACTAAAAACGTAATCTCGGTTCAATCCCTGCCCGGTATAAAATTTAAATATTAATTTAAATAGTTGAGACGAAACAACCGAGTTTAATTTATTCAGAATATTATAAATTAAGTAGTTACAACAGCGAGTTAGACTTACTAAAACAATGCACAATTGAATCTAACCCTATTTACAGAACAAGTTTATCAGTAAATAATACAAAGCAAATTTTAATGAAAGAAATATCTACAGAGGGTATTTGTATTTTTCTCGCTTACGAAATACTTGCCGCATCTTTAACGCTCATTTTATTTCAACACTCGCCCTTGATGAAGATGGTAGTGGACGACTCGTAGACTTCCTGTTGACGTTGTGGCACATACCGCATGAAAAAGACCAATACCATCCAATTTCCAATATCATATAATAACTCGCACACCCAGGAAATCAATGACTGCATTAGGAATCGTAGATGTCCAAATATCCACACCAATAAAAAATGTATTAACAAGAAGCGAAAAACTTACCCTCACAAAGTAGAGAGCTGCAACGGAGCGGAAATTATTCCGTTTCCGCGGACTCCGTTCCGTTCCGCGGCGCTGGAACGGAATCGGAGCTAATTTATAAGAAAGTAGCGTAACGGAACGGAATCGGAACAAAATTCCGAAAAATCGTTGTAACGGAACGGAATCGGAGCAAATTTCCGAAAAATCGTTGTAACGGAACGGAATCGGAGCAAATTTCCGAAAAATCGTTGTAACGGAACGGGATCGGAGCAAATTTCCGAAAAATCGTTGTAACGGAACGGGATCGGAGTAAATTTCCGAAAAATCGTTGTAACGGAACGGAATCGGAGCAAATTTCCGAAAAAAAACGTCGTATATTGAAGCATGGACACTGTTTTCATTTCTCTCTTGGCTGCTAATTGGGTCTCCCACTTTTCCAGACAGTGAGATCATAATCCCCCTTCTTCACCGGCTCGTGGGAAAAATAACTGCAACTGAAGCATTTTTCTCTACGACTATGCTGCGTACATCAATGCGCAGAATCTCAAAAGGTACAAAGGCCGTTTAGCGAAAAGGGGGATTAATTTGGCGGGGTGACCCGGCTTGCGGTAAAGTTTTAGTTTTACATTCAATTCAATAGAAATAATAATTGTTTCTGTAAACTTCTGTATTCAGGAAAATTAAATAATTTTTCCTCATTTTTCAAGACTATAGACTCTTAAACGCGCCTTCCCAATCGACCGCCATTACCTTACAGTCTACGGGGAGGGTGATGAGAAAACCGGTTTTGGGGGGATGAAATTTCTGCGGTAGAGGGCTGGCTCGTCGGCTGTCTGTACGATAATGGCGCCGCCCAGTAGACGTTTCTAAAAAGAGTGTATACTGAGGGAAGGCAAAATATAAAACGGGAGCGGAAACTGAGCATAAATATTAAGTAATATAGACGATTAATGAAACTGAGCGGAACACGAACGGAAATAATATCGGAGAAACACACGGAGCGGAAACGGACGGAAAATATTGACGATAAATGAAACGGAGCGGAAACGGACGGAAAAAATTGACGATAAATGAAACGGAGCGGAAACGGACGGAAATAATGGGCTAGAAATAAACCGGAGCGGAAACGGACGGAAATAACGGACGAGAAACAAAGCGGAACGGAAATGGAGAGAAATAACGGACGAGAAACAAAACGGACCGGAAACGGACGGAAATAATAGGCGAGAAACTAAACGGACCAGAAACGGACGGAAATAATAGGCGAGAAACTAAACGGACCAGAAACGGACGGAAATAATAGGCGAGAAACTAAATGGACCGGAAACGGACGGAAACAACGGACGAGAAACAAAGCGGACCGGATACGGATATATGTACCATAACGGGAAACAAAACGGAGCGGAAACGGTATGGTATTTTCGCTGCTCTGCAGCTCTCTATCACAAAGCACAGAAAGCCACTTGACTAAACCACAGCTCGTATATCAATAAATGACCGTAGACGGAATAGTTAGTGCGACACCTTACCATTAACAAACAGGAATTTTCGACGTTATTATCATGAAACCGGATAAGCTAAACAACACGACCTACACACTATAAAGTCTCCTCCAAAACTGGACGTTTTCGTGGAAACAAAATAATCTCAAAAACCAAAGATAAAAATATAAGATCAAAGAATAGACAAAAAACAACATTATCTCGATCAGTAAAAATAACATACGACCCTTCCTTTGCCTAAAACCCAAATACATATGATATTAAAATAATTTAAATCTTACACGAAATCTTGTTCTATTTCAATTAAACAAAAATTTCATACTCTATTAAATACGCTTCCGATAAAGCTGAAGGTCTCATTTTCAATGAAGCGTAATATGCGTCGGTGGTTCTGTGGTAGAGCGCTCGACTGCCAAGAAGGCGGTCTCGGGTTCGCAACCCGCCCGATGCGATCGCAAATTGATACTAAGCCGAATATCGTGAACAATTGGTGGAAACCCTGCCATTCAGGGGCGTAGGAACGTTCTAGGAGTTGGAGGGGGCAAAGATAAACAAAAAGGGGTCGGAGAATGGTTTTTAATTTTTAATGGAGTGTAGCTTCTCCGAATGCATGTGTACTTGTTACTACTATTTAAATTGGCGGGAAAAGACTGAAATTTAAAAACAGTTGAGGTTCTTTAAACTGTATATGCTTTTAAAATGATAATTTGAGTCTTTTGAAGATCTCAACTGACCAAAGGTTGGAGGGGGCAATAACATTAGTTGCCCCTCCCAGCAAAATTCAAGGGAGGGGCATTGCCCCCCCTGCCCCTCCCGGTTCCTACGCCCCTGCTGCCATTGGACGTTGAGAGGTTGCCATAACACTCAGCACTCGGTCCGTCTCAAAGTCAATAAGAAGGAGTTGAAGAGAACGCACCCATAACAACTGGCGCGACGGTGAGCGTTAACGAATAACAAATGCAACCAAAGGCAACGTAATCGCAAATTTAGCCGTTAACGCTTACCGTCACACGGTGGTTTTGCCAACCTTTAAACTGCTAAAACGGTTATTCTACTGCGTACGCAGTGATCCAAGAAACTGCGTACGCAATGATTACCCTTTGCCCCGAAAATGCGAACGCGTTCGCAGCCCTGACAGACAGACCCACAGACCCACAGACAGACAGACTGACACGGTGGTTGTATAACCCCTCCTAGGGTACAAAGTCCCCTCGGAGAGGTAAAAATAAAAGTTATTACCTTAATTTCTTTAAATGTGTGTTCAATATTTAATTATTTATATTGTCGCTAGCTCGCTCCGCTCAAGTTTTTTTCAAAAATACCCGTTGGGGTTTTGTGACGCCCTAGTAAATTGATGGTGATTCTATCACTATTATTTTGGTGTTTGTAGATAAACCCGCTGAGTTCCAACTGGGGCAATAATGCCCACAAGCAGAAGGGAACAGCTGCTTGCGTTATAAGGCTCCCTTGAATGGATTCATCTTCCCCATGAACACAGATCCGCTTTACGTATGAAATTCTCTCTTTAACCTAAAAATGCGAATTCCAGGAACAATCCGCCAAATAAATGAGAAAAATGATCTGGGAATAAGACACTAGCAAAGAAACTTTAGCCATTGCGAAAATACCGACTGCTAATTTAAAAGGTCCCTCAGTCCCACCATGAAATTATCTAACATATTGATGAGTGAGACGGTTCTGTAGTTTTAAGAATAGTTGGAGAATACTCAACTAATTTCTTGAAATAAAAAGGTCAGTGGAAGCACATTAGGTATGCCAGAGATGTCGAGATCAGATATGCGGACAATGAGAAAAAGAGCTAAGGGCATGTTTTTTGAGCAACGAAGTTTCACAACTGAATTAACGGAAAGGCTAGAGGCTGATTATAAGCCACTGTTGGACATGGCAAAAAGACCCATAAAAATGTCCATGAAAGACTACGGAGATTGTTCCTAAAGTTAACAAAATATCAGTACAAACTAGAGTGCAAACTATAGTTTATAAATATGTGAGTACAGCTAACTACGACCAAGTACTACCACGGTATAGCGAGTAATCAAAGTTGGCCGTACTTGTGTACTATAATTTTCTAGAAAATTCGATTATTTTTGGGCTTTGATAATATTATATCAGTTTTGCGACCTGGCAACGCTGCCGAATCTACGGTATCTGCTTAAAAATAATCGTTTTGACGACTTTAGCCACACTTGTTTTAAGGCGACCTAATCGGTCTTGAGGGCCATATTCCTAGACTCAAACCACAGTTAGAGACCTTTAGCAAGATTATATGAACAGTATGCTGGAGTGGGGCTCTCCTTCGTCATTAAACTAATTCTTAAATAATTCAAATGATTGAGTAGTTAAGGACTACTGATTAAAGAGAGAAGTCCCTGACGTGTCAATGGGTGCAATAACGAGTGGCTTTGCCCGGGTGTCGGGGTCATGCTTTTGTACACTTAGATAAAAAAAACTTCGGTATAAATGACAGGGAAGTAATGGACGTGTAGGTTTCCATAACTTTTCGTTAGATGAAGCGGGGCTTTCCTTAAAATATAAAAGCAGATAAGTAATGAGGTTACTGATTAGAAACAGAAAACGGTCTACTTCCTGTTCCGATACTTCAAATTGCCAAATTGCTCTGTGACTGACTGTCATTAACCGAAACCTACCAGTGTCATACTTATAAGTATCATTTAACTGATGATAGAACTGATAGTTGTTTCTATATAAAAATATTGCCAGCCTTAATTCATATTCACCCTTTTCTGGTCATATATATATAATATATATATAATATATTTGTAAAATACGTTGATTGTTGAGCCTGGGGGACTTTGAAAAAGTGGGGGTGAGTGTGAAACAAGGTCTCATTAAATGATTTTGATGAAAGCGTTGTGTGCCGAGCGCTGACAATAAAACTGATCATTAAATCACTTTCACCCTTTTAATAAGGGTATGTATTTAAAATTTTATTGCAATATTTAATTTGATACATTTTAGTATTCCTTGGGAATGGCTTGAGTGTAGGAGCTCTTTCCGGTTAGTTGAAGTTGAGGAACTTTGAAGAGGTAGGGGCGAGTGTTGACCTTGGTGAGGAGAGGTCGGAGAGTGTGTCCCACTTTGTAGACGATGGGCTTGTGTTGGATGACGGGTCTGGGCACGTAGAAGATGGGTTGCGGCAGACGGAAGAGGACGTCCTTGTTCTGGAAGATGGGTTTGGGGGCTTCGACGATTGGACTGGGTAGGTTAAGGTGCAGGTCTTTGTTCTGGATAGAGTTCCCTGGAAGGCGGATGTTGGCGTGTGGAATGTCGACTACTTCCTGTCCTCCTTTGGGCAGGTTGACCAAGGGCGCGTGTACGCCGAGCGAAGGTGCCGGGTAGTCCATGGTCTCCGAGGGCAGTTTGCCGTGTTCGTGGGTCATTCCGCTCTGGGCCACTTCGATGGGAAGAGGCTCGCGGATCTCCAGATTACCGGAAGTCCACGATGTCGCGGATGTCCAAGAAGATTCTGGCAGGGGCTTCAGTTCCAACTCGGGCATGGCGGTGGTGAAGTACTCTGCGGCCTGAGCAATCAAGGTGCCTTCACTTTCAAATTTGATAAAGTCGGATGACTTTTGTGCCGTGCACTAAAAATGCATTAAATATAATTTATCTGGACTTTAATTTTTTACGAATAATAAAGTCGGACGTTCTCAAAACACAAAACACTCTCTTTTTAAAAAGATTTGTTAACTTACCAAAGCTGCCATAGCGAGAAGAGTGACGAATTTCAACATCTTTCTGTTATTTCTGCTCAGTTGATTCGAAGAGTTCGACGGCTGGAATGGATGTGATGCTGTTCGACTTGGAAAAGTGAGCTTTTATAGCCCAGATATTTGAACTTTGGAGATGCGAGTGTTCTTGATCGATGGATAATATCGGGAATAAAATTTCAAAATTGTAGATTATCTAAACCATATTGATGTTACTTTAATCTCTCTTGCTTAAATTTTTCTTGAGAAACCGAGGAGAAAACTTCAAATTGCAATCTTCATTTTTCCTTAAAAATATCACTTTTATTTTCATAATTTAATATTTATTTATGAAAGTTTGCGTGTCTGTCTGTCTAGTTATAAGCACCCACCGTTTGCCAAACTTTGCGCAATTGTTTTCTGTATACAAAGTAGTAAACGAAATGTTCTTTTTATATGTCCACTGTAACAACCAGAGGTTTACAAAACCAAAGGTTTTTATTTATATTCACATTTCCCGTAAATAGAATATTAAATAAATGAAACATGTGAAATTGTCAACATCCAAAAGGACCAGCGACGATATCAGGAACAGTTTGATTTAAAAATCGAAACACGAGGATTTTAGTATTTTCTTCGCTTATGACAATGGTGACTCTGGAACCGTTAGTCTTACTTCTCAGTGTCTCTATTTTACAGATTATTAAAGGGTCCATCTCCGATATTGATGATGAAAATGATTCACTTTTTCGTGGGGAAATGGTAAGATATTGCTTTAGTATTTGAATTTTGTATAACATTTAAAAGATTAAAATGAAAAACAAAAGACATGCAAAACCATAAAAGTAATTTTACACATGTTAAACGAGTACAATAAAGAAATATGATTAGGAATAATTATATTTTCAGTCATCAAAACATGAAATTGGGTTTCTGAACCAATCAGCTAGTTGATATTTGCGCCTAGAACCAGGGCCGTCGACAAAGGGGCAGGAGCACATATAGTACAATAATATTATTTCAAGATTAAACGCAACGAGAAAGTCCTAGAGTATTTCCACTTCGTTAATACGAACGCTGTCCCCAACCACGTTTTGGATTTTAGTTTTCCGCGTTTAGCTGCGGAAATCGGGCTAGAAAAATATGGTTAGCAAAATAACTTCTCGCATTTAATAATAATGAAGTATTATAGGCGGATAATCCAGTATTTTTCGGGTTACGTTTCTAAAACTTTACCCATTAGGTGTACACATATTTAAATTTAATGTTCCCTGAAAGTAGGCAGATTTGAAAAAGAATGAGAAAAGATCAGCGTATGGACATCAAGACACTCGTCCTCTCAATGTAGTAGACGAACAGTAGCTAGGATCTCTACTCGAAATCAATGTTACCGGAAACAAGTAAAGGGGTCGCCATTTAACATTAATCTATGTCCGGGGATTTTTTTCACTAATCAATAGATGGAGGTAGTTTTCTGTCGTAACTTTAGGGCGATATTTAAAAATGGTAATACCAGAAGTCTATAACAACACCCTTCGGAGATGGGGGAGTATGAAAGCTGAGTAAAAACGGAGTTACACCGTGGAACTAAATACCTGTGGCGGACGAGTACAGTATTGTAACCTTGCGTGCGACGTTCTAGTCGTTGCGTACGTTTCTGTCCATAAAGTAACCCACTCACATAGAGTGGAAGGCTATCAGCGAAACGTGTTAATACTTTTCGTACGCAACGTCTTGTTTTCGAGGCGTGATATTATTAAGTTCGCCTAAAGTTAATCTGGATTAAAAGGTACGTTTATACTCTAAAAAATGTAAAAACAACGCCATCGCTCTTCGAACTATATTTATTCACACCACGAAAACCAGCTGGCTTCCATAGGGCCTTACATTATATGTGAGTGTGTTACTCTATGTTTCTTTCTATCAAAAGATCGCGGTTTAAATCCCTGCCCTAAATTTCGACCAACGAACAAAAGGAGAAAATAAGATGTTATGTTTCAAATCGATAACTTAAAACTAGAAAGTGTAAGTAGTAAAAGCGATGTTATCAAATACTGGCAAGATCGTAAAGAAAGTCACCCGGAAATATTCACTTTATTTGAAATTGTTTTTGCAATACCCCCTACGCGAGTCACTGTAGAAAGGGCTTTTTCCGCTCGGGGCGTAGGAACCAGGGGGGGGGGGGGGCAAGGGGGCAATGCCCCTCCCTAGAATTTTACTGGGAGGGGCAACTAATGTTATTGCCCCCTCCAACGTTTTGGTCAGTTGAAATCTTCAAAAGGCTCAAATTATCATTTTAAAAGCATAATAAACTTATAGAACCTCAACTGTGTTTAAATTTCAGTCTTTTCCCGCCAATTTACATAGTAGTAAAATATACACGTGCATTCGGAGAAGCTACACTCCATTAAAAATTAAAAACCATTCTAAAGACCCCTTTCGGTTTCACTTTGCCCCCTCCAACTTCTAGAACGTTCCTACGCCCCTGTCTCAAGCTAGTGTTGTCAGACTTAAAAGGAAGTCTTAAAGCGGATTTACTAGAAGACATACTTCTAGAAAAACTAAACCGCGGTTTTATATATAGACGAAGCTATTGCAGTCCTATTTCAAGAGAGGTCTGAAGATTCAGATGAAATATAAACAAATTAAGTGATAAAAGAAATCATTTTATTAAAAAAAAATAGTTTTTGATTTTGGTGAAGCAAATAAATATCCAAATGTGATATATAACCAGGGGGTAGAAACGTACGCGAAATGCATTGTCTCATGCGATTCCCTAGTGGAAGTTTAGTCTGAAAAGTTTCAGCGGGTTCGTCTGCTTCGATATATGGACCTCGTGTCCTCGTTCGGGCCTCGGGCTAAAAAGGGATCACGCTTATTGTCAAAAGAAACCACCCAAATCTAAAAAGCCGAATGGTTAGTATTACAACTTTAATTAACATCGATGTAGTCATAAATTGTTTGTCTTAAATATAATTTCAGGGGTAAACTTTAAAAACTCTTCAAAATTAATATCTTTGCCCAATGAAGAGATTGAATCTCCTGATTAACCTTTTGTAAAAATAAGTTTTAAATGGTTAATTTTAAATGTTTTCCTATATTTTTATTCTTTTTAAACAGCTTTGCTTAGAAAAAAATTAAGGCTAGAGGTTGGCGGAACGAATAAATTAACCGGCAAAATTGCGATTAACCATAAAAAGTTTGGTTAACTGTTTTTTATGAACATTTTATAGGAATAAACAACGATTTAACATGCAAAAATAAGCGTTTTTTTTCGTATTTTTTTTGGATAATTTGAATAAAAATAAATAATTAGATAATTTCTAATTCAAACGCCGATCTCTAATTAAGGCAAATCCAATAAAAATGATGACAAATGAAGCATTCCGTTAGGCCTACTTGTCCATATTTACAATTGAAGGCACCAACGTTATTAATAAACTTCGCTACAATTTCAATTTAACCCAACTTATGATTAAAGATGATTTGTGATAGTTCTTACAACTCTTGAATTGGCAAGATTTTCCCATATTTAGTTTACACCTTGGTAAAATAAAATTCCAATCAGTAAAATAAAGAAAATTTACGCTTCAAATCAAACTTGGTCGTAACCTCGGGCCTCGTCCTCCAGTCCCGTTTTATTTTTGTTTAGACAGCCAGCACCGACCTCGGATACGAGATTTAAAACTGAACCGAACTGAATTTTTCAGACTTTTTAGCCCCACGCTATTACATTGCCCCCCCGCAACCAGCCTTGGAAATAAGGTTTTTTTTAACTGGTCGTTATGACCAGTGACCCCTTAGATTATGAATTATTAAACTGGTCATTATGGCCAGTGACCCCTAGCTGATGAATTATTAAACTGGTCTCATATAAAATGTTCTAATGTCATTTTATAAGCCTATAAAAACATATACTACATGGTAAAATTAATTTTACACGTATTCAAAATAGTTCACTTTATTTTATGAGTATCACAAGAATAGTACAATATAGTACTATCTCATCTAAGACTACTGCCTTAGCCTAGAAGAAAGAAGACCCTCGTAATTTACCGTATTCTCTCTCTCTCTATTCTAGGCCCCGTAGCTCCCGAGTCCCTGGTCCGTTACCGCGTAGCCTAGCGTACTCGGGGGAAAGCAAGACAGAGGATTGAGGGTTTGAGACTTTGAGGCCAGAGGGGGTTCGACTGTTCGAATCGTTCGTGGGATGCGGAGTCGCGGTACATAGAAATCCGGGGAATAGGGAAATCAAAATTGATCGAAACCTTGAAATAATAAACTTGTCATCTCCTATTTTGATATTATTTCGAAGTATTAAACTGGTCACCTTCTATTTTTTGGAATTATTTCGAATTAATAAACTGGACACGGTGACCAGTGACCCCTAAAATTTTGAATAAATAAACTGGTCTGAGCAATTAATAAACTGGTCTTTGACCACCTGACCACCGTTATTTCCAAGGCTGCCCGCAACTAGGGAATCGTATGGTTAGACGGGAGCCCGTAGGAATCTCGCTGCATTTCCAATCTAGGGTACGTAGTCTAGATTATCTTTGATATAACGTTGTTTTTGTTATTTCTGTTATTCAAGTTTGGGATAACTAGCTCATAAGACTAACCAGTAGCCATAAGAGCGAGCCGACCTTTGGTCAGGTGAGGGCAACTTATTGGTTTTACACCCTAAATCATCGCGCCCCTATAATTACAACATTCAAACCTGATAACAAGGGCAACTTGTTAGTTAGATTTTAAATGTCTTAGTATAATTTTAAGTATTTTCAACTAATTTCCTATAATATCACAGTTTTCCATTCTTATTATGATTTTAAATTTTTACTTAATTTTCCGCCGAAAAGGGAAAAAATATATATATACTTATGGTAGTGGTAATTGAATTGGGAATAATACTGCTAGAATTACAATTACGATTTCGGTTGCCATGGTTACGCGGGACTTGTTCTTTATAATTAGGAGGTAGCGCCATCTATATTTTGTAAAGTTATATGGCTAAAAATAAATAATTATTAGCTAACTCACCGTAACTTGAGTTAAAAAGGATCGTGTTGACAGAATAAAATTATTTTTAAACAACTTCAAAGGTTTTTTTGTTACGAGTAATCATATATTTCAATTTCGCGAAAAATTCAATTGCAATATAGTTGCCACCACTAGAGACGAAATTGGTCCCGCGCCAGCCAGATTTAGTTGTACCTCTATTTATTCCCAACTCAATAGTAGTGGTATTGCACTTGCATACATGTACTTCGTATCAACCGTTTCTCTGCTTTTAAATTACACCACGTAATTATAGATGGAGCTTCACTACAGTGAATGAGTTGCGTTGAAATATCTGTCAATTCCGAAAGTCAGTGGGGGGGGGGGGGGAATTGGTATACTGCTATGAAGGGAAGAGTTCTCTCTTGCGTCGCTGGGAAAGTACTCAACCGCGGACCCCTGCCGTAGCAGTCCCGTATTAACCATGTGGGAGGGCACTATTTACAGCGCGCTTCGGGGATTTTGCCCCCTCCCTCTGCACGACCCTGGCAACGGGTAATAATCGTTTGCGTGACAACGCCTTTCAAAATCAAAATGTAAATGCTGAAGCTCCTCGTTTCTACTAGCAATAGAGTAATATCGACGTGACGTATGTCAACGTCAGCCATGCCTTTTCCTATAGATAAAAAACTGCCCTCAAAATGGCGGCCATAGTCCAAAGCTACAGAGCGATACTACTCTATTCCTAGCAAAGGTCAGCATTATAAAGCACTCAATTCGAAAAAGCATAGCGAAATTAGCATAGGGCGTTCAATTTTCTACTTACGAAGCATAGTTTAGTATTTCTAACCTACTAGCTTTAAGAGTTTATCACAAAATAGCACTTCATTTTTTATTTCTTTAACAGTATAGCACAGTTTAGCAAATTCAAAATTAATAGCAAAGCGCAGTTTAGTCTTTTACTGCGGTTTTTCTTCTACAGCATAGTAAAGCATTTTGAACGTTTTACTTTTTACAAGCATAGTATAGTTAAGCATTATATTTCTAACAGCGTAGCACAGCTTAGGATTTTGGTCTAAACCTTTCTCGTAGCAATAGCAAAGTATAAGCGTAGAATTTTAGCCCTTTAGGCTTTTATGAAGAAGTATGTAAGGTAGAACTCATGACTCGGAAAATGTATTTTCGCTTAAACTAAACTGTCGAATTTCCACTGTTTCACGGAGACCCTTTATTCTTTTCAATGGAGGGATGGTGGGGGCGGACAATTTTTGGGAATTTGGTAGACCTTATTCCTAGTTAATAAGAATAGCGTTTAACGAATAGTAAATTACTACCTAAAAGTCTAACTAAACTCCTATAAACAAACAAAATCGTTTGGGCGCCGTAGTTAACGTTGTAATATTTATTTTATTACTTTAGTTGTTTAACATTAAATATTGAAATGAACTCACACAAGAGGCTTATGAGTAGTGAAAAATATATTTTAGACAATATCAACTTTTCTGTTATCCAGTGTTAGGACAAATTAAGAAATCGACGTATACAAGTCAGCAACGTGTAATATTTTTTTACGCATTGGACTAAAAACGTTGCATGTATGTATGTAATAAAACTTTGACCTTAGACTATTCACCTACTTATTAACTGTAAGTTTAAAGTTGGCAAATTATTGGTAATGAGTTGGCAATTTTATAGACTTAGCCCCTCCAATCCTAAGCCCTTCGCTACGCCCCTGCTTTCCGAAACCGGGTGGAAGTGGGTCTTCCAATGATGGCAACACAGCCCGAAGAGCGTTTTATGAACGTAACCCAACAATTTTCGCCGACATTCTAGGATTGGAGTATTGGCTGGTAGAACAGCTGCAAGTGTTTCTCGTCACAATATCATGTGAATTACCGGTAGAGGACGACAAATTTGGAGAGATTTGTAGAGGTTTACTGAACAAATATCTTGAAACGTACAGCTGGTACTATATGCCTGTAAGTGTCCACAAACGTCTGGTCCATGGGAGAGATATCATCAAGTCTGCTACTCTACCATAAGAATTCCTAAGTGAACAAGCTCCAGAATCCAGAAACAAGGTATACCGCCAATATCGAGAATTCCACGCTCGTAAAACTAGCAGAAAAGACAACCTGCTTAATATCTTCAACCGATCTTTAGATTCATCTGACTATGGACGAATTACTGAAGGACACTTTTCATTTCCCGCTTACGTTCCGTAGCAACTAGAGATAGGGTTAATTCGCGATTCTCTCACAAGGGTGCGCTGGCTTCGACTTCAGGGGCAAATAAAACGTCACGTGACCACCGAATCTTCACGGGTATTTAAAACAAGCCAGCGCGCGATTTTTTAAAGGTCTTTTGGCGATTTAACAAGCGGTAAGTAATTAAAAAACACTTAATACCTGTATTAAAAACGTAAAATAAAATGTTTATCTCGAGAGCAGACAGTATTTTATTTATAATAGTTCCGAAAGTCACCAATAAAGGGCAACAGTTTCTCGAGAGTGATCACTTCTGTTGCCCCTGAAAATTCCATTTTTACCCCCGAACACGTGTCTTCCCCCAGTGAGATAAATCTGCCTCAATACAGCAGCCAAACTTTGGAGAAAGCGTGGTAGAAGGCAGCCCGAGAAGTGTCCTTCAGTAATTCGTCCATGGTCTGACCCGATGATTTCACATTTTTCTCTAACAGAAAGAAAGAGTAACATAAAAAACAAACCACTACGTGCCGCAGTTATTGTTGAAAGAAACGGAGCAGGTTGATCTGAAATTGCCATCGAACCCCGAAAATGATGTAGAAGAGTTCATCGATATCGACTCGGATGATATGCAAGTTCTTGTTTTAGAAAATGATGAAATTTTTTAAATTTATTATTTTATTTATTTACTTATTTATTTAATTTGTTTACGTAATTGAAGATCATGTACACTTATATATTGTTATTTTGTTATTTATATATTGGTTTCATTTTATTTATTCTATACGTACTTGTAGGTCATTACATTAATATATTTTTACTTACTATTTTACTTGCTTTTGAGAGCGACTACTACTATAATTAACAAATATTGCTAATACTAATAACGGTAATAAATATAGTTTTTTTTATTTATATTGATGCTTTAAATTTTATTTAATAGTTATTACTGCGATCTTACATTGACAAAAAAGACAAAAGAAGTAATCCGAAAACAAGCAACAAAGAAAGCCTGCTAATTATGTGTAAGTGTTAGTGTTGTTTCATTTGGATTTGTTTCTTCCACGTTCCGGCTGCACCTAAACCTCAAAGGTAGAATTTTCCAACATTATATTGGAAATTCCGTGGCGTGCGTGGGAACTAATGAAACAAATAATAAATTCTACTGATAGTAGGACAGAGTAGAAGTTTCTTCAGTGTAGTATAGTTTATAGAGGGCAGAGTAAAAACAAGATGAGCAGAGACAGCATAAAATAGCAAATTTGTTTCTTTTGATAAATGTTTCTATACCTCTGGAAGTTTCATCATTATCGCAGTTTGTTTTTTTGCAGGTTATTCTACGGAAACTCAGGGCCGTCACCAGGTGGGGGCCGGTAGGGCCCGGCCCTGCCTAGAATTGGTTTGGCCCTACCTAGAAATTCACGAGAAAAAAAAATTAAAGCCCTTGGCCCTACCTTAAATGTTCGACTTCCTACAAGGCTCCATGTAAGTATTATAAGTTTACAACGAATCTTATCCGGGTAAGTTGTACTGAGAGCTAGTCACACTATAGTGTAGTAGACTAAAATACAAGTTACGTTAGCCTATATTTGGTCTATCGCCTGGCGCAATTTTCTCTCTTTGACTTACTCGCTCGTAGAAATACGTTCTAAAACGCCTCACTTGGCGGCGCACTCGAGAAAATTTCGAATTTTGATGACGCATCAGTGTTCAGCGATTTGGTATCTAGGTAAAAGATAAAAGATACTAGGTAAAAGATATTTGTACCTATGGTAAAAGTATCTAGCGTATCTGTTGATTGTTAGTGGAAAGATACTTTTATCTAGTTCAGCTATAATTATCTAAACGTGCTATACTGTTTATCTTCTCATACGTATTCGAGAGTGATATTCGCGTATCGGATATTTCCTCGAACAACTATTAACTTAAAATATAGTACCTAGTAAAAAATTATTTTATCTAAAGGTAAAAATATCTGTATCGAGATAATAGGTACAGTTTAGATATACAACACGATTCCTATGTACTGTGAGTCAGAGTAGCGACACGAAATTTAACAGAACATTTCAAAGAAGAGCAGGCATAGACCGAATATCAACAAAGCTAACTCAAGACGTTAAATCGACCGATAGGTAGATTCAGAAAGCCAGTGGCTGAGAATTTGCGTGAAGTGAAGTCCAACTTCCCCCCTCAGGCCCGGAATTAGAGAGTGCGGAGCCCTAAGTAGTGAGAAGGGGCCCCTTCTCTCAATGCAATTGAAGGAAAAAAGAGGGGGCGCACCAATAAGTGCCGCTAAGTACGGGGGGAACCAAAAACCCCCGCTAAGTGCGGGATACCAATAAGTGTCGCAAACTGCGGGATCCCAAAACATGTCGCTAAGTGCGGGCAAGTGGCGTAGACCAGGGGGGTTCCGGGTCCAGACTTCGGCCACCCCCTTGACGGATTTATGCTGGCCCCCAATAAGTGCCGCTGAGTGCGGCACTCTAGGCGGTCACCTTTGTCGCCATGTCCTAGCGCCGACCTTACTTCCCCTACGTCATATCGTCGACTGCTTCGTCGTCTTCCTTTGTGATAGGATAGTAGCGGAAAGTTGGAGAAACACTGAACTCAGCGGTAGTCACCATACTTTCCGTATTAATAGTACCGATACATTTATGCGAAATACTAATTAAATTACATTCATGACGGCAAACGACGATGTCCGTCATGTTAAGAGTAGGTGTTTCTTTTAAAGTCTGACCAGGGGTGGATTGGACCGGTGGGCTGGTGAGCGTTATCTCACGGGGCCTCGACCAAAATTACCCTTTAGTTCGACTGGGGACCGCTTGAAAAGCGGTTTTTAGGGGGCCGCAAGCCTACAGTACCCACTTCACGAAAAAGGCACCTGTCTACCCTGAGTCTGACTCTTGCGCTACAAACGTTATTAATGCTCAGTGTTTCTCTCAGAAACGTTTCCTCGAGGGAAGGTAACTAGGCTCAGGGTGGTTTTTACCAGACAAACGTGTGTGTGATGTCCATTGGCAAGCTCTTAACACCCGGGAGGTAGACATTCCCTCCCGAAGAGATGCCTGATAGAAACCCAGATAATGCTAATTCAAACTAAAAACATAATTACGTTCGTTTTCACTCTTTGTATTAAAATATAACTACCAAAACAAGAAAGATACAGATAAGGAACGTCGCAGATATAGCCCCTCAAAAAAGATAGATACTAAAGGGCAATAATTTAGATACATAAGATACATTCTTTGCAAACAGATACGGAAAAAAGGTATGTGTAAGAGATTTTTATATATCTGTGTTCGCCTGAAAAAAGTTAGTATCTTTTACCCACAATAGTATCTTGTGCCTAAAAAAAGTACCTAAAAACGTAGCTAGATCCGTATCTAGATATCGCTGAACACTGTGACGCGTATAACCCCCATTCCCTCTTCCAGAGTTGGCAGATGTACGATCTGGATCGTATTTGTACGATATTTAGGCGGTCGGTACGATATACGATCGAAAGTACGATCGGAGAATCAGGCCCGTATATCCGCCTAGGCATATTTAGTAATATATCAGCAGAGCTCCGACTTCTACCGGAGAATTAGAGAAATTCAGGCACAACCTAGTTCCAGGGATCGGAGTAAGTGCAGCTCGTGAAAGGTAGCCCGGTAGGTTTTGGTTTATAATTAAATTAATAAAACGATTGATCTATCTATCTCGAAAACTGATTGTATAATTATTGTACATATAGGAAAATTAAAATATTGTAATTTAAAGTGTCATTTCTAATTTGCGTTTTTTATAGAGGAAATACACGACGTATGAATTCAGTTATTTTGAATACTAATAAAAGTCGTCTTTACTCTGTGTAGCCGCGGAGCGAGCGAAGCGAGCTCGGTTACTATAGACCTCAAAATGTGCCCTACCATGGCCCTACCTAATTTTTTGGCCTGGTGACGGCCCTGCGGAAATTACTCTACAAGACAGCGTTGCAAAGTATTGCTACAACTTGCGATATTTTGGAAAATCGCCTTTTGAAAAAGCCTTATTTTGGTTAAAATTGCACTTTTGAAAACGCCTTATTTTGGTTAAAATTGCACTTTTGAAAAAGCCTTATTTTGGTTAAAATTGCACTTTTGAGTGCTTATTACAGAGCTATTTTTCAACCAAATTTAAAGAAATTTTAAATTTACTTTCAACTTAAGTCTATTTACCCATTGAACAAAGTAATTTACCGAAATTCCGCGAGGGAAACGTTTGGCCCTCTGGTGGCAGTTACAAGACTATAAGTTATGTATTCGGATAGAGCTAGAGAAACTGATAAAACAAATATATACATTTAATATATTTTATTGATGTGTAGTTTTTAAACAAAAAAGTCGATTTTGAAACACTGCACTGGAAAGTTCTTACAGTGTGCCCTACATTTTCTGCCTCCCAAATCTGAAGGCCTTTCGAATTCTTTTTTCGGTCTTGAACCTAAACACGACTATTCAACTATAAAAAGACTTCCCTGTGCTACCTAAAATAGTTAAAATTTGGCAAACTAAATTATTTTTATACAAACCTAAATTTACAATTATTATTCAATTTCCTTCCAATTGACCTAATTTTAAGCGGTGTCACCCAACTATACTTCATTTTACTAAAAAACTTAAAATAGGCCTATTCCAATATTATACGAAATTACTAAATTTAACTTTAATATGCCAAATGTCCGAAACTCCGACTCTTTGAAAACTATTGTTTTACCGACGACAAAGAGCGGGAAAATTTAACGAACGTCTTTATATATTTTAAACGTCGGACTGCAGTCCATAGCCAAAGGATAAACGACCTGACTATTAACCGACTATCGGCAGTACTTTGTTACATGAAAATTTATCGAATTTCCCGAAATGTACTCGAATAAATCCCAGTTTGTAATTAAAACTTTATTGCAATATTTTAATTGATACATTTCAATGCAATGCCCTTGTCGTACCGGCCCCTTAAAAGCGCTTGGCCCCAGTGATTTGGCCGCTCCTGCCCCTTTGTCCACGGCCCTGGTTCTAGGCGCAAATATCAACTAGCTGATCTTACCATTTCCCCACGAAAAAGTGAATCATTTTCATCATCAATATCAGAGATGGACCTTTTAATAATCTGTAAAATAGAGACACTGAGAAATAAGACTAATGGTTCCAGAGTAACTTTTGTCAAAAGCGAAGAAAATACTAAAATAATCGTGTTTCGATTTTAAAATCAAACAGTTCCTGATATCGACGCTAGCCCTTTTGGGTGTTAACAATTTCACATGTTTTCTTTATTTTATATTCTAATCACGGAAAACATGAAAATAAATAAGAAACCTTTTGGTCAGTAGCCCCGCCAGGGATTTTATGCACGTAGGCCCAGCCGGAATTAGAGGCCCCATCTATAATGTTTATTTAAAAAATTCCCGAGTTTCAAGGATTTTTTTTATTTAAATGTTTTAAGTTTTGACATGATTTCTATTTTCCCATTGATTTTTTAAAGGCATTTTAATCAAGGAATGACACTCTTCGATTAGTTTTTTTTCCAAATTCATCGACTACTAACTACGGGTTTTCTTTTAAACAATTCGACAAATCACGATTTATCGACAGTGTAGCCAGATTTGAAAGCCTAAATTCTCCCATAGTGGTCCGTAGACGTGTTTCAATTCTTTTGAGTGAACTGAAACTTCTTTCTGAGATTGTATTTGCCACAGGAATGCAAGAAACAATTTTGTAGTATTTCACTAGGTCGGGGAACCCATCTGCCATTTTAATTAAATAGTGGAAGCAGTCGATTACGCTGGTAAATTTCTTGGGGATAATTAAATTTCTGGATATTTTAATTTGGCTTTTTAACGAATTCAGGTCGAATTGAAACCGATTATAAGTGTTACAATGGGTTACGATATCGTTTTCGTTAAGAAAGTTTTCCGAGTTAGGGTCAGACGCCATTATACCTTTGAATAAGCCAGAGTTTTCCAATAGTCGAATTTTCATTTCTGAAATAAATTTATCAACTAATTCGAAATAGGTGGACCTCAACTGGTCAATCAGGGTTTTTGCTTCCGTTTCCCTGCTACCCGTTGTACTCGTTACCACACTATGTTTTAATCTCTTGTTAGGGATTATTTTACGTTTCCGAAAAGCTATCGGTTCGCTGTTACGATCAGGTATTGCAATAAAAGCAGATTCTGCGATTTTAGTAGCTTCTACCCAAATTAAATCAAAACGTTCCGAGTTCCTACATTCTTCTAAGGTCTTAACGGTAGCTTGGCAAATGGCAACGGCTTCCGTTAAAATAAATTTCGAACTTTGCAAGTATTCCGACAGGGAATTCGTTACGCCTAATACTTCGTCTAGTGCGACAATTAATATTAAGTTGTTAAAGTTATGTAATTGGGATATATACCCACGACACTCAGCAGCTTCCTCTGGTTTTCCGTTTTCAATTAGATTCTCTAACGTTAAAACTACGGAATCGAGTCTATTTCTAAAATAACTAACACCTTTTTTTTTACTCCACCACCGAGTGTCGCAGCTTTGTGGCATTTTAAGTATCTCATAGCCCAGATCTTTTTGGGAGTTTTCAAAATATTCGCTTCTAATAACCGAATTGCTTTGAAAATTGTATATGGCCTGAACCAAACCAAGTAGTTCCCTAACTGCCAATATTTTGGAGCAACAGTCAAATAAAACTAAATTTAGCGGTGCGCGTAGCAATGCACGTACGGACAATGTCCGCCTACTGCCTCTTCTACTTTCACCCCCACTTCTTTTACGTGTCCGCTCATTACACTTGCCCCGTCATATGTCTGTCCAACGCAATTCTCCAGTTTTAAACCACCCTCTGTCAAAAGATTTATAATTGCCAGCTGATATTCTCAGAATCGAACTTATGTAAATCAGTGAAAGCTAGAAATCTTTCTACGACACCTATTTCTATTCTAGTATATCGAATACAAACGCTTAGCTGCTCCACCCCTGCATTGTCTCGGGTTTCATCGGCAATTACAAAGTAAAACCCACCGGATTCGATGACCTCTTCGACAATCATTTTCCTTACTAAATTTGCACAAATGTCAATTATTTCATTTTGTACAGTGTTGTGAATATATTTTGCATTATTGGGAATACTGAATTTGGCTTTCAAATCAGCACATTTTCTTTTCAGAAGTTCTAAAATTTCAATAAAATTTCCTCTGGTTCCAATTTTATCGGCAGATGTATTCCCCTGATGTGCTAAATCTTGTTGAGAACATAAAATTATGACTTCCACGTGTGCAGATAATACCTCTCTATTTCTAATTACGTCAAGTCTATGGTGGCCATTAACCTGAAACGCTATTGATCCACGAGATTTTAATTCAGTGTAGTCTAAATACATTCTATTGGCTAGTTGGTGGGAAGATTTATTCGAAGTGAAATGTTCTTCGAATTTTTTCGCCATATTTTTCCAATACGAAAATCCGTTCACAAATCCAGTATTTCTACTGCCTAGAAAATGACGGAAACAAAAGCAGTAAACTGCATTTTTTGCAACTGAATACTCAAGCATTCGATATTTGTCGTACCAAGAAGAAATGAAACCACGATTTTTACCACCCATTAAAGTTTTAGGAAAAGGATTGAGTTTAGGCTGAACTGGAAGGCAATCTTTATCTAAACTAATATCCAATTCGTGTAAGCGCACTTCTGTTAAATTAGTTAAATCTTGCACATCGGCAGATATAGTAGGGTTTCTAATAATTTCGGCTTCATTACTTAGTGCAATGTCTAAAGCAAAACTGACGTTTGGAAGATCTCGTGGCATGCAGGGCTTGCCACCACCCTCCTACGCATTGTAACCCGGCCACCTGAATTAAGGGCTTCAAAAGTCGCATGATGACTTAGGCCGAAGGTGGTGCCTTGGGTATTAGCCTAGCTGATTATTATTATTATTATTATATTACCACCTTCGAATTCTAAACCCTCTTTATTTCCCAAGCTTTCCCCGGGACTATCATTATGACTCTTGCCTGACGATTTCAAAAAACGTTCCATTGCGCCTTTCTGACTACTAACAACACCATCTTCTCTCTTGCGTTTTTGGGCCCCAGATAAAAACTTTCGGGTGCTCATATTTTAAAACTTAATTTAAAACCTATTCTAAACGAAGCTTGTAATAGCTTAGTAGTCTCGAAAAGACTGTTTGGATAAAGCAGAGCTATAGTATATGTAAATATAATAGCTAATTAGGTTTCAAAAAGGCAGTGGGAAAATCAGCTATAAATAGCAAATTAGCCTTGAAAAAGGCTGTTTGGAAAATTAAGCTACAATAGCTTATTATCCTTGAAAAAGGCTGTTTGGAAAATTAAGCTGCAATAGCTTATTAGCCTTGGAAAAGGCTGTTTGGAAAATTAAGCTACAATAGCTTATTAGCCTTGAAAAAGGCTGTTGAAAAATCAACTATTAAATCTAGTTAAATTCTGGCCAAAAGAGACTCGAAATTGAGAACTATCTTGCTCAGGAGACGAACGAAATGACGATTGACGAAACGCGAGGCCCTAATCACTGACGGACCCCGTTCGATGGTCACTGAAATCACGTGACTTCGCAAAAGAGGGAAAAAGGGGAAACCCAAATTCCTCAATATTTGAAAGAATAACCCCTTCCTATCAAAGGAATAGGCTTGGGCTTTACCTCTGCTGGGACGAGAAAGAGAGAAATCCAGTTTTGGCAATTCCCCCCCCCCTCCGGTCCTCTTCACTGAGGTCGTCAAATTCCAAGAAACTAAATGTCTTTGTTGTGTGTATTGTAGCTTCTCACTGACACCGACGCAAAAAGACAGGTGTCCTTGCACTTTGCGGCCTAGCATGACGTATTTCCCCCTCCCGGCGTCACCATCTCTTATCAGTCAATTCAAAAGAAAAAGTTTTTTCAATGGGAAAATCTATAATCACGGACAGCGTTGCCAACCGTACTCTAATTATAGTAGATTTCGATAAAATTAACTTTCAATTTTCTTCGTTTCCAATCTGTTATATTACTCTCAGTAGGCTAAAATGGAAATATCAAATCTTATTTTACAAACTAGTAACTAAAAATATTGAGGGTTATAATAGGCACCGTTTCAAAAATTTAGAGGCCCCCAAAGTAGGCCTACACTTTTTCAACGTAGGCACGTGCCTACTTGTGCCTATTGCTGGCGGGGAGCCTGCTTTTGGTTTTGTGAACCTCTGGTTGTTACAATGGACAAGAACATTTCGTTTACTACTTTGTATACAGAAAACAATTGCGCAAAGTTTGGCAAACGGTGGGTGCTTATAACGAGACAGACAGACAGACACGCAAACTTTCATAAATAAATATTAAATTATGAAAATAAAACTGATATTTTTTAAGGAAAAATGAAGATTGCAATTTGAAGTTTACGAGATAAAGCTCAAACGTTTTCTCCTCGGTTTCTCAAGAACAATTTAAGCAAGAGAGATTAAAGTAACCTCAATATGGTTTAGATAATCTACAATTTTGAAATTTTATTCCCGATATTCTCCATCGATCAAGAACTCTCGCATCTCCAAAGTTCAAATATCCGGGCTATAAAAGCTTGCTTTCCCAAGTAGAACAGCATCACATCCATTCCAGCCTTCGAACTCTTCGAATCAACTGAGCAGAAATAACAGAAAGATGTTGAAATTCGTCACTCTTCTCGCTTTGGCAGCTTTGGTAAGTTAACAAATCTTTTAAAAAGAGAGTGTTTTGTGTTTTGAGAACGTCCGACTTTTTTATTCGTAAAAAAATGAAGTCCAGATAAATTATATTTATTGCATTTTTAGTGCACGGCACAAAAGTCATCCGACTTTATCAAATTTGAAAGTGAAGGCACCTTGATTGCTCAGGCCCCAGAGTACTTCACCACCGCCATGCCCGAGTTGGAACTGAAGCCCCTGCCAGAATCTTCTTGGACATCCGCGACATCGTGGACTTCCGGTAATCTGGAGATCCGCGAGCCTCTTCCCATCGAAGTGGCCCAGAGCGGAATGACCAGCGAACACGGCAAACTGCCCTCGGAGACCATGGAGTACCCGGCCCCTTCGCTCGGCGTACACGCGCCCTTGGTCCACTTGCCCAAAGGAGGACAGGAAGTAGTCGACATTCCACACGCCAACATCCGCCTTCCAGGGAACTCCATCCAGAACAAAGACCTGCACCTTAACCTACCCAGTCCAATCGTCGAAGCCCCCAAACCCATCTTCCAGAACAAGGACGTCCTCTTCCGTCTGCCGCAACCCATCTTCTACGTGCCCAGACCCGTCATCCAACACAAGCCCATCGTCTACAAAGTGGGACACACTCTCCGACCTCTCCTCACCAAGGTCAACACTCGCCCCTACCTCTTCAAAGTTCCTCAACTTCAACTAACCGGAAAGAGCTCCTACACTCAAGCCATTCCCAAGGAATACTAAAATGTATCAAATTAAATATTGCAATAAAATTTTAAATACATACCCTTATTAAAAGGGTGAAAGTGATTTAATGATCAGTTTTATTGTCAGCGCTCGGTACTCAGCGCTTTAATCAAAATCATATAATGAAACGTTGTTTCACACTCGCCTCTACCTATTCAAAGTCCCCTGAGCTCAACAATCCCCAGAAAAGGGTGAAAATGAGATTTATAAGGCTGGCTATTTTTAATATAGAACGAACTATCAGTTCTATTATCAGTTAAATGATACATACAGGGTGTTACGGATAAGAGTACCGAAACTTTCTATATGCATTCTATGGGTCTCTATGACTAAAAAATGTGAGATATGGGCTCCCAAAAAACTACCCCAATTTCCGGACACAGCCTTAAATCTGGCAAACAATATTCTTCCTTGAACCAAATTGTTTTTATTAAACTATCAATTGTTTTTTATCCGTGAGGCGAGAAACTTTAATAACAAGTGGCAAAAGTTCATTAATATACACTCTGTTTAAAAAGTCTTCGACAGGTGAAATCTTTGCCCTCTTTTTAATTCTACTAGAAACCTATAATAGATAGATCGATGAAACCAATTGCAACTATTATTTATTTTCCAATATCTTTCGTTATTTATCGGTTTCGTCCGCCAAAAATTAATAGTTTTAGCGGGTACCGTCAAAAGTCATTTTTGACAACGGCACTGACTCGCGCGTTTTTGAATTCACAATGGTCGATTCATATTTAGAAAGTGGACAAATTTTCCCTCTACAACCAACGGTTGAGAAGTTATCGCGTTTACAAACTTTCGTCGAAATTGGGAAACACATAAAATGCATCAAGCGATTATTAATAACCCAACTTCGACAGCGACATTAACCGTCAAACCTCGAAATTGTTTTCGTGCACCGTGTCAAGGACTCAAGGCCGAGGTCAAATAAAACGCTTTATTTTGAAAACTGAATTTCATTGGAAAGATGGAAGCGAAAGAGAAGGCCCCATCGTTCAATTAAAAATCAGCTCAATGCGAACGCGACGGTGAGGTTACGGGCGCGTGCTCTCTCTGCGCCGAGAGCGATTAAAGCGAGCGAAAATCCTCTTCGTTCGCGACAGACTCGTCCATCGCGCCATAAGCGGCTACCGGTGATCGCGGCATCTCCACGTTTAGAGAAAGCTCGCTCGCTTAAGAAAGAGCGAACGAGGAGAGAGCGGGATTTGTGTAGCATAGATTTAATTCGCTCGCTGACAAATCCTCTTTAGTTGATTTTGTGATATTTTAAGAAATCGATGTGTAATACGCTCAGCAAACAAACAACAAAAATATTGTTTCTTAGCTTGCTTTTTTATTAAGCAAATGGACCCGACCTTTTTTTGGCTTACTTTTTGAACGTGATTATTTACATCTAAGCAATCGCATCTTTTGCCCATGTTTGGACCCTAGGTGTTGAAGTATGTTTGGGGTTAAGAATATTTTCATGATCTAAGTTTATTTTTAAACCCGTGGATTTGGGACTAATATTTTGCTTATTTGCCATCATACATTTATTACAAAAATCATATAAAATAATAAAAATGGCGCGGAAAGTCGGAAATTAGTGAAGACTAGGCTAGAAGAAACTACGCTACTCCTTAAAATCGACAGCTCTCAATTTCTTACGGGTTTGCCAGATAAATATTTTTCTCTCACACGAAAAACCGGCCAAACCTTCACCTTGGATTAATAATACTCTCCACCTGCATATATTACTCTACCTTCCCGCGTGCATTTCGCCACGGCTGCCGATGCGCATAAAAGGGAGTGAAAAAACGTACGCGATGACTTGTTTTTCAAGGAAGTTCCTCTAATTTGGCTTCCGTTTGTTACGTGTTCTGCTTACCGAGGTTGTCTGCTCTCCGCGTTTCAAATAAAACGGCGGTTAGGGTTAAGGAGTAATCCGTTTTCGGGAGTTGTATTGTTAACAATTATTAGAGATTATGGATGAGTAACTAAGTATTATTATTATTCAAAGTTAGGTATTATAACTTTTATCAAAATGGGCGTAAAACGGTGTGCCTATTAGAGAGCTGCAGAGCAGCGAAAATACCATACCGTTTCCGCTCCGTTTTGTTTCCGCCCGTTTCCGGTCCGTTTAGTTTATCGCCAATTATTTCCGTCCGTTTCCGGTCCGCTTTGTTTATCGTCCGTTATTTCCGTCCGTTTCCGCTCCGGTTTATTTCTAGCCCATTATTTCCGTCCGTTTCCGCTCTGGTTTATTTATCTCCCATTATTTCCGTCCGTTTCCGCTCCGGTTTATTTATCTCCCATTATTTCCGTCCGTTTCCGCTCCGGTTTATTTCTCTCCCATTATTTCCGTCCGTTTCCGCTCCGTTTTATTTATCGTCAATATTTTCCGTCCGTTTCCGCTCCGTTTGTTTCTCCAATATTATTTCCGTTCGTGTTCCGCTCAGTTTCATTAATCGTCTATATTACTTAATATTTATGCTCAGTTTCCGCTCCCATTTTATATTTTGCTTTCCCTCAGTATACACTCTTTTTAGAAAGGTTTACTGGGCGGCGCCATTATCGTTCAGACAACCAACGAGCCAGCCTTCTACCGCAGAAATTTCATCCCCCCAAAACCGGTTGTCTCATCACCCTCCCTGTAGACTGTAAGGTAATGGCGGTCAATTGTGAAGGCGCGTTTTTAGAGTCTATAGTCTTGAAAAATGAGGAAAAATTATTTTATTTTCCTGAATACAAAAATTTACAGAAACAATTATTATTTCTATTGAATTGAATGTAAAACTAAACCTTTACCGCAAGCCGGTCACCCCGCCAAATTATTGCCCCTTTTCGCTAAATGGCCTTTGTACCTTTTGCGATTCTGCGCATTGATGTACGCAACGTAGTTGTAGAGAAAAAGGCTTCAGTTGCAGTTATGTTTCCCACGAGCCGGTGAAGAAGGGGGATTATGATCTCACTGTCTGGAAAAGTGGGAGATCCAATCAGCAGCCAAGAGAGAAATGAAAACAGTGTCCATGCTTCAATATACGACGTTTTTTTCGGAAATTTGCTCCGATCCCGTTCCATTACAAAGGTTTTGGAAAATTTTACTCCGATATCCCGTTCCGTTACAACGATTTTTCGGAAATTTGCTCCGATCCCGTTCCGTTACAACGATTTTTCGGAAATTTGCTCCGATACCGTTCCGTTACAACGATTTGTCGGAAATTTGCTCCGATCCCGTTCCGTTACAACGATTTTTCGGAAATTTGCTCCGATCCCGTTCCGTTACAAAGATTTTTCGGAAATTTGCTCCGATCCCGTTCCGTTACAAAGAATTTTCGGAAATTTGCTCCGATCCCGTTCCGTTACAACGATATTTCGGAAATTTGCTCCGATCCCGTTCCGTTACAAAGATTTTTCGGAAATTTGCTCCGATCCCGTTCCGTTACAACGATTTTTCGGAAATTTGCTCCGATCCCGTTCCGTTACAACGATTTTTCGGAAATTTGCTCCGATCCCGTTCCGTTACAAAGATTTTTCGGAAATTTGCTCCGATCCCGTTCCGTTACAAAGATTTTTCGGAAATTTGCTCCGATCCCGTTCCGTTACAAAGATTTTTCGGAAATTTGCTCCGATCCCGTTCCGTTACAACGATTTTTCGGAAATTTGCTCCGATCCCGTTCCGTTACAAAGATTTTTCGGAAATTTGCACCGATCCCGTTCCGTTACAAAGATTTTTCGGAAATTTTGCTCCGATTCCGTTCCGTTACAACAAATTTTCGGAAATTTGCTCCGATTCCATTCCGTTCCTCTACTTTCTTATAAATTAGCTTCGATTCCGTTCCAGCGCCGCGGAACGGAACGGAGTCCGCGGAAACGGAATAATTTCCGCTCCGTTGCAGCTCTCTAGTGCCTATCCACGTTGTAGAAGTGATTCACGCTTTTATCACGAAGATCATATGGCTGGGGTAAAGTTTTTTCCATTTGCAAAGCCAATTTCAAATCCTAATACTTGTAAAAGCTTGGCTTCAGGAAGCCAGACCAGAATTTAATATCTCAAATATCAATGAAAATACTTACATATGTAGTAGGCATTTTGTCGAAAGAATGGGCCTTCTGTTCAACATCCTGACCCTATTAATGTCAATGTAAGTTTGTGACTATAAATGAAACAAACCTTTAAGAGATAGATTAATTATATTTATTACTCTTCAAGCAATTTGATCAACAAATTGAACCTAGAGACAAAAATACACCACGGATTATGACAGTGGCGTAGCTAAGGGTTCGCCCCCCCCCCCGCGAAACTATTTTAGGGGCCCCTTAGGTTTTTCAAGGGGAGGGGGGGGGCTTCCTTAAATTGGTATTCGGCGGCTTATGCCGCGAAATTACATGTAGGCTTTCGCTGTGCCATAAACTTTATCGGAAATAAATTTAAAATTCTGAAACATTTTTTGGTGAAATAAGGACTCCATGCACTTATAACTAGCAAGATCATTTTATTCTATACTCACAAAGCAAAATTCAATTACGTAGCAAAGCGTCTATGTTTGACTGCCATGAATTTTTCGACGACTTCGTTCAAATCGAGTTTCTGGCAAATTTCATGTTCTATGCTCAACACAGCTAACGCACTTAACCTAGTATCGGTCATCGTGTTTCTTAGGTAAGTTTTTATTAACTTGAGCTTGGAGTTCAGCTGAAGCAGATGAAACGGGTAAAGTCAAATACAACTGAAAAGCAGTGCAAATATCTGGCAGACTACTTGCAAGATAAGTGTTGTCAACGTCTAAAAATTTTGCCAATTCTTTGATGGACGACATTTTTCTTCTCTTTATTTCTGGAGACATTAGGGTTTTAAAGCTTATCACCTGATCAACTAAACCATACGATAAATCGGATTCGTATTTCTCGATAAGTTTGGTAGCTTTATCTCGAAGTTCTTCATTTCTGTTAATTGTACAGGGTTTAGGAACGAAAAGTTATCATTAATGTTTTTCATACTAATGAAGCGATTTGTTAATTGATGAATTATGATGTCAAGTGATTCGTTGAAAACCGTTACTTGGAAACTTTTGAGAGCATCTTCAATTCTATCATCAGAAGAAAGTTCGTCATAAAATCGTTTTACTCGCTTTTTACGTTTTGAAATAAGTTTGCATTCTATATTCCACGTTTTCGCCAGTTCCTTCGCTTCGTCAATTATTTGCGAAAAATTATTTCTAACCATAGTTAAATTATCTCTCGCGTCTTCTAACAACGCGCAAGCGTTCTGAAGATCAGCAGACGAACTCTGAAGTAATTTTGAGACTAAATTGATATTTTCTAAGACTTTACTTTGGAATGCAAGCAGCAAAACAAAGTCGAAAGTTTCTAGTTTTTTTCTAAGACTGATGACTTCCTGCCTTTCTCCCGATTTTTGGCTTTTAAGTACTACGCACGATAAACACTGCATAACGTGTTTAAAATTGTTCTTTAAAGCTATTAGAGAATCAAATCGAGACGACCATCTTGTTGGACATAATTTTTTTAAGGTTTTTGCAACGCACTTTTCATTTGCTAAAGTATTTTTCAGGTCGTGCCAACGTGCTACACTTTCACTGAAAAATACGTAAACACTGTTAACTCGTTCATAAAATTGGTTCAATTCTACAATATTTTTTACTGAGTCATTCAAAACTAGGTTTAAATTGTGAGCTGCACAGTGGACAAACTCAGCATTCGGAACACGCTTTTTTATGCGTGCCTGCAAACCCGTATATCTCCCGCTCATGTTTGCAGCGCCATAATAGCCCTGTCCTCGGCAATTTTTACCTCTCCGAGGGGACAAAGTCCCCTAGGAGGGGTTATACAATCACCGTGTCCCTCTGTGGGTCTGTGGGTCTGTGGTTCGCATTTTCGGGGCAAAGGGTAATCACTGCGTACGCAGTTTCTCGAGATCTCTGCGTTCGCAGTTTTTCGAAGGGTTGGCAAAACCATCGTGTGACGGTGAGCGTTAACGTATTCATTTGCGGTTTGGTCTGGATGGTGTTTTTCGCTCACCGTCGTGACGGTTGGTGTGTTACGTTTTTGTAATGTTTTTGCGTAGGTTGTGAGTGTTGAGTTTACGTTCTGATGGTTGTGCATGTTGAGTCTGTTGTGTTTGTATGGGCGTTTTCTCTCCAACTTCTTCTTAATGACTTTGGGACGGCCCGAGTGCTGAGTGTAATGCTACCTCTCAACGTCCAATGGCAGGGTTTCCACCAGTTGTACACGGTATTCGTCTTAGTATCAATTTGCGATCGCATCGGGCGGGATTTGAACCCGAGACCTCCTGCTTGACAGGCGGACGTTCTACCACAGAACCACCGACACTTGTTACGCTTTATTGAAAATTAGACCTTCAGCTTTATCGGAAGCTTATTTAATATTACGAAATTTTGGTTTAATTGAAATAGAATTGAAATTGAAATTTTTGCATCGAAGAAATTCTAATTTAGCGTTTCTCTATTGATTAAAAACAAATGCGCCACCCAGGTTTCGAACCCAGGCCATTCGGCTTGGCAGTCGAGCGCTCTACCACAGAACCACCGATAGCTGCTAAGTTTCACTGAAATTAAGACACGCATCGTAAGCATAATAGGTAATAAAGTCTTTTTTTATTAATGAATTTATGAAGGCCTAATCTGGTTTTTTTACGAATGAAATTTTAAAGGTTAAATCTTGTTTTAGCGCAGTCAGCCGAGATAAGAGGGTTAAAGGGTAGACCCTGTGGGTGGTCCACTTTGTTACTTTTTGTTATTTATTTACGGGTATTCTTAACGACCTATATATAGTTGTGTTAATTCAAAGTTGATAATTTAAAGTTTATTGCTTTAAGAGCTGGCGGTTAGTCAAGTGGCTCTCTGTGCTTTGTTGATGGTAAGGTTTTTGCTTCTTGTAAATATATTTGGTGTGGATATTTGGATATCTACGATTTCTAACGCAGTCAATGATTTCCTGGGTGTGCGAGTCATTATATGATATTGGAAATTAGACGGCATTGGTCTTTTTCATGCGGTATGTGTCACAACGTCAACTGGAAGTCTACATGTACGAGTGTTGAAATAAAATGAGCGTTAAAGATGCGGCAAGTATTTCGTAAGCGAGAAAAATACAAATACCATCTGTAGATATTTCTTTCATTAAAATTTGCTTAGTATTATATTCAACTGATAAACATGTACTGTAAAAAGGGTTAAATTCAGTTGTGCATTGTTTTAGTAAGTC
This sequence comes from Leiobunum rupestre, assembly GCF_980474605.1. Lineage (NCBI taxonomy): Eukaryota > Metazoa > Arthropoda > Arachnida > Opiliones > Sclerosomatidae > Leiobunum > Leiobunum rupestre. The sequence continues at coordinate 50,578,974 of NC_143388.1, read as the reverse complement.
TAACTCGCTGTTGTAATTACTTAATTTATAATATTCTGAATAAATTAAACTCGATTGTTTCGACTCAATTATTTAAATTAAAATTAAAATTTTATACCGGGCAGGGTTTGAACCGAAAATACGTTTTTCGTAAATAACTCTGAATTGCGGCGATATCTTTGGAGGTCGTGTCGAGAAATTAATACCACTAGGGACCATTCTTCCGAGGAGAGGTATATTTTGGCTTGCCAACTTGTTCAAATTAATACCAAAATGATCTTCTAGTACTCGTATTACTTCATTTTCAAAGTATTCTGCAGAATGACTAGTAACTTCAAAAAATCCTAGGAAGCTTTCTTTTATTTCAAATGCCTCAGTTTTGGCTTTATTTAGGTCCAGGTTTAAAAACCGTATTACCAAGCTAAGTTGATCTTTTCTTGATATATCAGGTGTAGTATCGAGGATTATAGAAAAAAAAGGGTTGTTTATTTATTTCACCAATGATTTTCTTTAGCACGCTATCACTTAAAAAAGAAATCATTTCATTTTGCATTTGTGGACTGAAATATTTATTTTGGGTTTTTTATTGGAAATGTGAGCTTTAAGTACAGGGTCATACCGAGACAGTAAATCCATAAAACTCAAAAAATTTCCAGATTGCGGACCTATATTATTTATGTTCTCACGATGACCTCGAAAGGGAAGTTGGCATAAGGCTAGTGATCTTGTAATATCAAAAATTCGAGTTAAAATGGCTTTCCAATTGTCAGAGCTCTTGCTGAGAAACGTTTGAATAGTTTTGTTACTTTTCCAGGCGCTATACGTCATACATGAATTTAAATGAGCAGCACTAGTTTCGTGGGTCTTTATCTTTTTACTTAATCCCTGCCAGTCCTTTATACGACCTTCGCGCCAGGCATTATTAGGCCTGTCTAGGCTGTCTTTCTTGTCGTCACCGTCAAATAGCCAACACGGTTCACAGTACACTCCATTTAATGTGGGGGAATAGCATAACCAGTATCTTTCTATTTTCTGTCCCGTCTTTGTATAAGAATAATAGTAATCACTGCTAAATGACCTGACAAACCTTTTACTTGTATCTTTTGGAAATGGTCCTTTCGGCTTACAAGGCTCACTTGAAAGAATTTTTAATTTGGTATCGTCGTCTAAGAATTCTGGATATAGACCTCTGTCCGTACTTAATTGCAGTGTTTCATAACGTTTTTCCTGGATAGTTTGTGGTTGAACTTCTTCTGTTGCAAATCCCCAACCCGATTCAGAAATTTCGTTATTCAAGTTCAGTTCCATTTCTTTATCTGCCTGTTCATGAGAACAGGCTGCCACAGAGTCATGTTCGATTTCTAAATCGCCTGGCCAAGTACGGAGTGTCTATTTTGGCCTGTTTTTCGGGCCAAATTAGCCGGGGACTATTTTGGCCCGTTTTTTGGGCTAAATTAGCTTGCCGTCCAATGCTTAGCTATTTTAGCCTGAAAAACGGGTCAAAATAGTCTTCACCGCGCGGCCAACACTATTTTGGCCTGTTTCTCAAATCGGGTGAAAATAGTGTGCGACTGAGTTACCATTATTTTGGCCTGTTTTTCGGGCTTCAACTTTTTTCAGGCGAAATTAGTCCTGACCGCGCGGCGTACACTATTTTAGCCAGTTTTTCGCGACATCGAATTTTACGGCTTATTTAGTTCTTATACAGGGTGTCCACTAAAAAATGAACCAGGGCGAATATCTCAAAATCTGTTTTAGGTACGATTTTGAAATTTTCAAGTCATTTACAAGATGTAGGGGGAAACCTACTGCGAAAATGTCGATGACCTTGATCCATGTCTTCAAGGTCATCCAAAAACTAACTCAAGAACCGTAAGTGTTACAAAGTTGGTTCCAATTAGAAAAGTGTTCCACGCGACTTTTTAAGTACAAATAGCTCTGATTTGACCAATAGGAAGCCGATGTAAGTGTTAGAAAGTTGGTTCCAATTAGAAAAGTGTTTCACGTCATATTGTAGGTCTAATTAGCTTTGATTCGATCGAATTTAACCAATAGGAAGTCGTGGAACTGTTTTTCAAAATCACAAAGGTCGTTAAAAAGAAAATTGAAAGAAAACGCACATAACTCGAAACCAATTCGTGTTACATCGAAATTTGCTAGACAAACTTATTATGGTGGGAGTTTTTCAAGTTTGTAAAATTGGTTAACCTTGAAGACGTGGAACACTTTTCTAATTGGAACCAACTTTCTAGAGGTCGGGATGGTTAACTTTTATTCAATAGATGAAGCTCTCAAAATTATTCGTAAAACGTTTTGACCAAGTAATTTATATTTCTGTATTATCCGATTAATTTTTTGATAAATTTTTAAGACTAATCGGAAAAACGACGTTTTTTTCGATAAAAAGCTCAAATTTCACGAATAATACATGTTTTTTAATCATTTTCCGAAATATTAACCAGTAAATTTCTTTGTTTAAATTTTTTTCCCGAAAAAAATCAATTTAAACAGGAATAGTAACCGTCACAACTTTCTAAGTTCACTTACGGTTCTCACGTTTGTTTTTTGTATGACATTGAAGACATGGTTCAAGTTCATGGAAATTTTTAAACTAAAGACCCTCAATCCTGATGAGGATATGTAGCAAATTTCAGCACTCTAACACGAGTATCTTTAGAGTTATCAGCTCCCTAACCTCGCTTTCGACACGTTATCAACTTAACGACCTTCTTGTTTTTCATCTAGCATTTCTCGGCTTCCTATTGGTCAAATCCGATCAACTCAAAGCTATTCGTACATACAAAGTCACGTGGAACACCTTTCTAATAGGAACCAACTTTGTAACACTTACGGTTCTCGAGTTAGTTTTTGGATGACCTTGAAGACATCGACATTTTCGCAGTAGGTTTCCCCTATATCTTGTATACGACTTGAAAATTTCAAAATCGTATCTAAAACATATTTTGAGATATTCGCCCTGGTTCATTTTTTAGTGGACACCCTGTATATCGAAGTGGCGTATGTGGGGAGGGGGGGTAACTTAATTTTAATTTAGCTCAACGACTTTTCAAGTTAGAACGACCAAATTTGACATACATCATCTCATTTCTCTAGCGAGTAGAGTGGCGCACCCGATTGAGAGGGAGGGGAGGGAAAGGGGTATTCTGTTAATTCAATTTTATTGTTTTCAGCGCGCACCTTTCCAGTTAGAAAACCTTAATTTTACATATTTGTTCTCATTTCTCTAAGTAAGCGAGTTCTACAATTTCTCCAGTGGCGCACTCGGTGGCGGGGATCTTTAGTTAGAATATGAATAAGAACTCTCATAAAGATGTTGTTTTCCTAGGGTGATGAACATAGCGAAAATGTTGAAGCATTGGAAAAGCCAGAAAAAATTAGTCATACAATATGGGAACCGCTGGAAGAAAAGGGGACTGTAGATTCAGAAGAATTTGTGTTAAAATTTAAAGAATTTTTCAACTCTGAGGAATGGCAGGTTTTTAAAAAGAGTGGTTGGTTTTCAAGATTGACAAACGAAAACTTAGAGCTGCATACTATCAGCGAGAAAACTAGTAGCATATTGATTCGCTTACTAGTCAATCCAGATCAAACGTTTTCATTGCGTGTTTTGAATAGAAGTATCGTGCGGCATAATTTAGTTACATTGCCAGAAAACATTTCGGATAGCACCTCATTGTTGACAGTTTCAAACGAACTTAAGAGCTTAAATGTTGGTGCTGGTAATAGCGAAGATCATATTGTCCAGCTATTAAAGGATAGGCAACGAGGGCATTTTTCATGGCTTACTGCGTCACAACACGATGATAAATGTACAATCCTAACAAATAAGAAGATTTGCAATAGTTGTACACGGTTACGAAATTACGCCTCACAGTCCATCTCGAGGAAGAAAAACAAACATATTATTGAAATACAAAAATTGTTCTAAAGAAGTGCTAATTGAGATGTTAAAGCAATCCAAAGAAAATGAGAAAAATACATCAAACAAATTGAAACGTTTGCAGCAAAAGGCCAAGAAAATGATAAAGAAATCGGGGCATTCTCTACCAGTAAATGACCATGAGTGTCTAAAAACTATTTTAACGGAAAGATTATCTAACGTCGAAAGTGAAAAAAATAGCTTTGTTTCATTGTTTTTGCAAACGCAACTGAAAATGTGTCAAAAAGATAATCCTCATGGAAGAAGGTGGCACCCATTGATTATACAGTGGTGCCTGTACCAATTTCATAAGTCTCCGGCAGCTTACCGAAGCTTGGCTGAATCCCAAATTCTTAAACTACCTTCCTACAACACACTTTTCCGACACTCTTGGCGTGAAGGAAAAACACCAGGTTTTAATAACAAAATGCTGAATCGAATGAATGAAGAAGTCAAACCGGAAACCCTAAAACCTCTTCAACAATATTTCTCTATTTTACTACATGAAATAAAAGTTAAAGAGGGCCTACTTTATAAAAAAGTGACAGGTGATATTGTGGGCTATACCCATCTCAATGATGCACGCAATAAGATAAATGGGCTGGATTGTGATTTGTTGAAAGATAAACCATGCAGTGGCTACCCACATCCTACAATTAATGTTACGAGGAACCACAACGAAACTTCAGTACCCTTTCGCCCATTTTGCCACTAGTAGTTTAAGTGGTGATGATTTGAATTCCATTATTTGGGAAGCTGTGGAAAGACTCGAGGGATTGGGCTTCAAAATAATTTCAATTATTGGAGACGGCGCTGCAACAAATAGTCGTTTCTTTAATATGAATGCAACCGAAGGTTCTGCCCATTATTGTAGAAAACCCTACGCCACAGATGAAGAACGCCCAGTATTCCTAATATTCGACCCACCACATCTAATGAAAACGGCAAGGAACTGTCTGTATAATAGTGATGAGAATTGCAATGTTCGGCTCATGTACAGGAATGGACAAAATTTAACCTGGAAACCAATAAGAAACCTATATGAGCACGAAAAACATATGCCTGGAAATCTCCGGAAAGCGTATAAATTGTCATCAGACAACGTTAATCTAAATTCCTACAGTAAAATGAAAGTGGCCTTCGCTTGTCAAGTTTTAAGCAAAACAGTGGGAAATTCCCTTGAAAATTACTATGGCAACGAGTATTCTGAATTGGTTAAATTTATCAACTTATTTGACCAATGGTTTGATATTCTCAACTCTACAAATGCCCACGAAGCTTACTTTAAAAGAAAACCAAACAAAAAACCATTTAAATCTGTAAATGATCAACGGCTGAAGGTAAAAAACAAACTAAGCTAAGATCATAAGCCAAATATAACCTCGACTAATGTATTCTTTTTGTCAGGAAGACTTCTTGGGCTATCTAACTGAATGGGAAATCGATAGGGATGTGCGAGTAGTGGTTTTTGGTGATCGAGTCGGGTATCGAGTACTCGACAAGCTTTCGTCGAGTAGTCGAGTCGGGTAATATTTTGGTCGAGTCGGGTACTCGAGTACTCGATTAAGCTAAAATTTTTCCTTATTCGAGTATCGAGTATTTAAGAAAAATCGTTCGGGTACTCGAGTAGTTTGAAAAATTGCCCGGGGTTGTCGATTAAAGAAAAACCAGTAGCTAATTAAAAATTTTATTAATTTTAATAACTTTAAAATCTAAATAAACTTAATTATATTATTCTTTTACTTAGCTTTAACATAGTTCCGTACGGTTTTTAATTGTTAAAAGAATACGTTAAGCCTAACATCCGAAAAACGCCGCCGTCAGAGTCGTGAAAAAACGCCTAAGTGAAGCTCGATTCGAAACCGAAACTTTAGAGAAATGGTCGAGGCGTATAACACTAGTTATCACCGATCGATCAAATGCACACCCGTAGAAGTTACGTCATCAAGTTCGAAACGTGTTTGGGAAAACCTCTACGGTGACGTGGATTTTGCGCTACCTAAGTCGTACGCGTTCGAAGTTGACGACGTAGTTCGGATAAGTACGCGCAAGGACATCTTCGATAAAGGATACCTTCCCACGTGGTCTGAAGAACTTTTCAAAATATCCGAGAGGTTACCCCGCAGCCCTCCGGTATATAAGATACGCGCCCTGGACAACGAGGTCATTACGGGAATTTTCTACCGAGAACAACTACAGAATGTGGGGAAGGACCTAAATAATAGCACTTTCAAAATTGAGAAAGTGCTACGTACACGACGAAAAGCAGACGGAAGTGTAGAAAAGCTGGTTCGCTGGAAAGGATATCCCCCATCATTCGACAGCTGGGTGCGAGAAATTGATTTAGTATGAGTTTCTACATTACATTACCTTCGGATTCGTCTATGAGTTATTTCCCGAATAACACGACCAGTAAATTCCGTACATATTTACCAGAATCGGTAAAACTGCAGGGACCCTACGAGGTGGCTTTGGCGGAGATTAGCTATCCTCACACTTGGAACAATATGCCGGTATCCTGCGCGTTGACTTTAACTAGCGCTGTAAAATCTATGGTTAGCAGTGGATACTTTAAAATGATAGAACTACCAGCTGGTTACTACGGAAATATCGAGGACCTTTTGGAACAACTCAATTACGACGAAGACGATATCGCCGACGTGTCAATACTGAAAAATAACGTGACCGCCGAAGATAATATTTACGATCCTGACACGCCTGTGGAAGCGAAATTCGTGTTTAGATATATCGCTAGAATTCGTCGCGTGGAGGTTTCCGTTAAAACGAATTACTCGTTAACTATACCGGGTACCCTGGCGGTCATGATGGGATTTTCCAAAGATGCAACGAAAACTACTAGCTTCGCCCAGATCAGAACGGCAACGTTCCCTGTTGATTTGGACGCCGGTCTTCATTCTCTATTCGTATATTCTGATATTGTGGAAAGCAGAGCTGTAGGAGACGTACACGTGCCTTTGCTCCGAATAGCGAGCGTGCAAGGGAGAGACGGCGACACGGTGGACAAAGAATTTTCCCGACCTCACTACCTGCCGGTTTCCGCCAATACGTTTCAATCCATCGAAATTAACGTTATGAGCGAGATGGGAGTCCCCGTAAAGTTTGAAAGAGGAAAGGTACACGTAACTCTACACTTTAGACCTCAAAGATTGTGGACACCCTTATAAATAAAGGACACGAAAAACGTACACTCCTCATTCTTATTGTGAACGTTATACGAAACGCATCATGAAGTATCAACACTCTTCACCAATCAATCAGTCGGACTACGACCGGCATTTTTTAAGCCAGATTGAACATTATCAGACGGGAAATGGGTCAATACCCGTTTATCAAGGTCTCGCCGTTCAGCGAGGTTACGGTCTTGGAAATTTCATCGCCTCCGCCTTTCGACAAGCTATCCCGATTTTGAAAAAGGGCGCCATTTTCTTAAGAAAAAAGTTTTTGAAAACCGGGGCTAGAGTTGCGGCGGACGTCGCTAGTGGTGTACCGATTAAGGATTCGCTTAAAAGCCACGGCACGACGGTGGGGAAGGAAACAATTTTGGAATTGAATGACGTGGTGAAACAGAAAATGTCCGGAAACGGGAATAAAAGGAATTGTAAACGAAAAAGGTTAATCAGTTCAGTCTCGAGCAAGAAGAAGCGAACATCGTTTTTTAAACCCTCCGATATTTTTTCTTAATATAATATGGCACACATCCACCCCGATTCGCGAGCGTCGGTGAGTTCCGAATTGGAGCTTTTCAATGTCCCGCTCACTAACTCCAGCATCGTAAGTGGCGAATGGGTCGAGTACAGCCCCATTTCTAACATTAACGAAAATTCAACAATTACGTTCAACGTGGCCGGAAACTCTGAAACATATATTGACATGTCAAAAACGCTACTCCATCTACAAGTTCGACTCGTTGACCCGGTGGATGGCAAGACAATACCGAAGGCGGCGGTATATTCGGCTGATGGCAAAACAATCACCACGCCAGCGGATGAGGTAGCGCCCGTAAATCTGTTTCATTCCAGTCTTTTTAACGAAGTGCACCTGTCGTTGGGAGACAGGTCGGTAACGCCATCACCGCATAATTATCCGTACAAGTCCATGTTTCAAACCGCCGTGACATTTGGAGGACCGGCAAAAACGAGTTATCTGACGGCGGCGTTGTTCTTCAAAGATACCGCTGGGAAATTCGACACTCCTTCGGAAAACGAAGGATTCCAGAAAATAATGAATTTTGCCCAACAAGGAACGATCGATTTGATGGGAACGGTTCACGCGGACCTGTGTCAGCAGTCGCGTTTCATCCCAAACATGATTGACTTAAAGTTCAAATTTATTAAAAGTCCTAACGAATTTTGTATTCACGCTCTTGGTGGAGTCAAGTGGAAAGTACAATACGAGTTGGCTTCCCTGTATATCAGGAAAGTAAAGTTGACTCCCGAAATTATAATTTCTCACGCGAAATGTCTGGAGCTTTCTACCATGAAATACCCCATTACTCGAACCGAATGTAACTTGCGTTCGAGATAATTTGTTCATGGGTCAATTACCCAAAAGAGTCCTTTTCGCTCTCGTGGAACAGAACGCTTATCTGGGAGAATACACGCAGTCGCCTTTCAATTTCGAACACTTTGATTTAAATCATATAGCGCTATTCCTAGACGGAACCAGTATCCCTCATAAAGCTTTGACACCCAATTTTCGAGAAAATCAGTATATGAGATCGTACATCAATCTTTTCACCCAGACTTCGCAATGGCTCCTTGACGAGGGTAACTTTATATCTCGCGAAGAATTTCCCCATGGGAACTGTATATTCGTATTCGACCTGAGTGCCGATCTCAGTGGCTCTAACTCGCAATTCCAGTTGATAAAGAACGGAAACTTACGATTAGAATTAAAGTTCGCCAAGGACTTACCGAAGACTGTTAGCGTTTTATATTACGCCGAATTTCAAAATTTAATTGAAATAGATAAAAACCGAAACGTAATCTACGATTATAGCAATTGATGAAATGGACTCGGAACAGTTAACCAAAATAATGGAAAAAGACCCGCACACCAAGGGATTGTTTCGTGGAATATTCGCCGCGGACAACCTTCCCAAACACGTAAAAACGTTTCCCTCGCTTTACATTGTGAATACGGGGTTATCTAATACAAACGGCGAGCATTGGACCGTTATATACTTTTCACGTCATAGGAATACCGAATTTCTGGACAGTTTCGGATATCCTCCGGACATGTTTAAATTTAATGATTTTGTTGAAAGAAATAGTTTAACCGTCACTTTCAACTCAAAACAGTTGCAAGGACATTTTAGCAAGACATGCGGGGGATACTGCGTCTATTTCGCCTTGTATAGATGTAGAGGTATAAAAATGTAGAATATTCTTTCAAAATTTAAAAAAGATAAGAATGTCAATGATAAAATGATAACGGAATTTACGTACAAGAGATATTCAATAAAGTTTTTTTCTTATTTCCCTGGTTTTATTTTTGCGGAGAGGCAGCGGCGTCGGCGGCGGCGCGTATTACCCCGGGCGCGGCGCGGAGAGCACGGAGTGAGCCCCTCCACCCTACCTATTATGTCGGAGGGCATCACGACGGTTAAAAGATTGATTACATTGCGGACATGGATATTTGATATCCTCGTGCTTTGCTCGCTTGTGTCTTAGTAAACTTTTGTTTACCGAGAACTTAGCACCACAAAATTCGCACATAACCATTTTTAAGTTAAAATTACAGAAAAAATAAACTAATATTCTTACGACTGAGGGAGTTCAGTGGATGTCTCTTCGGAGAAGCAGGAACTTTTGATAATTTGAAACTAGGACACCACCTATTTATACTGTCCGTTTATTTGATTAAGCAATACCCCAATTTCTCGTTTATCAATTAAAAAAATTCCCCATTTGTTATCGTCCATTTTATTTCCCAACCACTGTTCAATTTTTGGTACGTCATTTAAAAACCCAATTTAAAATCGACTTTCCCTCATCTATTATCTTAGATTTTATTTGTGTTTACTTATCTATAGATTAAATATGTAGGAAAGATTTAAATTAAGAAATATTATCGCCTCTCCCCTTATCTATTATCTTGGGTTTTATTTTAGTTTACTTATCTATAGATTAAATATGAAGGAAAAATTTAAAATAAGAAATATTACGGGAAATATTTATATTTGAAAATTCAGAATTTTTATTTATTTACAAATACTGTTTAGAAGCACAAACAATTATAGTAACCATTTGTTTACAAAATTCAAAACTTAAAAATGTCGAATTATTGAAAACTTCCGTTATTGACTCGATATTTAAATTACTAATGGCGCTTGAAATATGCATGTCCACACGTTCCTTCCAATCATGTAAAACGCACTCATGTTGCAATTGCGATGGGTGGTCTATAAGACACCCATTACACGTATTTTTCATATAAGTGGTGAGCTGTTGAACAACAATCTCCTTAATCGCTTGGTGGACACGTTTACTCTCGGACAGCATTATCGTGACCTTCTCGTGTTTTTCCAATAGTTTTTCCCACAGTACAGATCCAATGGCAAAACCAGTTCTCGTCGGAAATAACACCCCGTAGTTTTTGCCGTTGCCAGTCGTCATTTCTCGAATATTAAGCGTCTTGCGATCTTGATAAGTCTTGGCCTCGAGACGTTTATGTGTCGAACCTTCGAAGAATAATGATATTGGAATGGCGTCATCATTTTGAAAAAACCGTGTGATTTCGTCTTTCATTCGATAGAGCTGGTAGTATTCCTCCTCGCTTAGATCAATGCTGGAAGACCCGTCCGTAAATCCTAGTCTAATTTTACAAGCGGGAGTGATTATAACCGACTTGCTCGAAGAAATTTCGAAAACGTTTGTATTGTTCCTGTAAATAACTCAAGTTTTAGCTTCAAACGACCAAGGCTTAATATTATTCCCGAAAAAACTAAGTTGAAAAGTATTTTATGTTAAGAGATTTTACTTACATTATTTAATATCCTTAGAAAACAGCGTCTGTTTGCGGTTGCGGAGAGCTCCGTTAAAATATGCTTCTCTTTGGGATTTCTTGGCGTTTATACTATGGATATATCGACCTTTGATACTATAAGTTGCAGTTTGACCTTATGTCGTATTATATTTTCCCCACCCAACGCGTACGTTTCTCAATGTTTACAGTCACGTGCTAAAATGGATTGAAAACACTGGTTTTCCATGACGTATTAGATTTGCTCCACCCAACGCGTACGTTTCACAATGTTTACTGGGAAATACCAGTCACGTGCTAAAAAGGTTTAAAAACACTGGTTTTCGTCATACGTTTTAGTTTTAGTTTCAGTATTGGTAAACAAAATAGACTGCCGAAATACATAATTTACCCTATCCTCATGCGGGATGACGTAAACAATCGTTTCACCAAATCGCACGTGTCTAATTTTAGTTTCAGTTTCCGCCATTGCTTATGTCCTCTAAGTACCGACGCGTCTATTCTTATCAGCCTCGTCTAGATAGTACCGATAAGCCATATCTTACATCTGCCTCGCTTAGGTAAACTAGGAAAATATTTGACACCACAGGACACCACACAGCACCACAGGACACCACGGCACCACAGAACACCACACGGCACCACAGAGCACCACGGCACCACAGAGCACCACGGCACCACAGGGCACCACTTGTGGTACAAGCGGCAAAATCTTACTACTTATCAAAAATATTATTTTTATTTCCCAAAAAATTAGTTTTCACTATAGTTATAAAAAATTTCACTTTTCTAGTTCTTTTATTCTTTGTTGGTTCTTCCTCAAATTGTTTGGACCTGCATATACTAGAAATGCTAAAAAGAAGCGGCAAACTTAATGATTAATGTGATCACATACGTGTTGAGTTAAATACATACTTTGTTATAGATGATAGTACTTTTGATGGACTTTGCTGTTCATTACCTTCGCTAATTGCATTTAGAAAACTCTCAACTTCTTCATCAGAAAGAATCACATCTGCAAAAGAATGGCACACTTACTTGAAATTGCTTTAGGAATTTAAGTTAAATATGTTACCAGATTCATTATCTTTAGTATTCCTTTTCTTCGATGGGTTCTCAACGCTCTCGTCTCTTGTCAACAGAATATTAATATACTGGGTATTATTTTCATGTAACATTTATTTTACCTGAATCTGATGGTGAATATAAATTGTCCTCATCAGCAATAAATTTATCATAATCCAAATTATCTAAAGCGCCATTAGAACTTAAGGAGCTTTCATCATCATCCTCATAGCATTTAGTGGGAACAAAAGCGGTAGCAGGAGCATTAAAAATTAAATTGTCACTAAATTCTATCAAAATTAATTACTTTAAATAGATTAAATATAATGCTTCAATCATAATTACCTTTTTAAATTGAATCAAAATAGAAGATCTATGAGCCTAATGAAAAGGTTTGAAAGCACGTGTTTTCCACACCGGAAATTTCGTTTGTTTGTTACGGGAGTTTCCAAATTTCTCCGCAGTCGCAAAAGCCATTTGTAGTTGGGAAAGTTTTAGAGTTATATATCCAGGTAGAGACTATTATTAATCCAAGCCTTCACCTCCTCCAAACTGAAATGGGGGAAAGCACACCACACCGATTTTATAGAACGCTCTATTAAGGAACTGTATGTAGATTTTTAGGCGAAAATATAAAAACACGAAAATTGTGGTCCCGTAAATTACCCTGACAACTATACTTAAATTTAACATTTACTGATATAACCGAAGTTGTTGTTTTTTTTTAACGTTATCGGACTTATGAAAATATCTACCACATAAAGCGAAATCACCGAAAATAGTAAATTGGGCAAATGCCCAACTTCTTGGGCTCCGATTTGAAAACTTTATGAAAGGCTATCAATGGCAATGTATGTTCATTCGAACGAGATATTATTGACTCTTCTAGATATAACCGTTGAAGAGGTATGCGCGACACGGCGCCATCGTCGGCAACGGCTACACTGACTACGGTTACATGGGGCTCTGAACGTCGACGTAATTAAACGTCGACTTTCGACGAACGTCGACGTTCCGAAAAGGGGAGCGGTTACATGATCGTCGTTTCAAAAAATATTACGGATTTTTTCCCTCCAAAACAGGGTATTTTGGCGCTCCTTAAAATATGCTTTACTTGCGTTTTATTAGTATATAATTTTAGGTAAGTTTCTATTGCTATTCAATTATAAAATAATACATTTTTAAATATAAATATATCAAGTATTTCATATAATACTAATATATAAAATGACATCTTTCATACGTTGATTAATTTATTATATAAATTAATTATAAATTATGTTTATTATATTTTTAGTATAATTTAAAAAGTTTCATAAATTATAAATTGTAATTTGTAGTTAGTAAATTGTTTCGAAATATTAGAAATTATTTATAAATTAATAGGAAATAAAATTAAGTATATACAATAATATTTATATAATTATTATATAAATATTAATAGTAAATAATATAAAAAAACTCAAATTAAAACGAATTTATTTCTGAACAGTCGGATATGCGGTAGGAAAAATCCCTACTGGCCAAGGAAACGTCGTCGTACTATCAATAATCTCACTTCCTTATTTTGGTTAGGTTTTGGCAGTGGCGTAGCGTGCATTTCTTCCACCCGGGGCTAACCCTAAATTTGCCGCCCCCCCAAAAGTAGGCAAAAATTCTGTGATACTCTGTTGATTGCAAAATGATTCAAGTCGTTAAAAAATTAAAATTTTATTCTGCGTGTTTTTTGCAACGCGAACTCTTTTATGCAATGGTCAATATTAATTTGTACCTCTTGTTCGATTGCCACGATACCCAGATTTGTTAATCTGAACGACATTGTAGATTTTAAATAGTAACTGCACCGCGCTTCTCAATAACAATAACTGACGTTTCGTTCGAGCCGGTTAGACTCGTCGACTGTTTTCTGTTGGCGGTTGTTGCAGTGTTGCCACACCGCGCGCTGCCCGGCTAGACTCGTAGACTGTTCTGTTGACGGCATAGAAATCTCATAAACACAGCGCATGGTGTGACATCACTGCATCGAGGTTAACGGTAATAGTTAGTGTAGGGAGCTGTTGGCTCGAACGCGTGGCATGCAGGGCTTGCCACCACCCTCCTACGCATTGTAACCCGGCCACCTGAATTAATGGCTTCAAAAGTCGCTTGATGACTTAGGCCTAAGGTGGTGCCTTGGGTATTAGCCTAGCTGATTATTATTATTATTATTATCAGAAATTATAGCCCAGTGTACCGGTAACAAGAGAACCACACCACCGGAGGCCTATCATCATAATGCCCTACGCCAGCGTCCACAGCCCGAACAGGTGACAAAACCAACATGGGTAGTAGTACCCTTCTACTGAAGGTCGCAAGCCGCTCTCCCAGCAGAAGGTTCAACAATGGGTTGACCAATTCGCCCCTTCGCACACAGCAGTGGGTTACATGAGCGGGTGCTCTAGCATCGGAATCCAGCACCTTAACTACATAGGTGAGGTGCCAAAGCCCTTAAGAAAAGGTGGACTAAAGGGGGACAACGGGCACACATAGAAAACTATCGATAATTCCATATTCAGTTAATTATAAAACTAAGGTATGACTAATAAGTTTTAATTAACTTTAATTTTTGATTTTGAAATACCTTTGAAGTTGAAATAACTTTGAAGTTTTTAATAACATAATACTGGGAGGAAGATATGTAACGGTTATATAATTTGGATATAATAATTAACTAAATGGTGAATTGCATTTGGTTTGCAATGTTCGAAATGCAAACCGGCGCGTCAAAGGGGTCAGCCCAGAAGAAACGTTGTAGAACGGCGAGTGGAACTAGCTAGAGAGCATAGGGAAAACTAAAATCTTTGCGGTTAACATAAGAACACGCTCTTGGCTTGCCAATTATTCGTTATCTGAACAGAACGTAACTACGCGGTATTTCGTCTTCGTTACCACTTCAACTGTACATCCCTGAATGTGAAATTCCTCTTTGTGGTCGATCGGAATCTCACCCCAACTAAGAATTTTGCAAATGTTAGAGCTAGTCCGTATTCAAAAACGTACTCGCCACAAATCGTAAGGATTCCTTGGAGTTCGTCCCTAAACTCCCCATTTTCAGCAATCCCCGCTGGGTCATTGGCGAAAAAACTCTCGGTACCTGAAAATCAATTTGACTGTAGGTGCAGAGGTGGAGTAGATGAAATAATTTACTCGACGAAATTAAACGACCATCTAGGGTTTTCAGATACAGGGCAAATAAAACGGTGATAAAGGGCAACCTTGTTTGAGCTCGACGTTGCTGGTGATAAATTCTGGTGAAATCGACACGTGGTGTCCTCTGGGGGTATACAATTCCGTCCACAACTCGCGCTTCCTGCAATTTTGCAAATTCAAAAAAAAAAGTCTTAAAACTTACTATCAGAGTTATTTAAACTGTACTCGTTTTGTGAATCGTTTTATTATCAAAACACTCACAACAGAAAAAATAAACAATTTTCCTGACTCTTAAAAGAAGTGAAAGGGATTAAATATAACACTCAATTGTCTATCTCGCACTTACATGGACAGTGTTTTAGGTATTTTTATTATATTCTGAGTGCATATATTTTCCAGTATAAAAAATTAAAAACCTCTTAATCTCAATTATTCTCATTGACGTTGTTTCCAAGTGTATTTGTATGAAATGAAATGAAATGGTGTGTTTAATGTGCACAACAACAGTTACAAATCGAACCTTCGAGGTTGTACACAATAAGAAAATTGATCAATGTATTACAAATTTAGTACTAGGAATATATATATTATTTACATTTCTGAAAAGTTCCCAGAAATTACCGTAAATATATCTTAACAATCAGAAATTTATTATAAGTTTTTCCATAAGTGAAATTAGGGATATTTAATATAATGAATATGTAGAATTTTTATAACTATTTACATGTATGTGGGAAAAGTCATTCATTTTCGACAATTTTGAATATCTGCGAGAATTTTCAGGAAAAAATATCTAAACAATCAGAATACTTATTATAAGTTATTTGCATATGTGAAATTGGGGATATTACGGGGTTGTTACAAAAAGTTAATTTCTGTCTAGTACTGTAACTAGGTACTTGAAACATTATTGAGCTCGTTAGGCCCGCACACTGAGGATTTACTATGGTTTTTTTTCAAAAACACGATTTCACGTTTATTATAATAGAGTTTTATCGTATCCATTCCCAAATAATTTAGTAAGTATGTGTAAATGTATGGCTGTTTTTTTAGGAAGTGGGTGTGGGCAAGCTCCACGAATTTGCGTAGCACATTTTCGACATCCTGAAATAGGTAGTTTGCGCATAAACCCCATGAGAGCATTCCGTAAGTCAACTTTGACCGTACCAAATACATATACAGCGTTTTAAAACATCTGACAGACTTAAGGTCACGGGATAATCGCAGAATTCCGAAAAGTAAACGCCTAGATCGTCCAACAATATTTGAAATCTGCTCACGGAAATATAGCTTTTCATCAAATAAGACGCCAAGGTCTTTTAAAATAGCAGTTCGTGGTATAGCATTGTCGTTTAGTTTGTAAGAGTAAAGTGTACTGTTTACTTTTCTCGTGAACGTGATAACTAAACTTTTGGAGTCGTTCACGAGTAAATTATTCAAACCGCACCAGTGAGCGATACGAAAGAGGTCATCTTGTAGAATTTGGCAGTCTTCAATATTCCTGATGGGGTTGAAAATTTTTGTATCGTCAGCGAACTGTTTAAGTTTAGAGTGTTTCACAGCAGTGTGCATATCGTTAGCGTAAATATTATAGAGTAGTGGACCGAGCGAACTGCTTTGGGGTACGCCGCAAGTAGTCGGAAAAGAAACGTCCGTTAAAGTTCCATTGCATTTTAGCACGTTACTTCTGTTTCGTAGATAGTCCGCTACCCATTCGCAAGCTGGGCCAACCAGTCCATATAATTTTAGTTTTGTTATCAACAGTCTATGCGAGACCCTGTCAAAGGCCTTTGACAGATCAATGGATACTACATCAACCTGACGTTGTCGCAACACTGCTGGCATAACGTCATTTAAGAACGAGACGTGGTTGGTTTCCACAGACCGTGATCTAATGAAGCCATGTTGTGAATCGGCGAAATTTGGCTTAAACCAGTTGTATAATTTGTCGTGCATTATTGAGTCAAATATGTTGAAAGTGTTAATGGTTTTTGTTTCAGTGTTAAAAACATTTTGTTTATATTTCTTTGTATTAGCCTACGTTATTACATATTAATTATGGAAAGGTCAAAAGCTCATTTAAGTATGATACAATTTTATGACTAAACCCCTGCTGATAATCTGACCATTGATATTTGGTATCCCTAAAACCCCCTTCAAACCAATTATAAAATTAAAGTTAAAGGTATTAAGAAGACCTGGAATTTACATTAAGTTAGGTATTTATCCAGCTAAGGTTTAGTGAAAGAGACCCTCCCATTGTCTATCCTTCTCACACCTTCGACGAACCCAATCAAACTAACATCAGCGAAAGAATTAGATTGTCGAGAAAGACAACTCGAAGGTCGATTGCAACACGGAATTCCATTACAACTTAAATATGCTTTCTCGAAAAAGCGATTCCAATTTCAGCGACGTTTCAGCGCTAAGCAGCGTTACGTCAGAGGTTGTTGTACGACATTTTAAAAGAAAACTTTTATAGATTCCCATCGTGACGCGCTGTTGGTTGTTGAACGGTTTATTTCCCCGATTGTGATTTCAGCGAATAGAAAAGGTGGCGGAAGCTGAAATACAAAAAAGAAAAATTTAAGAAGATTTAATTAGACCATCCTTCCATAACCATCCTTCAATGTAACATTTACATACTCCATCGCCAAAAATGTAACCATGTGCTTTGCGCAAGTGCTCGAAAGGGAAGGCACTTTCTTCGATGGGCATCCTAACCGAAGTCGTTTGAGATACTCCGATCTTTAAGACACCAAAGAGTAGTAATCCCCCGAAGAAACCACCTCTCGAAGTCAATCTTAAGGTCCTCCTCCCGGGTCGAAATAACTAACCGTGGCGAAGTATTCCTCCGAAAGCCTATCAAAGTTTGAGTCCCGATCCCTAGAAATCCTGTTAGAGGGAATATAACTTGCAATGCAATTTTTATGGAAGACCCCCTTCAATTTTTAAAACTTCCCTGTACAATTGCGCAAAACATTTTTAAAGCCAAAGGCAAGAGCGGGCAGAGCTGGACACGTTGATGTTCCACACTAAATACCTGAGGTGGAAGTGTCGCGTAAATATCGTAACGCCTAGTAGAGAAAATTGTATGTTTTACCTCACCTCCACAATACTTGTAAGTGTTAATGTATGTTTTATATCAAATGTCCGTTGAGAATCCTATTCATTGTCAGTTAACCCTTTTCCTTTCTTCGTTATTGCCCAACGAATCTCGCGCCAATATTATATAAATATATAATAAATATCGCGCGCCGAGATCACTGAGCGGAAATACGAAAACCAGGAACTTATTTATGCAACTAGGAATGAGGATCCAATTTTATCTGACATAGTAACATGAAAAGGAAGTTTACTGAACAAAAAATAACAAGTCGGCCCAGGCCAAAATATTAGTTCCACATCGGCGTATTCGGGTGGGCAAACCCATACACCCTTAGTAGACACAGGTAGGCAAACTAAAACAAAAGCTGTTGAGGCCATGTGATTTCCTATCGTTTGATATAGAATTTACCATCCTATGTTAAAGAGTGGCCACCGCCAACCCTCAGGATACCCGGGTGGGCAAACCATTACAAAAACTGTTGAGGCCATGTGATTTCCTATCGTTAGATAGACGGAAAGTATCAAAGGTGAAATAGGTAAGCAAAACACGACGAACATAATTCTTTTAAATTATTGAAATTAGTGGAAATATGATTTAAAGAAATTCTTAAACTGGGAAATTTATATCAAAAATTTGGGTAGTTTAGGCACCAAAATTCATGTAAATTCGCAAATGCATCAAAAAAATACCCATGAATGAAATTTTACGGAAAATAGGAAATCAGCTGAAGACGCGTCAGTGGCTCAGTGCGATGATTTCATCGCAATTTTTAGGGCATATTACAATTTTCGTGGCGTACGATATCGTACCATTCGGTGACTCTCCCTTTAAGGGGGTTGGTCGGATGGGGCGGAAATTAACGGCACTGCGTGCGCGTCAAAGAGTTCTATCGAATGAGACCAACTTTTTTTCGGTCACTCTCCCTTTAAGGGGGTTGGTTGTAGGAGGCGGAAATTAACGGCACTGCGTGCGCGTCAAAGAGTTCTATCGAATGATACCAACTTTTTTCCCGTCACTCTCCCTTTAAGGGGGTTGGTCAGAGGGGGCGGAAATTAACGGCACACGTCAGGGGGCGGAAAATCTCACGACCAACTATACAAACTATACAAGTTCGCTAAGAAGGCGAAAATATTATTTCGTGCCACACATAAACGACTTCGATAAGAAAGTGCCACACTTATTTCTTCTGACCACAAACGGTTTCGATAAGAAAGTGCCACACTTATTTATTACTTCTGACCATACATGGTTTCGATAAGAAAGTGCCACACTTATTTTTTACTTCTGACCACACACGGTTTCGATAAGTAAGTGCCACACTTATTTTTAACTTCTGACCACACATGGTTTCGAAAAGAAAGTGCTACACTTATTTATTACTTCTGACCATACACGGTTTCGATAAGAAAGTGCCACACTTATTTATTACTTCTGACCACACACGGTTTCGATAAGAAAAATTGCCACAATCCAGGCGGCGCACAGTGGGGCAAACTGAGCCCAAACCTGGCCAAAAGTCAAAAAATAAATCGCACGTATGAATTTTATTTTAATTTATAATATTTGTTTATTAACCACCGCACACTTTACCGGTGTTTGATTTTTGACTGCAAAATTTTATTCTCCACCAGGCTCCTTAGACGTAGTAGAATTTTTTTTTAGAAATTTTAAGTAGGAGTTTTGGCATAGTTTTTGGTATACATTCAGGCTTGATTTAAAAGGTAAAGATATTTTTTTGCAGACTTTAGTTTTGGAAATATCAATACCAAGTAGATATCGATATTTTAGAGATATGAAACTATTATACAAAGCCGCGTTATTCAAATAGTGTGAATTCTGGAAAACGACGTTAAAGGCGTTAAACTAATATATTCCTTTTAGAATTAATGTGACTTTTAGTTATGAATTCAGGTAGATTAAGTTACAATTTTTGATTTAAGTTCATGAATGTTCATTATTTATCACAATATTGATTAAAAAATTTGCCAATATTTTCCTATTTTCTATTTTTTGTACAGATTTTCAAAAGATATATGAAATTAAAAAGGGTTTCCAATTTGAAAATGATCCATGGCGATAACATCAAAACCGTTTCCTGTGCTAATTTAAATTTTTGTGGCACTTAACACGTGTTGGGGACAATTAAAAATGATAACATCGATGACCTTGAACCGTTTCTTCAAGGTCATTAAAAAATTATCTCGAGTACCATTTGATTTAGAAACTTACTTGATGACCAATTTGGTTTTCGACTTTCAATTGATCAAATGAATTCGGACCAACATTATTTAGACATGAAATATGACGAGGAACAACTTTCTAATTGGAACGAAGTTTCTAAATCTAACGATTCTTGAGATGATTTTTCAATGACCTTGAAGACTTGGTTCAAGGTCATCGATGTTATCATTTTTAATTGCCCCCCAACACGTGTTAAGTGTCACAAAAATTTGAAATTAGTACAGGACATGGTTTTTGACTGCCGCCGACCCGGGGACCCAGCCTTCTTAAGCCGCCACTGACGGCGTGGCTCGCTTGATATAGGCGTCAGTTTATGAAATTACTCGGACAGCAACTGTTTGGGTTCGAATCCCGGCGCCGCCAATAATATAAATTATTGCATAAATTACTTTTCGCAGCTCCATCTACCGTGTCGTCGCTTTTCCACGCCAAACAAACTACAACAAACACTTAACGACATTCCATCCATAGCAATAGTCCCACTTCGATATATATATATATATATATATATATATATATATATATATATATATATATATATATATATATATCGATGTGGAACTAAAAACCTAGAAGTTAGGTCTTTATTAAAAAGCCGATCTGTCCCTGTTATGTCGACTAACACATAAGTAACATGGTGCCATCTCTAGAATAGTTGCCGAACTAATAATCAATAAAGTTAGCATGATCCGGTCCAGTTTGAGAAATAAGACACTATCACCGGCCAATCGCCAGTTTAAAAATTAAATGCTTGGGGTGTTAGTGGTCCTGGTGACCACTTACTTAATTCCAAGTTTTTCAAGATTTTAGTTCATTAAAAAAATACCTTATTAATCCCTAAATTGTTTGGTGTTTGCTTCTATGCTGTGTGCTTGACCTTGTGTCAATTGTGTGAAAGCCTGATTTTGAAGGTTAAAAATGGTAAGTGGCCAGTGTCCAGTTTTTTAATTAAACTACCTAGGCTCTACTGGCCATAGGTCCAGTTTAAAAAAATTCCTTATTTCTCAGCCTGATCCGGTCTTGAATCCGTCGTCTGCTAAATAGTGGTTCAGCAACGAATCAGGAGATAGCGGCAGACATGGGCAAAATCACTAGTGATTTTTAGAGATTCACTCAACTAAATAAAAACCTTCACTCTTTCCCGCTCTCGTTTTTCCTATTATTATTGCAAAACTTGAAATTGAAGGCGGGATATTTGAATTCTGCTCATAAAGTATATTTTAGCCGTTAATAGATGGCACTACCATGGAGGAAGCACGTGACTGATACTGCGTTCAGTCAATAGGAGAGGAGGGGTTCAAAAATCAAGTTGCTCTGTCCGGAGCCTACGTTATTAACAAGGCCTGTGCACGCGTCGTTTCCTATTTTTATTTTCGACGTTTTTAGTTCGCCAATATTTACCACTAGAGGTGCTCTTCATTGTCACGGGATTTGAACTTTCGGAATTTCGCGGGTGTTGTGGCGGGCAAGCCAACGTTGCAGGTTGATTTTAGCATTAGTCAACAGGCTAGCCGGGCGCCTCAGTGTGTGGATGGATTAGTGGTGTTGTTAATTTTTATAAAAGGTAAGATATTATTTAAAATATTACGGTGTAAGAAATTTTACTATTCTTTCATTAGTTTTAAATATATCATTGTTTTATAAACTTCCAAAAGGAATTTTTATAAAATTCAGCCAAGTCCTATGTTTATATATATTTTTTCAGTAAATCGTTTTAAATTGGTCTTAAATTTTAATTTTTAATTTTAGGTTACAAAATGGTAGTCTGCCTTGTTCCATCCTGCAATGAAAGCAACAGAGTGCGAAAAGGTAAGAAAAGGGCCACAAGTGAAGGGCAAGAATGCCTCTCTTTCCATGCAGTTCCTAGAGAAAGTTCTACAAGAAGAATATGGATTTGTGCAATATATAGGAGAGATATTAAAGAAGACATTAGTGATGTAGAAAGTTTAGTGAAGGCTAAAAGTGAGCCTAAAGTTTGCAGTAAACATTTTAGAGCTGAAGATTTCAGTATTTCATGCCAAAATGTTAAGCGTTTACTGCCCAACGCAGTACCATTTGTACCCGAAGAAGACAACAGTGAGAATGTAATCTTTAATCCCAATAAGAAATCAAAAACAAGAGATTCCTTAAGGTCACCATTAAGAGATTCATTATCTCCAATAACTAACACACTGTTAAATAACGCTCGGCAAAACTTGAACAATAGCCTCAACTCGCTAGTCAGAGAAAGCCAGTCACTTAAAGGTCCTGTATTACCTGTACTTTCAAATAAGGCTATTATGACTGATACACCTACTAAAATCTCTTTTGATGATAAATATCAGCCTATGGGAAAAAAAATGGATTCATCAAAAGTTATTAGAAGAACTTTATTTGACACCGATACTGTCTCAGAGTCAACTAACAGTATTAGTTTTATTCAAAATGCATCATCAACTGAACATATATACATATCAACTCCAAAACCCCGAGAAGAACCTATATGCACATCAACTCTAAAACCACAAGAACCAACTTTGGGTCACAGTTCACAAAATACAACAACCAGAGATGCTTCAACCCAGGCTACTCCTTGCGTAAGGAAAAGAACTTCTCTAAATAGCTATGCAACGACTCGTAAATTAGGAAAAAACAATTACAAGTTGAGAAAGAAAATTGAAGTACTTCAAATGAAAATTAGTTGTCAAAAAGCTTCGCTAAGGATATACAAAATGGAAGCAAAGAGAAAAGAAGTTATTCAATTAAATAGAGTGATTGATGCCTGTGCAACCTCTGATACCAAGGCCAATTTCCTTATAGAGCAAGTTATGGCGTTTGGGAAAAAAAGTCCTCCTTCTCAAGAGGCAACTCTTAAATTATGTTGTATGATATTTAAGAAGTCTCCAAGCGCATATTGTTTCATGCAAGAGATGGAAATTCTACATTTGCCTCACAGGACCACACTCAAACGATACCTAGGAGGAGCATCTGGAGAGGACGGGGTGACAGCTTTAGTTAGGCAAAGACTTATTTCCGAAGCTACCAAGCTAACGAGTGATCATCAGAAACTTGGTTCTTTAATTCCAGACGAAATGGCAATCAGAGCCAGGCTTGAGTATGACCGTAATATGGACAGGTTTTTCGGTGATACCACCCTTTCTGCTAGGGAAACAAATCATACAATTGGGGAAAAATTAGCAACACATTTGCTATGCTTCGTCTTTCAAGGACTCTCAACTAACTTTCGTTTGCCTGTTGCTTATTTTTTTACCTCAAAACTTGATTCAGACCAACTTCACAAAATTATGCTAGAGGTAATGAAAGCTGTTGAGGAATGCGGGTTTAAAGTTGTAAGAATTGTTTCAGACAACGCTAAAACCAACACGCCAGCCTTCAGGAAATTAGGAGATGGTACATTAAGACACCAAATCCCGCATCCTTTAGATTCAGATCGCATACTACACATCGCATTTGACCAAAGTCACCTAATTAAGAATTTGAGAAATATCTTCCTAGCTCGATTCCTTATTTACATTGGCCTTCGTATAGATTCTGTTTTTATAACCAAATTATATGATTTGCAAAAACACTGCCTTATCAAGCCAGTGAGGAATTTGACGAGAAAAGTTCTCTTTCCTACCAACTTCGAAAAAATTAATGTGCTACGTGCTGTCACATTATTTTCCCAACCAGTCACCGCAGCTCTAAGAACTATGCTAAGACTGAATATGTGTGATCCTGATGAAAGGGACAATTTGGAATGCACGATTTATTTTATGGAAATGGTGCGTACGTGGTGGGAAATCCATGACATATGCAATACTACAAATGGTTTTTATACACGAAATGAAAACAAAATACCATTCTATGATATAAATGATGCTCGACTAGATTGGCTTCTAGAAGAATTTTTACCCTTCCTGGAAGTTATTCAAGGAAATGCAACTAGTCCAATTGAAAAATTAACTGATGAAACTTTCGAAGCCATAAATATAACAACTAAATCTACAGTTGCTGTGGTAAAGGACTTGCTGGGAAATGGATATCACTTCGTCTTAACTAGAAAGTTATCAAGCGACGCTGTGGAAGAGGCGTTTTCTCATTTAAGGGGATCATCTGGTTATAATGACACGTTAGATGTACGGTCTTGTACCCTGAGTATTGAACACACCTTAAAACTAGGCATCATGAAAGCCTCGGGAGATTCCAATGCAAATAGGGGAAATAAGTCGGAAGTTATTAGTAAGATGCTGATAATTTTTTTGTTGGTAGAGGTGTTCTAAAGATGCATTATATTTTTTAGAGCTTTCAGATAATGGCAATAAACAGCTACAGAAATGGACACCAGTCACGAAACCTGAGAATCAACCGCCAAAGACTATAAAATTAACCCCATTCCTACAAACACTACTTAATGAAATGGAAAAACTTACTATAAATGGTACAATTTTTAATTTTTGAAAAAACCAAAACTAATTTTCTAATACTAAGATTTTCTATTTAGACAACTGCCATACCTCTATTAAAAACTGCAGCATAGCGATGGTGGGAGGTTATTTAGTTAGAGTGGCTGAAGAGAGAACAAATTGCACCCGTTGTCTTGAGAAATTGTCTGTGCCGCAATCGCAAGCACCACTACATGCTCTCATAGCAGAGCAGGACAATGGAGGGTTAAAATACCCAAGCCGGTTCTTAATTTGCTTACTCAGTTTGGTTCTTGACTTTGTTAAATCATCCCTCCATTTGTGCCCAAGAAATCAGGTTCTAGAAGCATATGTTATGGAAATTTTACCATATTTTTCAAAACCTCTAGCGTGTGATTGTGGAGAAAATTGTCTCCCTAAAATCTTGCTAGAAAAATTTCTACGACCAATATTGTGTAATCACGCTATTGATGCCTCCGATAGAAATGAAGTTAGAAAAAAAATTAGTATCAAACCTTTGTCAAGAAAGGTTTTAAAAGTTTAACTGTGATAGTAATGTTCTTAAAGTTCACTAATTTAACTGTGATAGTAATGTTCTTAAAGTTTACTAATTTAACTGTGATAGTAATGGTCTTAAGTTCACTAATTTAACTGTGATAGTAATGTTCTTAAAGTTCACTAATTTAACTGTGATAGTAATGGTCTTAAGTTCACTAATTTAACTGTGATAGTAATGTTCTTAAAGTTCACTAATTTAACTGTGATAGTAATGTTCTTAAAGTTCACTAATTTAACTGTGATAGTAATGTTCTTAAAGTTTACTAATTTAACTGTGATAGTAATGTTCTTAAAGTTCACTAATTTAACTGTGATAGTAATGTTCTAAAAGTTCACTAATTTAACTGTGATAATAATGTTCTTAAAGTTCACTAATTTAACTGTGATAGTAATGTTCTTAAAGTTCACTAATTTAACTGTGATAGTAATGTTCTTAAAGTTCACTAATTTAACTGTGACAGTAATGTTCTTAAAGTTCACTAATTTAACTGTGATAGTAATGTTCTTAAAGTTCACTAATTTAACTGTGATAGTAATGGTCTTAAGTTCACTAATTTAACTGTGATAGTAATGTTCTTAAAGTTCACTAATTTAACTGTGATAGTAATGTTCTTAAAGTTCACTAATTTAACTGTGATAGTAATGTTCTTAAAGTTCACTAATTTAACTGTGATAGTAATGGTCTTAAGTTCACTAATTTAACTGTGATAGTAATGTTCTTAAAGTTCACTAATTTAACTGTGATAGTAATGTTCTTAAAGTTTACTAATTTAACTGTGATAGTAATGGTCTTAAGTTCACTAATTTAACTGTGATAGTAATATCCTAAATTCTTACTAATTTAACTGTGATAGTAAAAGAAGTTAAATAATTTTTTTCTGCTCATAATATCCTAAAGTTTAAGTAATTTTATTTTGCTCATAATATCCTAAAGTTTAAGTAATTTTATTTTGCTCATAATAACCTTAAAGTGAAGTTAAATATTTAAATGTCCAGTGCTTTAAATAACCAAACAGTCCAAACTGTGCCCAAACCTTCTAGACTGTGATATTAAGATCTCATTTTTTAATAAAAATTATTTTAGTACCTATTTTTCTTCATTAATTTATATGTTAATTCCAAATTTATCTTATAACTTGTGTTGAAAGCTATTTTTCTCGGTTTAAAAAGTGTCGGGAAATAAAACATGAAACTCTCAAGCGCGCGAAAATTCGAAATAATTCAAAAATAATCAACAAGGAAGAGCGCCACCTATCGGTCTATATCGCGTAATCCGCTGGCTTGTGTCACCCTCTCGCTACTACGCGTGCACAGGCCTTGTTAATAACGTAGGCTCCGCTCTGTCGAACGGCGGAGACACGAACTGAATATAAGCGGACGAATTTTCGTGAAAATTGTTTTTTCTCCCTAATGCTTTTCCTACGGGAATTTGTTTTCCTAACTGTGTTACAATTCGGAGACTTTTTAATAATTTTAGTGTTTGTACTCAACTTTGAATTTTTCATAAGATTTTTAGTAAGTTTCCAGGTTTTATTTAAGACTACTTTCATAATTTTCCCTTAATTATTTCGCTCGTAATCTACTTTTAAAATCGACGAAAATTTTAAGGCGAGCAAATGAATTCCCCGCCTTTGGGACCTGTATTTGTGCTAGGCCTCGGTTTTAATGTTTGGAATTTAAAAATCATTGCGCAATACCGAGGCCTAGCACAAATACAGGTCCCAAAGGCGGGGAATTCATTTAAACCATAAAAATGGTCTCGCTTCAATGAACACAATTCCCCCCGCCACCGAGTGCGCCACTGGAGAAATTGTAGAACTCGCTTACTTAGAGAAATGAGAACAAATATGTAAAATTAAGGTTTTCTAACTGGAAAGGTGCGCGCTGAAAACAATAAAATTGAATTAACAGAATACCCCTTTCCCTCCCCTCCCTCTCAATCGGGTGCGCCACTCTACTCGCTAGAGAAATGAGATGATGTATGTCAAATTTGGTCGTTCTAACTTGAAAAGTCGTTGAGCTAAATTAAAATTAAGTTACCCCCCCTCCCCACATACGCCACTTCGATATACAGGGTGTCCACTAAAAAATGAACCAGGGCGAATATCTCAAAATATGTTTTAGATACGATTTTGAAATTTTCAAGTCGTATACAAGATATAGGGGAAACCTACTGCGAAAATGTCGATGTCTTCAAGGTCATCCAAAAACTAACTCGAGAACCGTAAGTGTTACAAAGTTGGTTCCTATTAGAAAGGTGTTCCACCTGACTTTGTATGTACGAATAGCTTTGAGTTGATCGGATTTGACCAATAGGAAGCCGAGAAATGCTAGATGAAAAACAAGAAGGTCGTTAAGTTGATAACGTGTCGAAAGCGAGGTTCGGGAGCTGATAACTCTAAAGATACTCGTGTTAGAGTGCTGAAATTTGCTATATATCCTCATCAGGATTGAGGGTCTTTAGTTTAAAAATTTCCATGAACTTGAACCATGTCTTCAAGGTCATACAAAAAACAAACGTGAGAACCGTAAGTGAACTTAGAAAGTTGTGACGGTTACTATTCCTGTTTAAATTGATTTTTTTCGGGAAAAAATTTAAACAAAGAAATTTACTGGTTAATATTTCGGAAAATGATTAAAAAACATGTATTATTCGTGAAATTTGAGCTTTTTATCGAAAAAAAACGTCGTTTTTCCGATTAGTCTTACAAATTTATCAAAAAATTAATCGGATAATACAGAAATATAAATTACTTGGTCAAAACGTTTTACGAACAATTTTGAGAGCTTCATCTATTGAATAAAAGTTAACCATCCCGACCTCTAGAAAGTTGGTTCCAATTAGAAAAGTGTTCCACGTCTTCAAGGTCATCCAATTTTACAAACTTGAAAAACTCCCACCATAATAAGTTTGTCTAGCAAATTTCGATGTAACACGAATTGGTTTCGAGTTATGTGCGTTTTCTTTCAATTTTCTTTTTAACGACCTTTGTGATTTTGAAAACAGTTCCACGACTTCCTATTGGTTAAATTCGATCGAATCAAAGCTAATTAGACCTACAATATGACGTGAAACACTTTTCTAATTGGAACCAACTTTCTAACACTTACGGTTCTCGCGTTAGTTTGTGGATGACCTTGTAGACATGGTTCAAGGAAATGGAAATTTTTAAACTAAAGACCGTCAATCCTGATGAGGATGTGTAGCAAATTTCAGTACTCTAATACGAGTATCTTTAGAGTTATCAGCTCCCGAACCTCGCTTTCGACACGTTATCAACTTAACGACCTTCTTGTTTTCCATCTAGCATTTCTCGGCTTCCTATTGGTCAAATCAGAGCTATTTGTACTTAAAAAGTCGCGTGGAACACTTTTCTAATTGGAACCAACTTTGTAACACTTACGGTTCTTGAGTTAGTTTTTGGATGACCTTGAAGACATGGATCAAGGTCATCGACATTTTCGCAGTAGGTTTCCCCCTACATCTTGTAAATGACTTGAAAATTTCAAAATCGTACCTAAAACAGATTTTGAGATATTCGCCCTGGTTCATTTTTTAGTGGACACCCTGTATAAGAACTAAATAAGCCGTAAAATTCGATGCCGCGAAAAACTGGCTAAAATAGTGTACGCCGCGCGGTCAGGACTAATTTCGTCTGAAAAAAGTTGAAGCCCGAAAAACAGGAAAATAGTGGTAACTCAGTCGCACACTATTTTCACCCGATTTGAGAAGCAGGCCAAAATAGTGTTGGCCGCGCGGTGAAGACTATTTTGGCCCGTTTTTCAGGCTAAAATAGCTAAGCATTGGACGGCAAGCTAATTTAGCCCAAAAAACGGGCCAAAATAGTCCCCGTTTTTTGAGTTTTATGGAGGGCTATGATGGCGCTGCAAACATGAGCGGGAGATATACGGGTTTGCAGGCACGCATAAAAAAGCGTGTTCCGAATGCGGAATTTGTCCACTGTGCAGCTCACAATTTAAACCTAGTGTTGAATGACTCAGTAAAAAATATTGTAGAATTGAACCAATTTTATGAAAGAGTTAACTGTGTTTACGTATTTTTCAGTGAAAGTGTAGCACGTTGGCACGACCTGAAAAATACTTTAGCAAATGAAAAGTGCGTTGCAAAAACCTTAAAAAAATTATGTCCAACAAGATGGTCGTCTCGATTTGATTCTCTAATAGCTTTAAAGAACAATTTTAAACACGTTATGCAGTGTTTATCGTGCGTAGTACTTAAAAGCCAAAAATCGGGAGAAAGGCAGGAAGTCATCAGTCTTAGAAAAAAACTAGAAACTTTCGACTTTGTTTTGCTGCTTGCATTCCAAAGTAAAGTCTTAGAAAATATCAATTTAGTCTCAAAATTACTTCAGAGTTCGTCTGCTGATCTCCAGAACGCTTGCGCGTTGTTAGAAGACGCGAGAGATAATTTGGCTATGGTTAGAAATAATTTTTCGCAAATAATTGACGAAGCGAAGGAACTGGCGAAAACGTGGAATATAGAATGCAAACTTATTTCAAAACGTAAAAAGCGAGTAAAACGATTTTATGACGAACTTTCTTCTGATGATAGAATTGAAGATGCTCTCAAAAGTTTCCAAGTAACGGTTTTCAACGAATCACTTGACATCATAATTCATCAATTAACAAATCGCTTCATTAGTATGAAAAACATTAATGATAACTTTTCGTTCCTAAACCCTGTACAATTAACAGAAATGAAGAACTTCGAGATAAAGCTACCAAACTTATCGAGAAATACGAATCCGATTTATCGTATGGTTTAGTTGATCAGGTGATAAGCTTTAAAACCCTAATGTCTCCAGAAATAAAGAGAAGAAAAATGTCGTCCATCAAAGAATTGGCAAAATTTTTATACGTTGACAACACTTATCTTGCAAGTAGTCTGCCAGATATTTGCACTGCTTTTCAGTTGTATTTGACTTTACCCGTTTCATCTGCTTCAGCTGAACTCCAAGCTCAAGTTAATAAAAACTTACCTAAGAAACACGATGACCAATTCTAGGTTAAGTGCGTTAGCTGTGTTGAGCATAGAACATGAAATTTGCCAGAAACTCGATTTGAACGAAGTCGTCGAAAAATTCATGGCAGTCAAACATAGACGCTTTGCTACGTAATTGAATTTTGCTTTGTGAGTATAGAATAAAATGATCTTGCTAGTTATAAGTGCATGGAGTCCTTATTTCACCAAAAAATGTTTCAGAATTTTAAATTTATTTCCGATAACGTTTATGGCACAGCGAAAGCCTACATGTAATTTCGCGGCATAAGCCGCCGAATACCAACTTAAGGAAGCCCCCCCCCCTCCCCTTGAAAAACCTAAGGGGCCCCTAAAATAGTTTCGCGGGGGGCCCCCCGAACCCTTAGCTACGCCACTGCCTTCACTCTTTTCCCGCGAGCTCACTCGGCGAGTGAAGAAAAAGTGAAAACTACACTCTTGTAGTGGAGTTTTTTATTGGGGGGCGAAGAGAGAAAAGTGTGAGGGGAAATCACTCGCGCAAATGCGAAATTCTGGATAGCGGAAGTCTAATAAAACATTTCGTTAAAGAATTTTAAGTAGTAGGAAAAATCTCAATATTGGAGAGCGCTTAGCTTAACGTCTGTTTTTGTGCCTTCATAAAAGAACTATTGAGTTAAGTTACTCTTTTTTTAATGGCAATATCTCTATTTGGGGTTTTTTATGCTGTATTGATTTTGACCTTGAAAGTAAAATTTCCGGCTATAACTCGTAAGAGTGTTTTTCCCACGTTTTCAATTAAAATCCACCTTTTTTTTACAACAAAATTTTATTCTGTATACGCGAGCTACCACTGCACTCTTGAAACTAATTTTACAACATTACGTTTGAAACTAGAATCAAACTTTTTATCCAGTAATTTACGACATTTAACCCCAATTTAAATTTTATTGTTCCGAAACCTCCAGATTTGCGACCAGCAACCCTATTAATAATATTTAACTTGGTCGTGATGGTGGGGTGGTGGAGTGAATAGCACTTTCGCCTCGCAGCAAGAGGAGCCAGCTTCCCTGCGGAATAAAGGGCTTTCCTGCACCCCCTTAAGACAAGCCGTGTAATCTTTTTCCCTGGTTTACTCTTTTTGTATGTTACTTGTTTGTTGTACCCATGGTTTTCGTTTCATTTATTTTATTTTATTTCTTTATCTAACCCTTTATTTACTCGTATATTTAATCCCATATTACTGGACATGCATCAGATTTATATCCCGGTCTACCGGTAAGATTGAAACCACACCACCGGAGGTCCGTCATCATAATGCAATCCCATATTACTATTACTATTTCTTGTTTTAAAATGATTTTTTCGGGATCCAGTGTTGTTTTACATTTGTGTAATTGCTGCGGTCCCTAAGGAGCCGCCCTGTTACAAAAGGGTGGATTTTTATGCGGCAGAAATAAAACCTCTAAACCTCTAAACAACCAGACCAGCTGATTTAAGTCATAAAAAGTCGCTAGATAAGTTGGGCTTAACTGGTGCCTCGTGTATTAGCTTAGCTAATAATGATTATTATTACAACAACCTTTTCCGGGATAATGTGTTAAATGGAAATATTTGTGTGGAGTATCACAACAGTAGTCAGTCAGATTCGCCGATTGCCCTTACTTTCGTTGTCAGATTATGTTTTCTGAAAGTACACGTCCGGAGCTATTTCCAACTATGAACCACTCGGATTGCTTCAAAGTCCTTTCAGACGGTAAAGTTGGCAGCCTGATATGACGTATGGCTCCGTTTACTCCATCTGACTCAATAGATCTATTATGTATTCACAAATGGCTTGCACAAAGGGTATGTTTCCGCTACGTACTTTTACCTTAATGTGTCCCCGGACGTGACGTCCGCACTTGGACTATTAGAACGACGTGGGTGGGTACTGCGGGTACCCGTCAAAACCTGATATTTGATCTTCAGCTGCTTTGGATATTTGGTTGTTATTCATCTGACCCTCACAGAGCGATAGAAGTACAATAAGCTAGTTTCGTCTAAAATGCTATAGCTATAAACTTTTCTATACAAACTCAAGATGAAACTATATTCGTGAAAAGTGGGAGCGCGTTGGTGGTACGGCCAGCTGACTAACACTTTGCCAGTCCGACTCTGTCCGCGGGCAGTTTTCAATGACGTGCGCTTCAATCGCGTCGGAAGAATCAAGTCAGGAAAACCAGGCTAATTTGAATATTTTTGGGTGGAATGAGCTTACTCATCGAGCATGAGGGGGATTGGGAGCAACGCTTAAAATCGTTTCAAAATAGTAATTTTCATTAACTATAAGTAAATACATTTTGACATTACGTTACATTAATTACTTAATTTTTCTTAACTTTTTAAGTACTACATAACCTTAGTCATTATTCTAGATTTGAAAAAAACTGGTGTTTTAGAAATAAGTATATTAACTAACAAGAAAAATAATTCATAACTAATGAAGTATATCAAGATAACTATAAATAGGATGGTAAAAAAAAATTTAACCAATTGATATGGTGAAGTAAGTTTATTGAAACGTTCAATTTACATTTTTCTACCTAACGATGCTCTAAATTAGTATTCCCTGGGAATGGCTTGAGTGTAGGAACTCTTTCCAGTGAGTTGAAGTTGAGGGACTTTGAAGAGGTAAGGGCGAGTGTTGACCTTGGTGAGGAGAGGTCGGAGAGTGTGTCCCACTTTGTAGACGATGGGCTTGTGTTGGACGACGGGCCTGGGCACGTAGAAGATGGGTTGAGGCAAACGGAAGAGGACGTCCTTGTTCTGGAAGATGGGCTTTGGGGCTTCGACGACGGGACTGGGCAGGTTAAGGTGCAGGTCTTTGTTCTGGATGGAGTTCCCTGGAAGGCGGATGTTGGCGTGTGGAATGTCAACTACTTCCTGTCCTCCTTTGGGCAGGTTGACCAAGGGCGCGTGTACGCCGAGCGAAGGGGCGGGGTACTCCATGGTCTCCGAGGGGAGTTTGCCGTGTTCGCTGGTCACTCCGCTCTGGGCCACTTCGACGGGAAAGGGCTCTCGGATCTCCAGATTACCGGAAGTCCACGACGTCTCGGATGTCCAAGAAGATTCTGGCAGGGGCTTCAGCTCCAACTCGGGCATGGCAGTGGTGAAGTATTCTGGGGCCTGAGCAATCAAAGTACCTTCACTTTCGAATTTGATGTAGTCGGAAGACTTTTGTGCAGCGCACTATAAAGAAGAATTAGTTTTAAAAATGGCAAAAATTGTCTGCATGAAGCATTGGACCAGAAAGCTGTGGTCTTTTCGCATATAACGCTTCTTCATTTAAACAGTTAGAATATTGAGCTTGATAGATAAGCGAAGCTCTGTGAAAGTATTAACAGGGATCTTTAGAATGAATCTATTCAAAAACTTACCAAAGCGACCAAAGCGAAGACGATGGTAAACTTCAACATCTTTATTAAGATTCGGTTTGTTGTATAGTTACGAATGTTCTTAATGGTTTGTAGGCAGGAATGGTTGTGATGATCTCGCTTTGGAAAACGGTGCTTTTATAGTGATATTTCGAGAGATACTTGAGTTCGATTTTGAACTTTACAATCGAAGATTTATTCCCGTTTTGCGAAATTTGACTTTTAGATATTAAAATCACCTAGTTTATCATTTTGGCCCAATTGAAATACTTTATAATCAAGATTACCGCTGGTGTTAATTTATAACAGCTATTTACATTTTACATAGTTCTGTCCTATCAGTAGTCTTGGATTACACATTCTTTTAAAATTGGGGTGTGCCAGTTTCTTTATAAAGTAGAAGCATATGTTATTTCGACATTTGATGATCGCCGTATATCTGGTTGACTCACCCTTTTTATTTGGGCCATATTACAGTATTCTGTAGAAAGCTTATTCTGCCAGAAAATATAAGCCTAATTCTCACACAGAAACCTCAAAATATAAATCTTTCTTAATTGATCGAATATTTTTATAGTTATGTAAAATACTATCAAACATTAAATTTTTTATAAATAAGATTGCTGTAAGAGCAGTTTTACAACTGTTACGAATTAAAAGGAGAATAATAAACAGCGTTGCAATGAGAACGCGCCATCTTTCCCAAAAAATTGATTAAGAAATTTCTTTCCTAAAATAGGAACCGCGACGAACAAAATCAAAAATGAACTAGTATGTTGGTTACAGACATAGTCAAAATCACTTGTGATTTTTAGAAATTCACTCTCACTTTTCGGATTTTTAGAAATCCACTCTCACTCTTCTGATTTTTAGAAATCCACTCTCACTCTTCTGATTTTTAGAAATTCACTCTCACTCTCGTTTTTCGCCATTTGCCGAGGGCATTCTTGCCCAGAGAGTGAGATTAGCTAAGGTCACTGCTTTAACCATTATTCTTGGCGGGAAAATTTAAATTTAGGGTGGGAAATTTGAATTCGGTCCTAAAAGTATATATGAGCCTCCTTGACCTTTAATAGATGGCACCAGGCTATCCAGTAGAGTCATTAATTTAAATTTAAATTCAAATTTAAATTTCCCGCCTTCTTTTAATAATTTTAAATATCGATAAGCGTCAAAGAGCTGACCATGAATACCTTCAATCTTTTCCCGCCACCTCACTCGGCGAGTGACGAAAAAGTTAAAACTGTACTCGTAACCACTCTTATTATTTGCAAAAACACAAAATCCTTCACCAAGATTTGAAACTAGGAAATTTGTTTCTCAACGAGAACATGGAGATCAAGATTGACGATTTTGGACTGGTAACGAAATTGGATCCCGGTGGCGAGAGGATGAAGTAATTTTTTTAAATTTTGTTTAAATGCTTTTCTTAATAATATACTTTAAAAAAATATACAGGATGTCCACTAAAAAACCAAGAATTATAAATAACTAGAAAACAGTTTTTTTTATATTTCAATATAGTGCAGGAGGACATTTACTAGTATGAAATTGAATGACCTTGAACCATCTCGAGAACAGTTGGGTTTACGGATTTGGTTCCAATTAGAAAGTGGTTGCTCGAGAACAAGAAAGATTAATTATTGCCTGCCGTGAAATTTCAAATGTTGAACAACAATATGTTGTATGCATCGTAGCCGACGGTGGCATAATTGAACCGTTGTAAACTATTCGGCATTTATTTAATTTAGTTACATTGAATCTAATCATATTATTTTATTACCAAACACTGAATTCATTAATCTTCAATTTCTCGGATTTTGATTGGTCAAATTTGTTCAAATAAAAATTCGGATATGGTTGATTTTAAAAAGTTGTTGCTCGCCATATTATTAGTTCAAAGAATTTTGATTTTAACAAATTCCGAAAAAGTTAAAGAGGCTTAAAGGCAATACCATTTAATCGAGGGTTAGGACTTTGGCCAAAATTATAAAACTCGTCGCTCAAAATGCATATGTCCGACATCTCGCATTGTAAGGATTTAATAAAAAAATTAAATTGAAAATAAGTTAGTTTAAAGTAGGCTAATGAACTAAAATGCCCAATAGAAACTTGATAATAAAAGAAGTGTATCTAAAAAGTCTTGGTTGATTAGCCTTTGTAGAATTTCAGAGGGACCCGAAAAATTTAGAACAGTCAAAGCTTTGCCCAAAAAGGGAGGTTCACCTGGAAATATTAATTATTTATGTAAGAGCAGTCAAGCTCCACCAATAAGTTAAGCCTTTTTTTTTCTTAGAACTTTCGTTTTCCGAGGCCATCAGACACGTGGGTAACGTTTTCACTTGACCCCTCTGGTGACGGGAGAAAACTAGGCCATGGTGCTCGCGAATCGACTCAACAACATTCGACCTAAATTTAAATAAATTCATGATTGCGTGTACTATACTCAAATTCACTGTTATTTATTTTTACAAAAATATTTTTGAAAAATCATATTTAAAGTGACGTTATGATTTCGGCGATCATCAAATGTCGAAATAACAGCCGCTTCTACATTAAAACAAAACTGGCACACCTCAATTTTAAAAGAATATATAATCCAAGACTACAGAAAGGACAGAAATATGTAAAATGTATAAAGCTGCTGTAAATTCACATCAGTGGTAATCTGATTATAAAGTATTTCAATAAAGCCAAAATAATAAACTAGGTGATTTGAATATCTAAAATTCAAATTTCGCAAAACGGGAATCAATCTTCGATTGTAAAGTTCAAAATGGAACTCAAGGGTCTCTCGAATTATCACTATATAAGCTCCGTTTCTCAGAGCGAGATCATCACAACCATTCCTGCCTACAAACCATTTAGAGCATTAGCAAAGAAGAAAGCAAATCTTGATAAAGATGTTGAAGTTCACCGTCGTCTTCGCTTTGGTCGCTTTGGTAAGTTTTGAATAGATTCACTCTAAAGATCCCTGTTTATTCTTTCCCGGAGCTTTGCTTTATCTATCAAGCTAAATATTCTAACTATTTAAATGAAGAAGTTATATGTGAAAAGACCACAGCTTTCTGGCCCAATGCTAATTCATGCAGACCATTTTTTGCCAACTTTAAAACTATTGCCTCTTTACAGTGCGCGGCGCAAAAGTCGTCCGACTATATGAAATTCGAAAGTGAAGGTTCTTTGATTGCTCAGGCCCCAGAATACTTCACCACTGCCATGCCCGAGTTGGAGCTGAAGCCCCTGCCAGAATCTTCTTGGACATCCGCGACGTCGTGGACTTCCGGTAATCTGGAGATCCGAGAGCCTCTTCCAATCGAAGTGGCCCAGAGCGGAGTGACCAGCGAACACGGAAAATTGCCCTCGGAGACCATGGAGTACCCGGCCCCTTCACTCGGCGTACACGCGCCCTTGGTCAACTTGCCCAAAGGAGGACAGGAAGTCGTCGACATCCCCCACGCCAACATCCACCTTCCAGGAAACTCCATCCAGAACAAGGACCTGCACCTTAACCTGCCCAGTCCCGTCGTCGAAGCCCCAAAGCCCATCTTCCAGAACAAGGACGTCCTCTTCCGTTTGCCTCAACCCATCTTCTATGTGCCCAGGCCCATCGTCCAACATAAGCCCATCGTCTACAAAGTGGGACACACTCTCCGACCTCTCCTCACCAAGGTCAACACTCGCCCCTACCTCTTCAAAGTCCCTCAACTTCAACTAACCGGAAAGAGTTCCTACACTCAAGCCATTCCCAGGGAATACTAATTTAGAGCATCGTTAAGTTAAAACAATGTAGATTGAACGTTGCAATAAACTTACATCGCCATATTAATTAGTTAAAATTAATTTATCATCCTATTTATATACCTCAACCGCTGTCATTCGTAATAACATCCGTTTCTACTTTAAAAATATCATGGCAACCCGGTTTAAAAGATTTTACAACTAAGGACTAAAGATTGGATAGAAAATGGCCAGTTTTTCTACGTAAATTAACTTGATGATTTTTCTGCGCTAGCTTGAGTGCAAAGTCCGTAAGTTGCCGGGCACTCTTATTTGAAAATTGCGCCTTTGAAAACGGAAGAACACTAAGAACATCTATTGATCAGATAGAAACTTGTATAGGTTAACGGTTATAGTTAGTGTAGGGAGCTGTTAACTCGCGTGGCATGAAGGGCTTACCACCATCCTCCTACACATTGAAACCCGGCCACCTGCTTAAGGCATTATAATTAGCAAGATGACTTGGGCCTAAGGTGGTGCCTTGGGTATTAGCTTATCCCAGTTAGATAATAAAGTTACTCGGATGTTTATTAATGTTAAATGCCGGCTGCTTCAGTTGTCACAAGTAACATTGATTTCGAGCATAGCTAGGGAAAGGAACTCCTGATTGGTTAATAATTGAACATGCGCAGACCGTTTTTGCCTGACACCGAGAAAGAAATAACGAGTATGATAGAAGTAAATCGCGATCACACATGTAGCACCAACAGTTTTATTTAGAAATTGAATATTTGACCAAATTATCGCTTAACTTACTTTGAACTAGTTAAATCAAATTTGAAATTATAAATGTTGAAGAATCATCACTGTCTTCATGAGAATCTTATCAGACTGAATAATTATAAGAAAAAGGAATACACCATCAGAAGCTTAGATTTTAAAAAAGCTATAAAATTCAATAACACATATTTAATGGGATAATAAATATTTCATCGTACAGCCATAGTAATAAAATATTACTCAACATTAATATGTTGATTAAAGTTTATTTTAAAATAATGGAATCAAAAGTATCAAACAAAATATTACAGAACAGTAAACAAAGAAAACGTATTATACACATTAAAAAGGCCCAAGAAGAACAGTTAAGACATCACCCCTCAGGTTCACTTTCCCCCGCATACTTATTTTTTCTGTTTTATTTACTTTTGTTATTACATTTTCCCCTGCACTCTTGACCCTCTAAATTGACTGTTATTGTTAAATCAAATATCTTAGAATACAAATAAATTATAGTTTTTTAGTCGTATAGAACTCGATCAACCCCCACGATAAAATGTAAAATTAAGATGATTAATTAAACCATTCTCTCAATATAAATTATAAACTAAATCCCTGCCTTCAGCAACGTTAATATTAATCCCTCGCTAATGAAAGTGTTTTATCTCGATCACAAGACCATGGTGCCAGACATTCCGAGTCGTCCCAACCCAGGTTTTTCCCCAAAACTTTCCGAACTATACTAGTAAAATCCCCTAAGCTCACAGTGATCCCATGAAATCATTTCAAGTCCACAAGCTACCTATTAACTATCAGGTGTTAAGATCCCAAGAAAAGCGCACGTTTTCGAAGGTTGCCGCCACAGGGTCGAGAGGGCACCTGGACATTTCCGCTTAGAGACAAAAAAGAAGGTAACCTCGAGACTCCCTGGCAGCCCCCCCCCCCCGCAAACTTGAGCGACCTTTCGTAGATCAGGCGACGTCATCAGTACCATCATAGGACACGAGTCTTGGGTGCACCAATGATCCACGTAAATTGGGAGGTCACCAGTTGTTTTTGTTACAACTCCGCCCACAATCCGCGGAACAAAACCAAAAGACAGAGCCCCAAAAAGACAGAACTGGAGAGAAGTCTGCTTTAGCAAGAGCTCGAGAGAACTGGAGAGAACTCAGCCTCTCGGGGAAGAGAATGGTCATGTCGAAATAAATAGAAAGTAATGTGCGATGAAGTCGCCCTTAAATATTAATAAACCCTCCTGCAACCCTGATGATCGGAACAACCCTCACTGATTGCCTAGAAGACCCACAGCCAGGACATTCCGACCGGAAGAGCATAATCCAAGAAGTAATAAGTCTGGGAAGCGTAATGTCCTCAACACCCTCGAATCACCATTCCGAGAGAATAAAGCCAGATGACCGAGACCGATTCCCTAGCCTAGTCGGACATTTTAGACCGACACCCGAAGTACCTACGCCCCCGTCAGCTTGTGAAGTAAAAGAATATAGGAAGAAACCCGCAATCCGGCCGCCAAACCGTAGACGAGTAAATGAAGAGAATTAAAGAAAAGTGTAAATAAAGAAACGAGTAAACAAGCAGCTCCCAAAGACGTTCCGTTCTGTGAAGTGCGTGTGTCGGGCATCTTACGTAAACCGAGGAACGAGAAAACCCGTAAACGGAGAGACGACAACGTAGCTGAGGATACCAAAACCGAGTGATGAGTAGAATTTCCATAATAACCCCCCCCCCCCCCTTGCAGAGTACCCAGTGTCGAAATACGAAATAGCCCGTGAAAAGTAGAGAAAAAGTCTTGAAAAGAAAGCTTAATCCCTTGCTATTGTCCGAGAAAAGGATTTAAGACAGGTCCCCTCGAGGTTGAGAGTTCATTCTGCTTCTTGCCTAACCATCACTAGAAGCAATTTAAAATTATCCCCTCAGTCCCCCCCCCCAATTTTTTTCAGTTTTGTATTTTAGTGTTTTTATAAAATTAAGTGTTAAATAAAGATTTTGTGATTGATTAAAAACAAAAGGTTTCCATGCTGAATTCGAATCTCCCCCATTTTTTTTCCCCTGTATGTAACCCCCTCTCTCAGATTTAATTCACGATACGAAAGGCCACGACTCGCATTTTGTCACCATCTTCCCCCGCCTTGGTAAATTAATATCTTTGAGCAAGGGCTACGAATATTTCTGTCCGTCAATCATCATACGATGAAATTCCTAAAAAGGTTGCAAATGTTATCTTTATGTCTTACCACCAAATTCCATAATCTTTTTTGAGGCTGAAATGCCGTTGTATTTTATTTTACCACCTATTAGCCTTTTCAGTTTACATAGAGCCACGTAGTGACAAATGCGAGAAGCTCATGAACTGCTGGATTTTCGTCTGCTATGCAGACGATTTTTCAATAAAGCGTCTGCTTAGCAAACGAAAATCCAGCAGTTTATGAGCTTCTCACATTTGCCACTACGTGGCTCTATGTAAACTGAAAAGGCTAATTGTGTATTTGTCAGGACACTTTGAGCTTTATCCAGTTATATAGCTCCAGAAATATTGAATAAAAAAGTATATAGTTACTAAGTAGATACGTAGTCTCTGGGTAGCATGTTGTACACAATGTTAGCTAGAAAACGTCCTTTCAAAACATACTGCCTGAAAGACACTTCCACCTTGATCAAGAGAACAGAGTACCACGTGCCGAGCAAAATTCCAAAGACTGCCGAAACTCTTATTTTCAAGTTGTTAGAGGGTAATCCTGAACAAAGTCCATCGATGGTTGATGTTCTACACTCTTAAAAAAAGGGTGTTTTAATGGTATATTAAGGGTGTAATATCTGTAAAAAAACACTCTTTAATGTTAATTTAAACGCCCTAAAGGGATTTTTATTGTCCCAAATTAAAAACTTGAAAAGGTGTATAAAGGGTGTTATATTACCCCGTAAATTGAGTGATTTAACACCTCGTAAGGGTGTAGCTCCCTTAAGGCAGTAGTTTAGTACCCTAAAAGGAGTATTTTAACACTTTAAAGGGAGTATTATAGAACCCTTAAGGGAGTATTGCAGAACCCTGAAGGGGGTAGTGTAACACCCTGAAGGGAGTCGTTTGGTACCCTTAAAGGAGTGGTCTTGTACCCTAGAGGGAGTAGATAATAACCCTGAAGGGAATAGTTTTATACCACAAACTGTTAACAAAGGAACCAAAATGGAGGACATAAGCACCCCAAACAGTGTAAATAAACACCCTAGCAGGAAAACTGCTTTTTAAGGTGTAGAATAACATCCTTTATAAACCTGTTAAGGTGCTAAATATGGGACAAGAAAAAACTCTTAAAGGTTTGAAAATACACCCTTTTTTAAGAGTGTACAAGATGAGTTCATAACGCAAGGGTACATTCCAGCAAGACTTCCAGTTTCTTGTCTGTCTACCGCTCCTAGAATCGATGACAGCGTATGGAACACAGTTAGCGTGATTGACACTTCACTGGACTCAACAAAGCCGCTGAAGTGGACGCAGTTGCCGTGAAGGAAAGAAGCGGCTCAAGATATGCCAAGTGGTTATCATATGGGTGATTGGCTCAAGATCATTCAAACGGTGATTACCAGCAAGCCATCCGAGAAATCTCTCATATTTGAATAATAATTTCATTAGTAGCCGAAGACATTTTTGGTCAGCTAACTTTATCTACAAAGGAAATTATATTAACTGCTTCCGGTTTGACATCGAAGTCATATAATTTTTATTTTTTTTTCAAATTAATACCGCTCATTAGTAAGTAAAAGTAATGATTATTTTTCACTGTTAATTTGTCCCAGAAAATATATCAGACAACACAACACTAAGAAACCAAACTACCAGAACAAATCATTCAGTAACTTCATACATCACGGAACTCAACGGCTTCTTCTCCTTAGAAACCGGATTCTATATGATGACCATTACTGAACGCAACCAGGTATTCGTAGCTTGCTAAGTGGGTGTGGCCTGTACTTGTTGCCATGGAAACGCGTCGGCCATGGCATTAAAACTCACATTGTGGGCACGTGATTATTTCGTGTGGCGTTTAGCCTCCTGTCATGTCGGCCTTTTAAAGAGGCGCTTAGCTACGACGCTACGAGCAATCACCCATTTCCCCGGAAGGCAACTCACCGGAAACCACCTGTTTTTTTGGGAATTGCCTAATTTTGAGAAATGGCTCTGAGGATATCAATTATTTTATTTTTATCGTAATTATTCAAGGCTTTTTTATACATATCACAATAGAGATACCTATCAAAACATTTAAAGAATATTAAATAATTGGTAAATGGCAACAATAACACCACCACTCCCGTTGTTCCCCACCCCTTTAAAGTACTTTTTAAGGGTATTCCCATGGTGCAAAAATTATTCCCCGCAAAGCATTATTTAAAATTTTTATAAATAATTGCCCAAAGACTGACGCTCCGTTTGCTTCATCTGACTCATTAGTTCTATTATACATTATATTCACAAATGGCTTGTACACAGGGTATGTTTCCGCTAAGTACTTTTAACTTAATGTGTCCTTGGACGTGACGTCAGCACTTGGACTACTAGAACGGCGTGGGCGGGTACTGCGGGTACCCGTCAAAACCTGATATTTGATCTTCAGCTGCTTTGGATATTTGGTTGTTATTCATCTCACCCTTACAGAGAGATACAAGTACAATAATCTAGTTTCGTCTAAAATGCTAGCTATAAGCTTTTCTATACAAACTCATTATGAAACTATATTTGGGTGGAATGAGCTTACTCATCGAGCATGAGGGGCAAAAGGAGCAACGCTAAAAATCGTTTCATTAGTCATTTTCATTAAGTATAACTAAATTATAGGAAAAAGCTCAGCTACGCTGAGGAAAAAGATGATATATAGGTAGGGACATGTATTTGAGAGCATAATAAGTAGGTTTCAAAGGAAATAAATTCGAATATATATTTTTTTGGGTACCGTATAGTTTTTACTGTCACCATCTGGTGACCACAATCCTTTACTACACGTAGACGACGTTTTTGATTAAAAAAATCATCGAAGTTTTAACCAATTATACAACACCAATGTAAAAAAATGATTCTATATATTACTGTTTTCCTTTTCAGCCTATATATAGCGGACTTTTAAAGCAAGTGGGTGAAATATATATATGATGATTCAATATAAGTTTAAATTAATATTAGGTTTATGGTTACTATAAAGTGCACATTTCTGCTGCCAGGTTTAATAGAAGAGCTCTAGTAGCTATTAATGCTGGTTACGTTAAAAACAAGTGTTAGAAGATGATTTGTCGTTTCAGTTTCTACTCCCTTTAAATATTAGAAGAAAAAGGACCGCGCCTAGTAAAGAATTGTGGTGACCATTACGGTAGCTTTTTTTAGTGTGCTCTGATATATACATACGACGTCGGT
This sequence comes from Leiobunum rupestre, assembly GCF_980474605.1. NCBI lineage: Eukaryota > Metazoa > Arthropoda > Arachnida > Opiliones > Sclerosomatidae > Leiobunum > Leiobunum rupestre. Next base: position 50,535,172 of record NC_143388.1, on the reverse strand, counting down.
CACCTGTACCAACCCAACATATGGTGTAAAACATTTAGGTAAAAATAAGGTGCTTCGTTACAACAGATCAAATCAGTCGTATCTTAATATTTATATTTAGTACTGCATTTATCAAAGAACAGAAAACAAATTATCTAGGAGCCTTAAAATTAATTAAACCCTTAATAAAAGAATGAGCAAGTGGTAATATTTTCGATTCTAACATTACTAAAATAAATCTTTTTTTTTGGTATCACTGCCATAAAACAACTTTAAACATTCTGACTGTACAATATGACATTCCCATTGTCCCTATCAGGTGGGTTGATGGGGTCACTGGAACCTTTGGGGGGCTCCATACCCGGCGTTCTGGGTCATTGGGCTCGGAGCGCTGGGTCACTGGAACCTCATGGGTGTTCCATACTCGGAATTCTATGACCTTTCGGGAAATAAGTTCTTTATGTTTATAAGATAAAGTTAAACCAATATAATAAAGAGGTTCGCTTCCAAGAGTTTCATCTACTCTTATATTACTTCAATAACAACCAATTGTTCTAGTACTAGTAAACAAGCTAAGCTGTCAGGAGTTAAAATTAAACCATCACTCAAAGCTATATTAACATCATTCATTACAATTTCAACATCTCACAATTATCTACTTCGAATAGCAATGTCAGTGTTACCTTCCACAAAGATAACTTCACCATGTGTAGTATTTTTCCTTAAAACTTCTTCTAAATCTTTTTCCGCCTCCAATAAAATATTTAACTTCTCATGATACTTCATCATTACCTTTAACTTGGGTAAATTGCTTTCGGAAGACTTTAAAAGATGTTTAGCTACCAATTAAAGAAGTCTCTTCCTTCCAAGGCAGAAATAACATCAGCAGGCTTTTATAAAAAATTTCAGCCTCTGATTCAGTTTTGTTTGGATCGTGTTTGGGATGTTGAACCAAAAAAGGTTTCACTCTCATTTTTACAAAACAAACCCGATTCTTTAATTCAAGTACTTCGGGGGTTTTGCTTATTTGGTACATGATAATAGAACCTCGCCCAATCAGTGTTGCCGAAACTGGTACATTGGTACTTTTCCGGTACGATTTGAAATAACCAAGTACAAAAGTACATTTTTAAAATTTTAGGAGAATTTTAGTACGTTTCAGAATTTTGGGAAATTTAAATTTTCCATCGAGGTCTTTCAAAACCGTAAAATTATGAGAAAAACGACCCTTAAGAAGCTCCTGAATAGGTTATATTTACAATAATATACAAAATTAGGCTTTTGAGACTCACATGTTCAAAGTTACCAAAATTTGGTTGTACCACATTTCAATTTAAAATTGAAACATTTCTGAGAAAAAATAAAATTAAGCGCCATCTATTAAAACTTGTTGGCATTAAAAATATACAGAATAGGTGGCGCCTTGTTTTTTATAGTAAAAGTACATAAAGTACGTTTCCGTATTCTATAAAGGTACATTCAGAAAATACCTAGCGGCAACACTGCGCCCAATCATATAAAGAAGTATCTTCTCGACTGTAAGGGCAATTATTATATACATCATCAACTAGCTGTTTCATGAGTATATCAGTGCTATCAGGATCACTCTGTTTAGAGATTTCAAATCTTTAAAGGAAAAGTCCAGGTTGGGTAAAACTTGGGTCTATTTGAAAGATCATGTTTAAATAAACTCAAAAATATCAGTCGTAAAATTGTATCTTTTTATAATGACGAGAAATTAATTTTTAAACGAGCCAAATTTACCGCCAAGCGATCTGCCATTTTTGGTTTCGGGGTGACGTTTTAGGACTTTAATCACGCGCTGTTCGCGCTATAACAGGCTATAACAGCGCTCTGTTCCCCGCGCGCGGTCTGCGGAGGGAAGGCGAAAGAAAATGGCAGCTCGCTTGGCGGTAAATTTCGCTCGTTTAAAAATTAATTTCTCGTCATTAAAAAAAGATACAATTTTACGACTAATATTTTTTAGTATATTTGAACATGATCTTTGAAATAGAACCAAGTTTTACCCAACCTGGACTTTTCCTTTAAACTTCTTAAGCAGACATTTTCTGTGCTCTTTGAAAGCTGTATTAATAAAAACAATGGAATCCGAATTTCCATACAAATGCTGCTCGGTCAGATGATTCGCTGCCTCATAACTGCCAACTTCTCGATGTGAAATAGCTCTTACACTAAATGATCAAAGACGACCACAAAGATCTTTGTTTTCTAGATCATTCCACAAATAATCATTATCCGATTTCTCTTTCTTAGTTATATACGAAGTGATATAATTCCCGAGTCTATGGCAGATGACGCAGTGTTTATTACAGAAAAGTCCTTCATTTGAAATCATGAAGCTTGCCGCGTCTAGTGGGAACAAGGTGTATTTCCGCGGGAATTCGAACACCTATACTCGAAATCACTGTTAATTGAGACAAGATAAGTGGTTGCAGTTAACCATTAATAAACATACGCGGAACTTGATTAACTAGGCTGTAAATGACGTTGATCGTCATTTGTTGTTTTGGTGACGCTATTTTTAAACACACGAACTTTGCTAATTTGCATGAAAAAAAAATCATACTTGGGGTCGCACCGCCAACTGTTATCATTTAGGCCTAATATACCGTGTATATATCGGAAACCAAAAATTTCAGCTCATGCGGAAGCAGAAATACATGAACCGAAATTATCAGTGAGCGCTTTTTATTTGGGGCATTTTACCATAGAGACCGGGGAGGGTGAAAACCGAAGCATTTATAAATTTCAGCGCGCCCGCGAATCCGCATGGGAGGAATAGAAAAACCCGAGGTATCACGGGTAGATTCGTTTGCCATCTAGTGAGGGACAAAGGGATATATTAAAAAACAAAATCGTAAGAAACGTCGTCTCCAAACCGAGGATTACTATACCATGCCAAAGAAAGGGATGTGGCTGGCTGATTGTAGCTTATGTTGTTAATAATTAGATAGCAGTGACAATTGTGAGTGGCCACTGTGCTTTTTGTAACCTTTTTAGGAAATCGTAATGATATATTTCTCAAACCGCGTATCATATCGGTTGGGATAACGAGTACGGTCCAGAAAATATTCCTAGCCCTTGCTCAAAGATATTAATTCACTAATAGCGTTTTCTATTGGATTACTCTAGATTCGCTCCGAATCTGTCTCTGACGTCATAGATCTCGCCCCAATCGACTAAAGTAAAACCGCAAATGGAACATGCCACTAAGGTATTCCAGCGCTTTGTTGTTTTACGTCTGCTAGTAATTTTAATTTTCGCGTCTTGGTCTGCCATTTTGCCAAAACATCTAAAAGGAACACGCAAAAATTTGCTCCGATTTCGATCTCGATCCGTTGATCTTTCGAAATCGGCAGGTCGGTTTTGGACGATCTCGGAGCACCCGAGAGCGGGAAATGGAACACGCGAAACTTGATCGGAGCAGATCCGAGCACGCAAATGGAACTTAAAATTTTGATCGGAGCGATCAAGAGCGCTCGAATGCAGTCAAATGCAAAACGCTATAAAGCGGGGAAAGATGGTGACACAATGCAAGTTGTTGCCTTTTGTGGCGTGAATTAAATCTGAGAGAGGGGGTTACATACAGGGGAAAGAAAAATAAAAAAATAAGGGGGGAGATTTTAATTCAGAATGGAAACCCTTTGTCGTTAATCAATCGCAAAATCTTTATTTAACACTTATTTACAAAATACTAGATACAAAATAAACAAATGAGGGGGAACTGAGGAAATAATTTATTTTCCTCTAGTGATGGTTAGGCCATCTCAACTATGGTTATTTTAGCTTTTCAAAATAAGCGGGCGAATTTAAACAAAATATACACACCTTAAATTTTTTAATGAAATTATCTCTTACAGTTTTCTATGGGATTAGTGCCGGTGTTCATAACCTCATGAATCTTGGGCTTAAAATAAGCAGGGGGCAGAAATAGATATACACTTACACTAAGAATAAACACTGCAATTAAAATACTACAATTAAACAATGGCAAATAATTAACTCTAACATGATAAAGGCGAGGGTAAAGCACGAACGAAAAAGGTAATCCTAACTATATAAATACACGAAACGGAATAAGCTCTCAACTCGAGGGGAACTCTCTTTAACCTTTCTCCGAACAATAGCGAGGGTTTATCCCTGTGTCTATGAATGATTATCTACGTTTAAACCGGCTATTTCAGATTTCGACCCTGGGTACTCTACAAGGAGGGAGGGGATTATGATAAATTTGTACTTATCACTTGATTCATGCCTGCTCTACGCGTTTTCTTGGAGGGGCTCGACGGGGGACTTCTTGTTTCGCAGTGACAGTTCCAAATTGTCAATTCGCCTCGCTTACGGATTACGGTAACTAACGAGCCGGATTACGGTACGGATGTCGGGATGACGACGACGAACTTCTTACAAGGGGTTGTAGGTTCTTCGGGTTTCGGTCTGAAACGTCTGGTTAATCGAGGGAATCGGTCTCGGTCATCGGGGTTTCTTCTCTCAGAACGGCTAGATATTGGGTGATCAACAGGTGATTCTTATTTTACCACTATCTAAAGGAAGTCTTCGTCTTTCGCTAATTTTAGGTTTTCTAGATTTCACTGGGATTAGGTATACTGTATTATCTGTTGAATGAGTTTTTGATGTGTTATTAAGTGATAATATTTAAAAAAATTAATATTTTTTACCACTAGATCGCATTTCTATAGTTTGATTGTCATAAGCCTTATCTTGTCGACTATTTGGCAACTCAGTGGAATCTGTGCAAAAGAAATTAAAAACATCAACTAGCTGTTCGTCTATAAGATATTTCTAATTAAGCGTGATAGCACATACCACTTGAGTTGTGACCTGCCAGTTTGATGGGTGGGCCTGTAGAGGTATGATTTTTGGCCAGTGAAATTAAATTAGCCTCCACTTCATCATTTTCATCAAATCTTTTGGGAATGGCATTCCACAATAATCTGGGTCTGAAAGAATGGTATATACGCTGTAGGATATTCTTTGGATAAGTTGTTTGACTGTACTTACACAAATACATGTATTTCGGTTACATAGCATTAATCAAATAATTTTATTACCTAGGCGTTAATGTGAGGTATTGGTTCTTCTGGAGATGGGCACAACAAACTTGGATTTTTTTCTTAAACACATGTTGTTCTCTACTAATAAATCATTTCTTACAGATTTTTACAACCAATCTTGACAACTACAGCCAAGGCTTAAGTTAAGAAATGAAAATAAATATGGTTCTAATATATTTTTACTCACCTTTTTTCATATTTCGGGAAGTTGAAAATAAATATACCTTTTGCGATTTTGCTCTGAGAATTAGGACAATTTAAAAAGCAACCGCCTGAACCACCGTAATAACGGCGATTTGATTTTTGACTATCATCGGCCATTATTTTAGTAACGTATGACAGCCAGAGGCGCTACAGTCAGCAGGCAACCAGGCACTTTACATAACAACGGCTGAGTCGGCTCTCCTATCCTTCCTCCATGGTAATGTTGTCAATTCCTTTGGCTTTTCTTGTGTTTTTACCGAGATTTTAAGTAAATTACATCCCACCGATTTATGTTTTAGTTTAGGCTTGTTCATTAGAAACATATCAAACTGCGTATATAACTGTGTTTGCCACACGGACTGTAAAAGATACTTTCCGAAGAAAACTTCTTAGTCCGTGTTTATTAAAATTTTACCACTAGAAACGCCAGGTGGCGTACTCCAAAGCTCTTCGAGACCAGGAGGGCGGAATGAAATTCCGTTAAGGGGATTACCAAAACTCGTTTTTTTAGGGGAAAATGGGAAAATGAATCCAACGTTACCGAGGTAGGTCGCTGATAATTTCGGTTAATGTATTTTTAGGGGAAGTCACGCATATTTAATAAACTAGGGAGCTATGTGCTGAAAAAACAACTTGATTACGCAATAACTATGAAAATCAGTCTTGTTATTGTTATGATGTTTCTTATGCTACGATTTTTATCTACAAAACTATTGTAAGAGGGACATTATTCGATTCCCAAGTCTATGACACACGACAAGAGCTCGCTGTGCCAATTAACAACAAGGTGAATTAGAGGAGGAATTATAACACCCAACAATTATCTACGTACATTGAATTACCGATATTAACCCTCCGGTTACTATTGCTCGTGATCCAAATATTGAAATAAAAAAATATGCTATATCAAAATAATATTTTTACTTTTAAATAACAATACTAGAAATCAATGTTACCTGGGGCTACTAAGCGGTCGGCATTTTACCAAAACATCATCCGCGAAGTTTCATTGACTAGTCATTAGATTTCGCTACCTTTCTTCCGTTTTGGTGCGGCGCGACTTTTAAATAAAACTTACACAGCGGGTTTAAGCACTGAATCGAAAACTTTCACAAAACTGAAAATTTTTCAACGATTGCTTCTAAAATTTTCTTTGATAGATCTTTTATTCACATATGCAAAATAATTTGACGATTTATGTTGTTTACTAATAAGGTAATTAGATTTTATTCCACTTCATTATCATGACATTTTTAAAATATTTTTTTTAAAACACAATATCGCTTTAAAATAACAAAATACCAGTATTCGGCAAATAAAATAAAATGTATAATATAATAAAATAAATAAATTTCATTCTCTGATTTAATGGATAATTAATTGATCATTTCTTCATCGGTGGTGCTGTCGTCTGTGTTGTCGCTTGAATTGCCATTAATGATGAAAGGTTTGACAACTTGATCAATCATACCATCAAGTTCCCAAAAATTTTCCTCTACGATATTTACAACATGATTGACACATGCAGCCCATTTTTCTGGTGTTACGAGAATAAATCCTTCTTCAAATAGTTTCTTCACATCTGGCAACTTAAATGTTGTGTTATTGTCAGCGACATACCCCTTTACTTGGCTCCACACAAGTTCTATAAGATTTAGTTCACAATGGTAAGGTGGCAACCTCAATATGGTGTGTCCCTCTTTTTCCGCAAGTTTGTCAATTTTATAACCACTGTACTGATCCTTTATAGGTTCAACTAAAGTCAACAGTTCCCTTATAATCATATCCGGCCGCCACTGTACACCTGCATAGACAAATTTAAATAAATCATGAGACTACTGCCCATTTTTTTTTATCAAGTTGCCTTTTGAGGTTAGCCACGCTTGTATTTCTGCTTTTCGAGTGTACTTATTTGGCACATTTTCTTCCTTAACTGTGTGGTAAGGCGCATTGTCGATTACAATAACGCTGTTTTAGGAAGATTTGGTAAAACCTGCTCGAAAAACCATTTGAAGTAGTAAGGCCCATTCATTTCAGCATGGTAATCGCTGTCTCCCTTTTTAGCGATAAAAATATCTAGAGCTCCTGGTACGAAACCGTCTTCGTTCCCTGTTGAAAGAACCGCGGATAAGTTTAAGAACGTCGAGGAAGTAAATGATTTAAGTCACAGACCAATATGTGTTACCACAATACGCCCTCCTTTTCCAGAGGGTGCCTCGTTACCGGTAGATTATCCAGACAGAAACGCTTGTCGACTTGATTGGATACTTGTGTCGTGCCAAATTGTCCCTTTTGTGTTAGTCCATTTCTCATCTGTGTAGAAAATATTTCTACCCTCTGATCGGTATTAACGTATGGGCCTAAGGAACGTTCGTCTCCAAATCCTTATGTCATTTCTCTCAAGAAGGGCAGAATCTCTCTTTCTCTTTTTGTACTTGAAACCCAAGTCATTCATAAGCCTTCGTAACGTTGAAGCACTCATTGAGGGTAAATCCGGATCATCGTTAATGACCTTCGATTAATTGGGGTATCTTTCAGTAACACAGACGTCCTAGAAACAAAATAATAACTCTATTTACTTGTAAAACTTTATTCGCAGTTGGAAGTTCATTTCTCAAATAAAATCGATGAATAATCTGTCGAATTGTGCACTTTGTGTAGGCGTCGTATTTATTAAGTCTTTTCGGTCGGCTTCTTTCTGGAGCTCGCTTTCTTCAATTCTTCTACCGAAATTTTGTTTAGCCTCCGTCTTAAAACGAATCCCAGTGTTTCTACACACGCCTGTCAGTTCCGATGTTAAATCTAAAACCTTATTAATACTACCATCCGGATGTTTAATTCTTAAAGGAGAATAAGTATTAACAACTAATTGCTTGGCATCAGAATTTAAAGGTTTACCGCATTTCAATCTTGAGTACAATAGCGGCGAACAAACTTGACCAGGAGCCATATTTATTTGTGCACGAAAACAAAAGCGGAAATGGCTAAAAATTGACGTCACTGGCGAGCGATACGTCACTGTGTTACTTCAAATATGAAAAACAACCACGAAAATATTTATTTTTATATATCAAATAGTTTAAAACCTTTTTAAAGGAATTGGTACCAATCCGTTATAGAAAATATATTTTCTTTAAAAATATTGTAATTTTGTTACAAAGCGGTACGTTTAAACAGAGGACTATTTTTCACGTGGATGCCGAAAATTCCCTGCCTTTGGTAGCGTACCCAGGTAACATTGATTTCTAGTATAGACGCTTTAGCGCCTGCTGCCGTCGGAAGGGGAAAATTCGGAAATTGTCTTCCCCCCGCCCGTAAAACGTTCAGCGTAAAGGTTCGTGACGCTCGTCCAATGAAATTCGTACACAACCCTTCGTTAGCGTGTTTAAAGGCTAGCTGCGTTCTCCTTGTGTTTGTTGCTCCTAGGTGGCAGTTAATACTAATATTTTGGACCATCGATAGGTATCGCCATCAAGTGTAGATTACAATCAATAATAATCTTAAAAAATCGTTTAAAAATACTTAATTTAAATGAAAAAGCATAAAATTATTCATACCCTAAAGAACTGGGACATTATTCGTTTCCCTAGTCTATGAGAGACGACAAGAGCTCGCCGCGCCTTTTAACAACAAGGTGAATTAGAGGAGGAATTGTAACTCCCAACAATTTAATTATCTACGTACATCGAATAACCGATATTAACCCTACGGTTACGATTGCTGAAGATCCAAATATTGAAATAAAAAATATGCTATATTAAAAAAATATTATTACTTTTAAATATTTTTAACAATACACAATAATACTAAGACATCATAAGCAGCCATTTTATTTTGGTCGATGGCCTACAGACATTATCGTAAACAGGCCGTGGCAGTTAATACTAATATTTTGGACCATAGATAGGTATCGCCATCAAGTGTAGATTACAATCAATAATAATCTTTAAAAATCGTTTAAAATACTTAATTTAAATAAAAAGGAAAAATTTATTAAAAGGACCTAGTTCATACCGTAAAGAAGCTATGTGCAAAATTTGAAAAGATTCATGCAAGCCGTTTCAAAGATTAGCCCAAAAAAACCAACGTCTTCCCAAAGCGTGAAGCCCAAAATAGGCCAGTTTTCTAATATTAAAAGTTTAATTACCTATATATGTACACAGACGACCGTCTGTGTATATAATACATTTTTACATTTCATTATTTTTTTTAATTTTTCTTAACCGTTTTAAGTACTAGATAACCTAAGTCGGAATTCTAGATTTGAATAAAAAAACCGGTGTTTAAGAAATAAGTTTATAAATTAACAAGAAAAATATTTCATAAGTAATGAAGTATATCAAGATATCTCTAAATAGGATGATAAAATAAATTTTTTAACAATTGATATGGTGAAGTAAGTTTATTGCAACGTTCAATTTACATTGTTTTCAACCTAACGATGCTCTAAATTAGTATTCCCTGGGAATGGCTTGAGTGTAGGAACTCTTTCCGGTGAATTGAAGTTGAGGGACTTTGAAGAGGTAAGGGCGAGTGTTGACCTTTGTGAGGAGAGGTCGGAGTGTGTGTCCCACTTTGTAGACGATGGGCTTATGTTGGACGATGGGCCTGGGCACGTAGAAGATGGGTTGAGGCAGACGGAAGAGGACGTCCTTGTTCTGGAAGATGGGCTTGGGGGCTTCGACGACGGGACTGGGCAGGTTGAGGTGCAGGTCCTTGTTCTGAATGGAGTTTCCTGGAAGGTGGATGTTGGCGTGGGGGATGTCGACGACTTCCTGTCCTCCTTTGGGCAGGTTGACCAAGGGCGCGTGTACGCCGAGCGAAGGGGCGGAGTACTCCATGGTCTCCGAGGGGAGTTTGCCGTGTTCGCTGGTCACTCCACTCTGGGCCACTTCCACTGCAAGGGGCTCACGGATCTCCAGATTACCGGAAGTCCACGACGTCTCGGATGTCCAAGAAGATTCTGGCTGGGGCTTAAATTCCAACTCGGGCATGGCAGTGGTGAAGTATTCTGGGGCCTGAGCAATCAAAGTACCTTCACTTTCAAATTTGATGTAGTCGGACGACTTTTGCGCCGCGCACTATAAAGAGGCATTAGTTTTAAAGTTGGCAAAAATTGTCTGCGTGAAGCATTGGACCAGAAAGCTGTGGTCTTTTCACCTATAACGCTTCTTCATTTAAATAGTTAGAATATTGAGCTTGATGGATAAAGCAAGCCTCAGTGAAAGAATTAACAGGGATCTTTAGAATGAATCTATTGATTAACTTACCAAAGCGACCAAAGCGAAGACGACGGTGAACTTCAACATCTTTATTAAGATTTGGTTTGTTGTATAGTTACGAATGTTCTTTATGGTTTGTAGGCAGGAATGGTTGTGATGATCTCGCTTTGGAAAACGGTGCTTTTATAGTGATATTTCGAGAGATCCTTGAGTTCGATTTTGAGCTTTACAATCGAAGATTGATTCCCGTTTTGCGAAATTTGACTTTTAGATATTCAAATCACCTAGTTTATCATTTTGGCCCAATTGAAATACTTTCTATTCAAGATTACCGCTGGTGTGAATTAACAACAGCTATATATACATTTTGCATATTTCTGTCCTATCAGTAGTCTTGGATTACATATTCTTTTAAAATTGGGGTGTGCCAGTTTCGTATTAACGTAGAAGTGGATGTTATTATGAATGATAATCGCCGAATAAGGACCTAATTTAAAATATGACTTTTCGAAAATAATTTCGTCAAAATAAATAACGGTGAATTCGAGTAAAGTACACGCAATAATGAGTTTATTTAAATTCAAGTCGAATGTTGTTGAGACCATGGCCTAGGTGTCTCCCGTCACCAGAGGGGTCAAGAGAAAACGTTATTGATGTGTCTGATGGCCTCGGAAGACGAAAGTTCTAAGAAATAATAAAAGGCTTAACTAATTCATGGAGCTTGACTGCTTTAACATAAATATTTATTATTTCCAGGTTAACCTCCCTCTTTGGGCGAAGCTGTGGCTGTTTTAAATAGTTACGGGTCCCTCTGAAATTCTACAAAGGCTAATCAACCAAGAATTTCTAGCTACACTACTTTTATTATTGAGTTTCTATTGAGCACTTTAGTTCATTAGCGTACGTAAAACTAACTAATATTCAATCTAAATTTTATATTTAATGCGCTAAGCAGTCTATCAAATTTGAGGGGTCGAACATTTGTATTTTGAGCGAAGGGATTTTGAATTTTGGCCAATGTCCTAACCCTCGATCAAATGGCATTACCTTTAAGCCTCTTTATCTTGTAAAGATTTTCGGAATTCTTATAATAAAAAATGTGAAAAAAACTAGATATATATTTGATTGAAAAGAAGTCAATTACAAGGAAATAAATATTTTACGATAAAGCGAATAAGCATTCGTCGAAGGAAGCCCTGCGTGTGTTTTAAAACGGAAGCTGCGTTCCCCCGCGGGATGGCGCTCGCGATTCGCTGGATTAGAAATCGCAGACACCGGGTTCTTACTAAACGCTTTTTCGAGTTTCCGGTTTGACTTACGCAGCTCATCGAAGTCATATAGATTTTTGGGTTTTAATTTTCAAATTAATACTGTTTATTTTAACGAAATTATCTTTAGCAAGCTCATTAGTAAGCAAAAGTAATGATTATTTTTCACTGTTAATTTGTCCCAGAAAATATATCAGACAACCAGGGCCGTCTTTACATACTGTTGGGCCCCTGGCACTTTTAATTTTGGGGGCCCCCTCGAGTGGCGTAACTTATAAACTTTTATATTTAAAAATTAATAACCATTTATGAAACGCATCGGAGAAAAACAATTATCCCATAGTGCTCAAACTATGTAAAAATATTTGTGTATGATAGCAAAGTCTGCTATCATACACAAATATTGATAAGCTAAGCAGACGTTACCGACTTAAGTTATTACATTCTTTTGGAAGTTTTTAAAAACAAACTATTGAAATCCCAGGACCACACAAATCGGTTCCATAATCAGCGTGGGAAATAAGGCGGTGGCAGTGGGCAAATGACCAGTTTAAAAATTGTCCGGACCTGTTTATTAATTAAATCGGAGGGGGTTTGTTGTCCACTGGACCACTTAATTAAATTGACGTAAATATTTTTAAATAGGTAGGTCCAAATGTTATACATGTACAGTATTATTAGTCTTTGGATTTGAAGGTCTGTGTAACGGTGGCTGCGGAATGTTTGTACATTCCAATTCGAATTCACTAGGGCTGTGCGAGTAGTGGTTATAGGCAATCGAGTCGGATATCTAGTACGAAATTTTTCATCGAGTATTCGAGTCGAGTAATATTGAAGTGGGATATAAAAAACTAGTATACTAGCCTACTAGCCTAATTGTAGTAATTAATAGTAAAATAACAATATACATTTTCTAAATTTATTAATGTACCGTCTGTCCGTATATTGCTTAGGAAGTTAAGACTCCTAAGCCAGCCGACATCAGAAACTAAAACTTTATAATATTGTTTGAAGAAAACCGCGCAGGCGCAGTACGTATTATAAACTGTGATCCATCCCCAAGGTCATTTAAAGTATTTGTTGTTTCTATGTCTTGTAGTAGGTACCGTTTATTATTTTCACCCCAAAAGTTGCAAAAACCATCTTTGAACTTACAGCAGCTTAATCGAGTTATCGGGTACCCGACTATGCAATTTTTGGTAATCGATAATCGACGAGTATTTTCCAATTATTTATTCGAGGTCCAGTTCGAGTACTCGACTTCAAAAAATGCCGAGTAATCGATGATGTTCGAGTTCTCGCACTGTCGCACAGCCCTAGAATTCAAGCTATTGAAAACGGTTAAGAGTTAAAACACGCTATTCTAATGTAGCAGACGTCGTGCACTCGTCGTGGTCCAGTTTATTTATTCTAGGCCATGTGGGTCACTGGTCACCTGTCCACTTTCAAAAAAATCCATAATGCTATTAAACTTACTTAGAGAAATGTTTCAGTTGAACAGCTAATTCAAATCATTTTGGCCTACTAATATATAAAAATAGGCTGAGTCCAAAAAACTGTTGGTGATGGAAAACAAATTATCGAGGGTAGAAATCAGCTTAGACGTTTCAGTTGAACAGCTAATAGGCCCTTCAATAAAACATCTTCAAGGAAATTGCCAAGAAGTAATGTTTTCGAGAGCCAGGACCCCAAAAGATATTGTTTATATAGTGCTTGTTGATATTATGGAAACTTTTCACCTGTATGGTATGCAACAAGTGTTTCCTTTTAGTCCGCCTAAGCCAGCTAGCTTTTTTTATACATATTAGGGCTTAGGAAAAACCCGATATGCTGTTTACAGGTGAAAAGTTTTATTATTTCAACAAGCACCAAATAAACAGTAATTTTCAGATGCTGGCTCTAGGATATATTACTTCTTGGCAATTTCCTTGAAGATGTTTTATTAATGCGCCCATTAAAACCACTATGGTTACTAATATATAAAAATAGGCTGTGTCCGAAAAACTGTTGGTGATGGAAAACAAATTATCGAGGGTAGAAATCAGCTTAGACTAAAAATGCGGCGACGTTGTCCGCCCATCGTCATAAAACGTCTGAGTGAAATACAAAAATAGGGCGAAGATATACCTTCGTTTAGTCATTATTTCAAAGATAAATTTTTAATATTGAATGGTTTTGTATTAGGCCTTGAACTCGGGGCCCTGGGCTAGGGCCCAACGGGCCCAATGGGAAAGACGGCACTGCAGACAACACAACACTTAGAAATCAAACTTCCAAAACAAATCGTACAGTAACTTCATACATCACTGAACTCAACGGTTTTTCCCTTAGAAACCGGATTCTATATGATGACCATTACTGAACGCAACCAGGTATTTGTAGCTTGCTAAAGGGGTGTGGCCTGTGCTTGTTGCCATGGTAACGCATTTAGGTCGGCCATGGCAATAAAACGCCCATGATGGTCTCGTGATTATTTCGTGTGGCGTTTTGCCTCGTGTCATGGCGGCCTTTTAAAGTGACGCTTAGCTACCACGTATGGCTACGCCGCTACCAGCAACCTCCCATTTCCACTGAAGGCGCCTCACCGAAAACTCCCGTTTTTTATTTAAGAAATGGCTCTGAGGATATCTTGAGAGTGCAAAAGTTTATCTAAATTTCGAAAGTATTCAATTACTTTATTTTTATCGTAATAATTTTACTTTTTTATACATAACACAATAGAGATACCTATCAAAACATTTAAAGAATATTAAATAATTTCACGCTATTCTTCACTTGTGGTGACGTGACTTTACCTTTGAGGAACGAAAAAACTTATCTTACAGCTGGTGACTAGTTTGAGAGACTGATGGGAATAAATTAAAGTTTTGGGGCCAGAGGAAAAAAATTGGGAGAGAGGCAACGAAAAGTCGAAATATAAAATAAATGAATTGATGAAAGTAAAACTGACAATTCCAGAAAAATATTGATTAAATTCGAAGTTTAAGAGATTAAGCTAAAACGTTTTTCTCCTCGGTTTATCAAGGACAAATTTAAGCAATAGAGATTAAGGCAATGTCAACACGATTTAGACAATCTTAAATTCGAAATTGAATTCCCGATATCATCCATCGATCAAGAACATTCGCATCTTCAAAGTTGAAATATCCGGGCTATAAAAGCACGATTTCCCAAGTGGAACAGCATCACATCCATTCCAGCCTTCGAACTCTTCGAATCAACTGAGCAGAAATAACAGAAAGATGTTGAAATTCGTCACTCTTCTCGCTTTGGCAGCTTTGGTAAGTTAACAAATATATATAAAGGCAGTGTTTTGTGAATAAGGGTAAAAATTGATGGGGCAAAACCCAATTTTAAACTTTACGAAATCTACCCTCCTTTATACTAAAAGCGAGTGTATTGTGTTTAAAACTCCTAGCTAGGCTACAATAAAATTGTCAAATATAAAATATATTTACTGTCTATTTAGTGCTCCGCACAAAAGTCTTCCGACTACATCAAATTTGAAAGTGAAGGTACTTTGATTGCTCAGGCCCCAGAATACTTCACTACTGCCATGCCCGAGTTGGAATTTAAGCCCCAGCCAGAATCATCTTGGACATCCGCGACGTCGTGGACTTCCGGTAATCTGGAGATCCGTGAGCCCCTCGCAGTGGAAGTGGCCCAGAGCGGAGTGACCAGCGAACACGGCAAATTGCCCTCGGAGACCATGGAGTACCCGGCCCCTTCGCTCGGCGTACACGCGCCCTTGGTCAACCTGCCCAAAGGAGGACAGGAAGTCGTCGACATCCCCCACGCCAACATCCACCTTCCAGGAAACTCCGTCCAGAACAAGGACCTGCACCTCAACCTGCCCAGTCCCGTCGTCGAAGCCCCCAAGCCCATCTTCCAGAACAAGGACGTCCTCTTCCGTCTACCACAACCCATCTTCTACGTGCCCAGGCCCATCGTCCAACACAAGCCCATCGTCTACAAAGTGGGACACACTCTCCGACCTCTCCTCACCAAGGTCAACACTCGCCCCTACCTCTTCAAAGTTCCTCAACTTCAACTCACCGGAAAGAGCTCTTACACTCAAGCCATTCCCAGGGAATACTAATTTAGAGCATCGTTAGGTTGAAAACAATGTAAATTGAACGTTGCAATAAACTTACTTCGCCATATCAATTGGTTAAAATTTATTTTATCATCCTATTTATAGATATCTTGATATACTTCATTACTTATTAATTATTTTTCTTGTTAGTTAATATACTTATTTCTTAAACACCAGTTTTTAATTTCGTTTAGCTCGTAGGTGTGAAAAACGAAATTTATAAGAGGATGCGACTCGCCGCCGTAGCGAAGTAGATAAAGTTTCTTTTGCCATCTATGTTTTAGACAAATTAAATATATTTTGGAATATTTCAATATAACGGCTATTTAAATGGATGATTCAAATGACTTTGCTATTATTTTTAAATCACATTTAACCGTTCATAAACCTCAAGTTAGAATTAGCACCGCTAGATGGCGAGGGCGGCGTCATTATATAATTGGAATCAACCCCGGCTTATCTGACCATTTTAAGCATTTTGAGAGAAAGAGATGAGGCGGTATCCATTGGGTTATTCGATGGGCCCCAGAGCGTTCTTAGACGGATAAAAATGTTGGGTACAACATGAGACAAAAACAAGACGTACGACGGTCAGAATACACACAATCCTCCTAATGTGTTAAGTTTGTTTGAGCTATTCACAGCAACCTGCAGCGCCGTTATCACAACCAAAATATATCCACGGTCACACATATATACAAATTTACACTTATTTGTTACTTCTAGTCATACTTTGAAAGCATCGAAGATTCCTTCGATCAGTGTAACTCTTATTTTTTACTTCTGATAACACTTATTTGTTACTACTAGTCAGCCGTTGAGTGTCACATTTATTTCTTCTGGTTATACGACAAAGACTAGTTCGATTAGTTTCATACTTATTTGTTACTTCTTATCACACTTATTTGTTACTTCGGATCACACTTTTTTGTTACTTCTGATCACACTTATTTGTTACGTTCAGTGTCACACTTATTACTTCTGGTCATACGCCAAAGACTAGGTAGATCAGTTTCATACTTAATTGTTACTTCTGATCATACGTTGAAAGCGCGGCCCACTCTGAACGGCCTTGAAAAACGCCAGAGGGAAACGGGTGCGTATACCTTTATAAACACGCGGATTTACAATGTTGGAAATTGCGGGGGTCCGTATACGCTGCCCAAAAAACCTTACTTAGAATTAAATTTAAGGAATGTTTTTACATTTCTAGGTTATAACTTTCATGAAAATCGGACTTTAATATGTAGATTTTTATTCGGAAATATAAAACCACGAAAATTGGGGTCCCGTAAATTACCCTGAAAACTATACTTAAATTTAATATTTACTGATATGACCGAAGTTGTAGGCCCGCTGAATCCTAACCTATCCAATAATATTTTTTTTAACGTTATCGGACTTAATTTTAAACAAAATATCTACCACATAAAGGAAATCACCGAAAATAGTAAATTGGGCAAATTCCCAACTTTTTGGGCTACGATTTGAAAACTTTATGAAAGGCTATCAATGGTAATATATGTACTTTTGAACGAGATATCATTGACTCTTCTAGTTATAACCGTTGAAGAGGTATGCATGACACGTCGCCATCGGCGGCATCGGCGGCAACGGCTACACTGTACGTGAGACTAATACACACAAATCCTTAGGATTGTGTGTAAAAAACGGAGTAAGAGTTAAAAGAGACTATTCGCTAGCGAAACGGGTATAGGCGGCGCCACAGTCGCTACCCCTGCAGCTTGGTTTGTCTGCGTACTTTGTTGATCAAAACAAACGATTAATATGGCGGATTGTAGGCGCAGAGGTGGCATAAATTGCCTTTTTGTAGTAATACTGCCTTTAAAAATATTACAATTCGAGTAAATGGTGAAAAAAGAACGTTGGAGTTATCGTTTCACAACTTTCCGAAGTGCAAAAATCTTTTTAATGTGTGGTTAACTAATATAAAATCAGGGAAGATGCCTAGTTAGTGGGCACAGATTTGCAGCGCCATTTTAAAGATAAAGACTTTTTAGAAAGAAATGGTGAGACACAAATTTTACTTGTTATTACTGATTTTAAAGTTAATATTATTAAATATATATCATAATAACTGTCATTTAGATGAAGAGAATTCAAGAGACGCATGAAATGCAGTGCCATTCCAAGCAATAATTTACCATGTAGACTTATTACAAATCCAATGTAACTAAATAAAAAGAGAGGACTCTACGTTTTGTGAATCGTCTTAAAGGTGATCTGTTTTATTATATACTGCAAAATAAGGAAATGCTAATGAATTAAATTAATTTTAGGTCAAGCCGTTCGATTGTCATTATCGCTGGAAAATATTACATTGAGGCCCACAAAATTATGCGTTAAAAGGGCATATTTTTCTATTTTGTATTGGACCCCAATTTTCCTATCTTTGCTACCCTGATGGTTCGGTATGAGTTTTCGAGTTGATTAATAACATTTCGAGCTATTGCCGCAGATCCCAATATGATTAAAAATAATACTGTAAATTCAAATGGTTTTTATTTTTAATACTTATTTGCATATCTTAACATTTTATTCACTTCTATTCTAATTAAGTGGTTTCTTCAATGAATTTAATTGCTTTTAACTTTGAATTAATTCTATAATACATTTGTTTTTGCCTTTTAGGTTAACATGGCTTTGAGTAGAAAATTCATAACATAAATAGTTCAGTTCATTTGTTATCTACAAATACTAATTGGCCAAAATTTAAAATAGGAACTAATTTAACATATTAAAAATATAACTTTCCTTGACTAGAAGTGTAAATTTAATTTAACTTTTCTTTAACTAAAATCTAAAATAAAAATTATATATTTGGACAACGTTTTTCTTCAAATATTGTCAGTCTCTCTTAATATCAATTAAAAATAGCCCTTGAGAGAATAGACAAAAAAATGAAAAGGCCTAGCTGAATTTTTCCATAGTAGCCTCTACAGTCGTTATCCAGTAGATTCCTTCCTTTCCAACTTAGTTATTTTGTGCCACTGCCTCTTCAATTGATATTATCTTCGCCACAAATTGACTCTCCACAAATATTTCATCCCGACTAAAAGCTAGAAATACATTTTTGAGACTAACTAAGTGACCAAATAAGAGTACATAAACCTTTTTGAGCCAGCCAAATTCAACCCTCGCAACTCTAACCATTTTATTACCGTACAAAACCGAAGGCACAGTTAGTTCTTTTCCTTCATTTTACCCCACTTCTAAAGTCAGAAAGTTGGGATAGCTCTCAGTATCTTTATATATAAAATGGACCAGCAATTTACTGCATGTTTGCAAAAGCCTGAATTTCTAGAATAATAAGTAAAACAGGTTACATTAAAGAATTCGGTTTTAATAAAAAATATATTTACCCACTATTGCATGAACAATGGACACTTTCAATGCTGTGTTTTCCATCACCAACTTCAAATTTAAACTTTTGTTTTAAGCATCCGCACACCTTATTCTATGGATCAAGAGTAGATTACTCTCCAATATACTTAAAAATTTCAAGCATGGAGCGATTCACTAATATACCAAATAAAATTATTTAAAATACATTATACATTATACAAAATGCTGAAGCTACTAGTCTATGAAATTAGAACAATCTGGGCTTGTTCTAATGTGAAGATAATAATAAATTTCCTACATACCTTTAAAACTTTCAAACTGATCCCGTGTATGAATTCTCCAAGGCCTACTCATAGTGTTATTAAACTCGAATATTTATACTTATATTTACGGATTCAATACCTATTGACAGTTCAAAATTAATAAATAAATGTCGTATATACACCTTTGTTAATACAAAACATTCGAACACGCTTTAAAAATATGCTAAAATCGTTAGTAAAATTTTTTAATTGATGTTATAAAACGCGCATTTTCGCATAACGCCATTACCCGTATCACCCAAATATAGTTCTAGGCAGTGTGACTAGGTGGCGCAACTGTAGTTTTCGGTGGCGAATAGGGGATGAAGTTGAGTAGTGCTCCGGCGCCGACTCCAGCTCCGGCTCCGTCTTAAACCCTATCGGCTCCAGTCAGCTCCGGCTCCAGTTCCGGTGAAGGCCTGAGCAGGATCTGGAGCCGCGGCAATCTCACCCAATCTCACGTGGAAGAGAGTGGGGGTTTCGGCAAATATCACGTAATTTTTTTCCGCAAGAAACAGTGTAAAATTAGGATAAAACTAGAGGTCGGCGGAACAAATAAATTAACCGCAAAAATTTCAATTAATCATTAAAATTAGTATTATTTGTTTTAAACAAATAAATTATACGATTAAACAACGATTTAACATGCAAAATTAATCATTTTTTCGAATATTTCTGGATAATTCTCGGTTATGGATAAATATAAACAACCGTATAATTTCTTATTCAAACGCCGACCTCTAGATAAAACTGGGTTAAATTAAGTAATTCAACCCTTCCACACCTTCATCAGCATGCTCTATTGCCGAAGTGTACGTGGTGATCTGAAAAAGAGATGCTGTAGTACATGCCGTCGGCTGAGAGCAAAATCCACGTAATTTCTTAAGATTTGTGTACATTCTTACGTGGATTTTGCTCTCAGCCGACGATGCGGTATCTACTTTTCATCCATTACATCACAAGAGCTGCAGAGCACTGGCGTGCGGTCCACAGAGCACCACCTGCACCAGCGAGCAAAGTGTGACCTTCACGGATTGTAACACGCCGAGTTACTGGGCTTCTGTGTGCAAGCGACAACGGTTTAAAGTGGCTAAATCAGAGCGAGGTTGAAGGAGCAGATGATTTTACTGAAAATCACATGGACATGTTTGTTCCAGTAGTCACTCTTGAGACCCAACATGAGTCCCCGTGGACTGAATTAGTATGAATATTCTTTTACGAATTTTAGTAGTTCCTTAATACTTAAAATTTAAGTATTTTATTGTTCGATTTTCTGGACTACGTTCTGTCTAAAATACTAGTCTTAACTATAGTATTAAATATAAATAATTAAGCAAATTATATTTTTTTAAATAAATCCAAGGCAATCAAACACAGATTAACGCATTTAAAATAAAAATAAGCATTTTGAAAAACCTCATGTGATATTAGGGGGGAGGGAGGGGGTCGAGCCAAATCTCACGAGGAGGGAGGGGGGTCGAAAAATAACCAAAATCGCCTCACGTACATAATGGACGCTCCTTTTTTGTTATGAATTTACGAGTCCTAGCAGTAGCAGTGGTACACTCCACTGGTAACTTTGTTATCTATCTTGTGTAAAAATAAAATAAAATATTTTGATGATGATGTTGTGAAGTTTATTTAACGCTTTGATTAGCTTTTGAAACACAATAGTGTATTCTTCCTTTAAGTGTAATCTTAATATATACATGCGCTTAAAAAGAAATTAGTGCAATCGGAGCCGGCTCCTGGCTCCGGCTCTATGATTTTGCATCCGGCTCCGGCTCTGACACATCCTCGGAGCCGTTCTCCACTGTACTTACGTTAAGTCACTCTTGATACTAACGTATTAAATTATTAAATAGTTGGCCCGGTATGCCTACAGATTCGTGAGCTTGCCGGAGATATGGTTGGTGCACATTTCCTGCAAGCATTTCGTCTATAAAGCGCAATAAAAAGTCACTAGCTGACTTGGGGCTCGGGTATTAGCCTAGCTGGTTAATGATATCCCCCATAACAGCAAAGTATATAAAGGAAATGGTTCATATTTAACAGTGTGATCCTAAATTTAGTTCAAGCAAGGGATTTATGCTGCCAGTTATTAAAAATAGACCAAGAGGTAAACGAAATTATATTATCGCCTTGTTTTATTCAAATCTAGATTACTGACTAGTACTAGTACTGAAATGTTTAACATTAGAAAACTGGCCTAATTTTGGTTTATATGGAAATTAACATGGGAAGACGTTGGTTTTTTTGGGCTAAACTTTGAAACGGCTTGCAAGAATCTTTTCAAATTTTGCACATAGCTTCTTTACGGTATGAACTAGGTCCTTTTAATAAATTTTTCCTTTTTTATTTAAATTAAGTATTTTAAACGATTTTTAAAGATTATTATTGATTGTAATCTACACTTGATGGCGATACCTATCTATGGTCCAAAATATTAGTATTAACTGCCACGGCCTGTTTACGATAATGTCTGTAGGCCATCGACCAAAATAAAATGGCTGCTTATGATGTCTTAGTATTATTGTGAATTGTTTAAAATATTTAAAAGTAATAATATTTTTTTAATATAGCATATTTTTAATTTCAATATTTGGATCTTCAGCAATCGTAACCGTAGGGTTAATTCGGTTATTCGATGTACGTAGATAAATAAATTGTTGGGAGTTAGAATTCCTCCTCTAATTCACCTTGTTGTTAGAAGGCGCGGCGAGCTCTTGCCGTCTCTCATAGACTTGGGAAACGAATAATGTCCCAATTATAATTGTTTTGACGATAAAAATCGTACCATAAGAAACAGCATAACAATCTATACAGGGTCTTTTTTTTTGCTCGGAAAAGTGTTTTTTTTCAAAAACTATTTATAGTACCGATTTCAAATTTGGAAGGTCAATTCTCTATACCGGGGGACATCAGTTTGAGAAATTTGAGCGTTTTCGGTAATGTTTTTCACCAATTTTGAAAAATTATTTTTCGACCACTAGGTGCGAGATAAAAAATTTATATTATAAAGTTGTAGGCCGTCATCGAAAACCCTTAAAAATTGTTCACTCGACGAAAAACAATTTATTTATCAGTGAAAATTCGAGCTTGAAAAATTTACAAGTTGGTGAAGCCAAATTACGATTGTTTGAAACGATAATTGAAACCGAATTACCTAATCCAGTTGAAACTTTGGTTAAAAAAACGACCGGATTTAAAAAACACGAGGCTATAGGTCAATCCTAAATATGCATTGGGTATTTAAAGGAAAACTTTGGGAGATTATTATCAGTGTTTGATAATATTTCGAACAATGCCTCGTTATTCAGTAGCTGAGCGTACCGAGATAGTTGCCATTTACTATGGAGAAGCAGCGCAAAACCTTAGAAGAGTGACTGAAATCTTCGCAGAAAGACATCCAAATGGAGCACCATCTGTAAATACAGTAAGACGAGCAATTCACGATTTCAATCAATTTGGTAACTTGCAACCTAGGTTTCGCGGATTGGGTCAACCGGATTTAGACTTCGAGAACAATGTACTCGCGTACTTTGTGGCATATCCTCGTCACAGTTGCGCTAACGCCGCTGCTGATTTGGGTTGTTCTGCAAATCGTGTGTGGAAAATTCTTCGTAAGAATCGCTATCACCCATACAGAGCTACGCTCCACCAAGGACTAATTGACGGAGACCATCAAAGACGTTATGAATTTAGCAACTGGTTACTAAATGCTGTCCAAGAAGATAGACAATTTTTGCGCCATGTTTTGTTCTCCGACGAAGCGTCATTTTCTAGAGATGGGCCCTTTAATCATCAAAACAGCCATCTTTGGTCTGACATCAACCCACATTGGGGTTTTGAATATCATCACCAGGTTCAATTTGAACGGGTCAATGTTTGGGTTGGACTTGTTGGAAACCGTTTGATTGGTCCCTTTTTCCTGCCGACGAACCTCAACGGCCAAAGGTATTTACATTTTCTACAGAACGAACTGAGTGACGCAATCGACGACCTTCCATTGGCTGAAAGACGTCAGTTGTGGTTTCAGCAAGATGGCGCCCCTCCGCATTTTTCCCGGCAAGTAACTGAGCACCTCAACAACGAGTTTCCTGAAAGGTGGATAGGGAGAAATGGTCCAGTGCATCGGCCAGCAAGGTCACCTGACCTAACACCACTGGATTATTTTCTCTGGGGATTCGTTAAAGCAAAGGTATACGCCACGCCCATTGAAACTAGGGAGGAACTCATTAGACGAATAATCAGTGCTTGCCGAGACGTCACACCAGAAATGGTAGAGAAAGCGTTTGAGAACTTAATTGTCCGCGCACAAACCTGTGTTGCAGCCAATGGTGATATTATTGAAAATGTTTTGTAAAATTTATGTGAATAAAATATCTGCATTTAAAAACCAAACGTGTACATTTTTTCAAGTGTGAAAACTCTACTACGTTTGTGTTAGACTTGTTCCCTTTTCAATTATCGTTTCAAACAATCGTAATTTGGCTTCACCAACTTGTAAATTTTTCAAGCTCGAATTTTCACTGATAAATAAGTTGTTTTTCGTCGAGTGAACAATTTTTAAGGGTTTTCGATGACGGCCTACAACTTTATAATAGAAATTTTTTATCTCGCACCTAGTGGTCGAAAAATAATTTTTCAAAATTGGTGAAAAACATTACCGAAAACGCTCAAATTTCTCAAACTGATGTCCCCCGCTATACATGTAGAGAATTGACCTTCCAAATTTGAAATCGGTACTATAAATAGTTTTTGAAAAAAAAAACTTTTCCGAGCAAAAAAAAAGACCCTGTATAATAAAAAGCTGTTGTTTGGGTGGTAGGTAGGTAGGTTCGTCAACCGATTTTGGCGACTTATTTCTCGATTTTCTGACGCTTTTCGTGCGCGCGTGATGGGCGAGAGCGTCGCGTGGCATGTTTTTGCGTACGCTACGATTTGCGTTTTCGCATCGAGTTATGATGGTTGTGGATGTTGAGTCTGTTGTGTTTGTATGGGCGTTTTCTCTCCAACTTCTTCTTAATGACTTTGGGACGGACCGAGTGCTGAGTGTAATGCTACCTCTCAACGTCCAATGGCAGGGTTTCCACCAGTTGTACACGGTATTCGTCTTAGTATCAATTTGCGATTTTTTGGCGCCGGCCGGGAGTCGAACCCGGGTCTGCCTCGTGCAAGAGATGTACTCTAATATGGCACGCCAAACCGGACAAAATTCGTTTTACTCTCTCTCGCTCTCAGAATGGTAAATAGGCCCTCTCTCTTATATCGTTAGCTCTCTCGATGTCCCAAATTATGAATACATCGCCCTCTCTCCTACATGCTCTAGCGCGCTCTCTCTAACATCGTCTTTCACCCTCTCTCTAATATCCTCTGGCGCGCTCTCTCTGACGTCGTCTAGCGCGCTCTCTCTAACATCGTCTTTCGCCCTCTCTCTAATATCCTTCAGCGCGATCTCTCTAACATCGTCTTTTACCCTCTCTCTCTAATTAAAAATTAAGAGTTGCTACGTGCTGCTGTCTGGTTTCGTTTTCACCTCCGTGAACAATATGCATGATTTACAAGTTTACAGGCTGTTCAAAAGAAATTCACATTGATTTATAATTATACGTTAAAATACATTTGGTATTTCTTTTAAACGAAACTATCTGGGAAGTGATCTACTGTCGTTATTTATAATTTAATAACTAATCAACCAAAAAATAACGATTTTTTTCACAAGCCTAAAGTTTATACCCCCCCCTTCTGAAAAACAAAATGTGGAGTATCAACGATAGACAGGCTAAGCCTACGCTGAAAAACTTGTAGGGGGAACCTTGAAGGATTGTAGTCGTATGGTTATTGTGCATAAGCGGTTTATTGTACAACTTATGTCGTCCTATACTTTAACAATTTTCCTATGTCTACCTATTTTTGACGACTCGCGGTTTGTTTTACACCCTGGATTAATTAACGCAGTCGTTATGAAATAACTATGATTTAAATAAATATAAAATAATTATTATCCATGATTATAAATTACGTTTAAGGGGAAACCCTGCTTAAAAGGTGTATTCGGTCATTTTATAGGTGTTTGAATGAAAGTAAAGTCGTTCTGTTTCCTGAAACATGAACTACGATAGGGCCTTAGATTTCAGAGCAGGTTCGTAGGAACGTTCTAGAAGTTGGAGGGGGCCGGGAGTAGTGGCTCACTCCTGTAATCCCAGGCGTCCGGGAGGCAGAGTTTGTGGATGGCCGTGTGAGGACGACCGTGTGAGGACGACCACCAATCCCCCAACGGGTGGTCGGAATACTTCCGCCACGGGTGTCCCCACCCCTGTCCCCACGTATCCCCCCGTTGGCGTGGCCGTTACACATATCTCGCCCTGATTAATCAGTTATTGTGTGCTGGTGTCTAAGGCCTTGGGTCGACACCGATGTGTGGATGTCAAAAAAAAAAGTTGGAGGGGGCAAAGAGAAACCAAAATGGGTCTGGAGAATGGTTTTGAGTTTTTAATGGAGTGTAGCTTCTCCAAATGCACGTGTACGTTTTACTACTATGTAAATTGGCGGGAAAAGACTGAAATTTAAACACAGTTGAGGTTCTACAATCTTAAAATGCTTTTAAAATGAGAATTTAAGCCTTTTGAAGATTTCAACTGACCAACAAGTTGGAGGGGGCAATAACATTAGTTGCCCCTCCCAGCAAAATTCTAGGGAGGGGCATTGCCCCCCTTGCCCCCTGGTTCCTACGCCCCTGTTTCAGAGTCAATCGATTTTTGATTAACTCTTTTGTTAACGTAATTTTTTACAATTTTACGGACAACGTGTGATAACAGCAGGGCCGGATTAAAACCTTGTGGGGCCCTAGGCTCAAGCTAATTTTGGTGCCCCCTTTCAGTGGCGAGCGAAGCGAGCTAGGCGCCCCACAATTTATAATTGACCAATGGATGGAAAATACAATTTCAATGTAGACTTTGCCTACATTTTAGTGACGTTAATAAATAATTGCTTTACATGGTATCGAAAAATGTGGATGCATTTACTAAAATTACTCCGGAAAAAAATTGTTAAAAGTAAATAATACAAATTTTGTACTTTTAACTTTTTCGAAACCTCCTGGTGCCCCTTGTAAACTTGGTGCCCTAGGCCCAGGCCTAGTCAGCCTATTGGGTAATCCGGCCCTGGATAACAGTATAAGATAGAAGGCTGTGGTTAGTTTTATTTTGATAAATAATTAGACCAGGTTTCAGAATAATTCGATTTTTAATTTAGGGCATTATTTATTGACTAACAAATATTTTTCACCGAAGTTTAAAATATCTTTTTAATCATCATTTTCGATACATTTATCGCCTAATAAATTCGGTTTATGTATGACGTATTACACTTTCAACATTTCAAAACACGTAGCAACTCTTAATTTTTAATTTGCGTCCTTTTTGGCCGAGATTGATAAGTTAAAAATACTAAAATTTTAAGAAAAATATGTACAGTTTACTTCTGGTAGCAAATTTTTCACTCAGTACAGTATCAGATTAGATTTTCTTAGCGTCACGCTAAGAAAATCTAATTTTAAATTTAAAACGCTGTTTCCATCTAGTTATTATTTTCAGTA
Organism: Leiobunum rupestre; assembly: GCF_980474605.1. Classification (NCBI taxonomy): domain Eukaryota; kingdom Metazoa; phylum Arthropoda; class Arachnida; order Opiliones; family Sclerosomatidae; genus Leiobunum; species Leiobunum rupestre. The sequence continues at coordinate 50,508,039 of NC_143388.1, read as the reverse complement.
CTAAACATTTGACCGGTTTCGCCTTAAAATATATTATTTAAAATAGAGTTGACAAAGAGCCACGAGCTCGAAAGCTCCTCCGAAAATGTTATTATTATTTTACAAACGTCGCATTTAAGTTTTTAAAATTGAAAAATATATTGCATGTGCAATTCTTCTATTTTTAATAACTTATTTAAAACGTATGATTTCAAATATTGTCTTTCATAACCTATAAATAAGACACGATATTGAAAGATATCCAATTGAAGAAAAATATACTTAATTAATACAATAGACCTTTTTATTATGGAAAAAATATTTGAAATATCGGAAGACAAATTAAAAAGACACTTGAAAAAGTTTGAATAAATTAAATATCCAACAGTAATTGAAGAAAATTAAAGGCCTTTTTTTATTGTGGAAAAAAATACGACGTAAAATAGCGGGCGATTTTACGTAGCAAATGCAGTCTGAGAGAGAGAGAGACCAATACGAAATTTGTCTGGTTTGGTGCGCTACGGGATGTCAGTGAGAGCTCGCTAGAGGATGTCAGAGAGGGTGAAAGACGATGTTAGAGAGAGCGCGCTAGAGGATGTCAGAGAGAGGGTGAAAGACGATGTCAGAGAGAGGGGGAAAGACGATGTCAGAGAGAGGGGGAAAGACGATGTTAGAGAGAGCGCGCTAGAGGATGTCAGAGAGAGCGCGCTAGAGGATGTCAGAGAGAGCGCGCCAGAGGATATTAGAGAGAGCGCGCTAGAGGATGTCAGAGAGAGCGTGCAAGAGGATATTAGAGAGAGGGTGAAAGAGGATGTTAGTTTTTTAGTTTTTAAAAACAGGATTTTAATATTTTACAATGACATATACAGTGTACATTTCATAGGCTTCGCAGTTTATATTTCACGGGAAAATTTTGGTTATCCCAAGTTCAGTTATGAAAGTGTTCGGATTTGGTGCGCGTTCCCGGTGTGCACAGACACGCGCAGTTACAATTTGTTTCACTTGTTTAAAAAATTTGGCACTTTGGTCGTTAAGGTTAAAATTCATAAAATTTACATTTTCTTCTCTTAGCGAGTAGTAATATTCCAATAAGCTTCTTTTCATTACGGTAAAAATAAAATTACAAAAATCATGTTGCCGGTTTTGGACGAGGAACCAATAGTCGCATTTTGAATGCTTATGACTGCAAAGTTCCTCGATCCACGAAAGCGCTAGATCAATGACTCCCTCGACAAGGGGGCAGGTCAGGTACACGTGACTTAAGTCACCGACGGCCGGGCCGAAGTGACACGACGGGGTGTCGCTACTGTCCGGAAAGTGAAAAAGTCGAGAAGGCGAAGGCAGCGCCCGGTGAAGAAGACGCCATTGAACAGAGTTTTCCATACGCGTACTTAAGGTACAAATTCGAGAGGTCATCCACATGAGTGAGACTCTCCGTCCGTGGAAGCCATTTGAAATCGAGGTCGGTGCGAAGGGTGAGGGCGGGAGGAAATCATGATGGGTCAAGAGTTGATAAATTGTTCTAGTTAAAGTGAAATCGGTTAATTTTAGTGACTTAATTCCGAAATATGTGGAGGCTCGTAAGTTAAAGGTTAGAGGCGAAGGAGGATGGTGTGGAACGCGAGTGCGACCGTTCTCATTGAAAAACTGCGGAAAGGCCTTAGCGATCGAGTCGACGATGACCTTATACGCGCGGATAATGAAGCGGGATTTGTTGGGGGTCTTTATAAGCTCTTCCAAGGGAAGCCACTCGGTGGAACGGGGGCCAAAGCGATTTGCGGAAACGAAACGACTATGAAGTACGCCGCAGAAGGGGTCACCGTCAGGGTCTAGAAAGAAGCGATTGTCGAAAACACGGAGATTTTCGACAGTGGCGCGGGAGAGGTCGTCGGAGTGCAGGACGATCGGAGCTTCGGCCCAAAACCGAAGAGCCGAGGCGTAGATCGTGTCCGAGCGACTGTTACCGCCCAGCGGAGTGGTGGAGAGGAAAGTCTCGGAGATATTGCCATGATTGGGGCTTAGACCCCTCAAGACGGATGTTAGAGAGAGCGCGCTAGAGCATGTCAGAGAGAGGGCGATATATTCGTAATTTGGGACAGCGAGAGAGCTAAAGATATAAGAGAGAGGGCCTATTTACCATTCTGGGAGCGAAAGAGAGTAAAACGAATTTTGTCCGGTTTGGCGTGCCATACTCTAACCACTCAGCCACCAACGCTTGTTAATTCACGGTGTTTTTCTAAAAAACAGCTTTGGCGAATGTCCTTTACAAAGTTATAACGTTAGATACTATAATTTATTCTACATCATTTTAAATATTTATAAATTAAATTAATCTTATATTTAATGAAATATTTATAAATTATATAAATCTTAAATTTAATTAAATATTTATAAAATATATTAATCTTATATTTAATTAAATATTTATAAATTGGAATAACCTAATTATACCCTTGAAATTATCAATTCAACCTGTGAGGCTAATTAAGTAGATTGGAAGTAATTAGTAGCGAACAGCTCTCAGCTGTTAATTAAGACAAGAGTTTATAGTAAGGTAGTTTGAATTTAGTTAAAATTACTCGGTATAATTTATTATATTTACTTACGTGTAAGTATGTTTTGGTTTATTTTTCAATCACGATGAACTAAGACAAATCTAGTCTTAGACACTTGAGTACCAGTTCTGTACAATTACGTAGGAGGGATATATATTGTTGGGTTATTGATGAAAGTTAAATCTAGAACGTTCCATAGACTGTTCTGAATAAAAATAAACATTTATAAATTTGCATAATTCTGGTTGCCATTTTATTTTCTAATCACTCACCCACAACATTAAAGTTCTGGCAATCCCGAATCAACTAAATTTTCGATATAACGGCGACGGGAAATTATTATCGTAAATTTATCGCGCGGCCTTAGGGAATATTCTTTTAACAAAATTTCGATAAACTATCGTTTAATTAAAATCAGCGGAGATATATCTTTAAGGGTTATCTCGAGAAATTAATACCACTAGGGACAATTCTTCCGAGGAGAGGTATATTTTGGCTTGCCAACTTGTTGTTCTTTGTGTCACAACAAACTCTCACTATTTGGTCTCCATATGTATGAAGAAGGCTTAAATATTCATCATCAGACCTATTTATATCTGGTCCTAATATCTTTTGAAAGTTAGGGAAACTATCACAAATTTGTTGGTACCATTCGAAGATAGTCTGATTATTTGAAACTTTGAGTCCTTAGTTTTTCTGGGTTTATTTTTATCATAGATGTGCCAGAAAAGCTCCACCTGAATTTCTACAATTTTTTCCAACAAACCTGCTTCTTTTATTTGATAATGTAAATTTATTTTAGACCCTGAATCTCCGAAAACTTCGTTTATTTCCAAATTAATTGCATTAACAGCACTTGACACGTAATTCATTTTAGCTGTTAAGCCTTGGTTACTCAAACCGGTTTGTTTACCAAACAAATGGCCGTTGGTTTATCAGACGTAGAGCTACTTGTGCGACGGCAAATCGGCATTTGCGATTCAATGACGTCAAATATTACGTCAATTATGACATCAAATATGACGTCAAATATGACGTAGGGTACGGATGACGCAATATCTGTGAAACAAACCGTTAGTGAAGAAATAGAGCTAATGGCATACTTATGAGTAATTATGTTACATATGGTAGAAGTAAATCTCTGTCGCTAGCCTCACATTGGATTAAGAAAATCCAAGACCTCACACACTGCGACACTTGGTCCTATATCCCGTCTCCCTTAACAATATCCCTATCATTATACCCCGACAGAATAATTATCTTTGTTGTATTACATTTCTTTTGTATAAAGGATCCGATTTGTTGGTACGTTCGGAAACTTCACTTTCCTCATTTTACGACTAAAGAATGCATAGATTTTGCATAAAAACCACGAGAGGCGCTTTTATACAAAATAAATTCGGCAAATATAGTTCTGCTTTGTTTACAGAGAGAAAGGCTATGGCAGATAGCGCATGGGCAGTCGTTCTTTTTATCTATAAGATAATTTACCCCTTGCATGGTCATTTGCGTTGCCCTTTAACTAATCTGACCCCTCCCATGGAGCCACGCCTGAGAGTCGGCCTTAATTTCTAAACGGGTAGAGCATTTAATTTGAAGTGTCTTTTAGGGAGACTTTGCAAAATGCTACAAAATAAAAGAAATGAAAATCAATAGAATATTTGCCGGAAAAATTGTGAACAAATCAATTCTATTTGAGCACGTGGCGCCATCTAAGGTCACTGAAAATTATATTTCGAAAATAAAGGCTTGACAAATTGTTCACTTAACAATAAAGATAGTAATAAAATAGAACTAGTTAAAATAAACTGCAAATCATTAATTGCATGAATCATCATCAACGTGAAAAACCGTAGAAATTACCTAAGTGACTATTTAAGTCACGAAGCGGTGAGAGCGGCAGCCACGAAATGTTATCTTTATGTCTTACTACCAAATTCCAAAAACTTTTTTGAGGCTGAAATGCCGTTGTATTTGATTTGACCGCCTATTGTGTATTTGTCAGGACACTTTGAGTTACGCCCAGTTATATTTCTCCAGACGTATTGAATAAAAAAAAATATAGTTACGAAGTAGATACGTGGTCTCTGGGTTGAATTTTGTACTAACTGTTAGCTAGAAAAAGTCGTGTGGCGTTTTGCCTCGTGTCATGGCGGCCTTTTAAAGTGGCGCTTAGCTACGACGTATGGCTACGCCGCTACGAGAAACCTCCCATTTCCACGGAAGGCGTCTCACCGGAAACTTCCGATTTTTTTGGGAATTACCTAATTAATTAAACACTTAATAAAAGAATGAACAAGTTGTAATATTTTTGATTCTCACATTACTAAAATAAATCGGTTTTTTTTGGTATCACTGCCATAAAACTCCTTTAAACATTCTGACTTTAAACATTTATCTTTCTTAGTTCTATACGATATGATATAACGTACAATAACCATCTTATCATCAGCAACAAACTGAAGGTCCATGTTCCCTTAAAATGCTAAAAGAAGTAAGGAGTTATAATCGTTAATATGAGTTTCAACCCTTGACCTAGGAAGTGAGTAAAGTTTTTTGAATGATTTACCAAATACATGATGTCTGATAGAGCTATTAACTTTGTTCAGCTTAGCAACGCTAGAAATTTGTATAGGAAACTTGAAACGGCAACGTGTTATAAATTTATCACAATATTTTTCTTTCTTAAACAAGTTGGATTGCATTTATGCAATAGAAACCAGTTTCTCTACGGTTACTACTATCTGCATCCATTATCTTGTTTGGATTTTCAATAAAAGGTAATATATCGTGAACACGTCCAAAAATATCCACTGAAAACGGATCTCCATTAGAAACACTTGCTCATGGTTGATATGTAGTTTCCCAAAAATTAGCTTCATTCATTGAATTATGATAATGTCCACCGCCCAGACTAGCAACCAAATTATCTGCATTTATAACTGGGGGAAATTCGAAAACAATTTTTTTACACTAACAAGGAGACTACCAGAGGTCAGTGGCGTAGCTGATGGTCCGCAGGGCCCGCGGTGCGGGGGGGGGGTCTCGAGCTTCGGGGTGGGGGGCCGCTAACCATAAAAAAATTAAAAAGGGGGCCTCATAGAGTTTTTTGGGGGGGGGGCTCTTAGTTCTCAGCTACGCCACTGCCAGAGGTGGTTATCCCCGATTTTGCCAAAACTCGGGGGTTAGGAAGACCTTATGGTAGTAAAATTGCCAAAGGGACAAGTTGCAATGGGTTTAAGTTTTCCTATGGCAACCGAAATTGTTTTGACCTCTCCATTTAAAAAAGCATGGGATTTTCTCGGTTACCCAAATTTTGTTAAAATGTAACCAAAATTTATAATAATAATAATAATAATAATAATAATCAGCTAGGCTAATACCCAAGGCACCAACCTAGGCCAAATCATCTTTTTGGGTAAGTTTTGAAAATTTAATTTTTTCAAATTGTTTTAATTTAATTAAGTACCCTGTGAAACCGAGAAAATCCCATTCTTTTTTAAATGGAGATTTTTTGGTTTTGAGAGTTCAAAATTATTTTCGGTTGCCATGGGAAAACTAAAGCCTATTGCAACTTTTTATACTACCATAAGGTCTACCTAACCCCTGAATTTAAACCAAATTGGTGATAGCCCCCTCGGGTAGTCTCCTTGTAAGTTCTTTAACTTCTAGCGAATGCTCGAACCTTTTTGAGTAACATCAGTTTAATATGTAAAGCTTTCCTACCCAATAATTGTCCTCCCAAAAATGAAATCCAAAAGTGCGACTAACCTAAGCTAAAAATTATTTCAAATATTACCTACGATTTCTGTTCACGCAATAATTATATCTTGGACTAAAATAATTCGTTTCCCGAGTCTATGGCAGATGACGCAGTGTTTATTACAGAAAAGTCCTTCATTTGAAATCATGAAGCTTGCCGCGTCTAGTGGGAACAAGGTGTATTTCAGCGGGAATTCGAACACCTATACTCGAAATCACTGTTAATTGAGACCAAATAAGTGGTTGCAGATAACCATTAATAAACATACGCGGAACTTGATTAACTAGGCTGTAAATGACGTTAATCGTCATTTGTTGTTTTGGTAACGCTATTTTTAAATAATCACGAACTTTGCTAATTTGAATTGAAAAAAAAATCATTTTTGGGGTCGTACCACCAACTGTTATCATTTAGGTCTAATATAACGCGTATATATCGGAAACCAAAAATTTCAGCTTAGGCGGAAGTCACGCATATTTAATAAACAACTTGATTACGCAATAACTATGAAAGTCAATCTCGTTATTTGTTATACTTATATTGTTATGCTGTTTCTTATGGTACGATTTTTATCATCAAAACAATTATAACTGGGACATTATTCGTTTCCCTAGTCTATGAGAGACGACAAGAGCTCGCCGCGCCTTTTAACAACAAGGTGAATTAGAGGAGGAATTGTAACTCCCAACAATTTAATTATCTACGTACATCGAATAACCGATATTAACCCTACGGTTACGATTGCTGACGATCCAAATATTGAAATTAAAAATATGCTATATTAAAAAAATATTATTACTTTTAAATATTTTTAACAATTCACAATAATACTAAGACGTCATAAGCAGGCATTTTATTTTGGTCGATGGCCTACAGACATTATCGTAAACCGGCCGTGGCAGTTAATACTATTATTTTGGACCATAGATAGGTATCGCCATCAAGTGTAGATTACAATCAATAATAATCTTTAAAAATCGTTTAAAAATACTTCATTTAAATAAAAAAGGAAAAATTTAATAAAAGGACCTAGTTCATACCCTAAAGAAGCTATGTGCAAAATTTGAAAAGATTCATGCAAGCCGTTTCAAAATTTAGCCCAAAAAAACCAACGTCTTCCCAAAGCGTGAAGCCCAAAATAGGCCAGTTTTCTAATGTTAAAAGTTTAATTACCTATATATGTACACAGACGACCATCTGTGTATATAATACATTTTTACATTTCATTAATTTTTTTAATTTTTCTTAACCGTTTTAACTACTAGATAACCTTAGTCGGTATTCTAGATTTGAATAAAACAAGCAATTCACAGTAACCTGCAACGCCGGTATCACAACCAAAATATATCTACGGTCACACATATATACATATTTACACTTATTTGTTACTTCTAGTCATACTTTGAAAGCATCGAAGACTCATCACTGTCCCTCTTATTTTTTACTTCTGATCACACTTATTTGTTACTACTAGTCAGCTGTTGAGTGTCACAATTATTTCTTCTGGTTATACGACAAAGACTAGTTCGATCAGTTTCATACTTAATTGTTACTTCTGATCACACTTATTTGATACTTCTGGCAACACTTATTATTAACTTATTAGTAACTTCTGATCACACTTATTAGTAACTTATGATCACACTTATTAGTAACTTGTGATCACACTTATTTGTTACTCCTGATCACACTTATTAGTTACGTTGAGTGTTACACTCATTAGTTACGTTGAGTGTCACACTTATAACTTCTGGTCATACGACGAAGACTAGGTCGGTCAGTATCATACTTAATTGTTACGTCACACTTATTTCTTACTTCAGGTCATATTAGAACGGCCTTGGAAAATGCCAGAGATAAATTCGCGTATAGTCTCTATAACCACGCGTATTTCCAATGTTGGAAGTTGAGGGGGGTACGTATACGTTATCCAAAAAAACTTACTTAGAATTAAAGTTAAGCAACGTAATTGCAAGTCTAGGTTATATGGAAACCTCAGCTATTCAAAAATATAACTTTCGTGAAAATCGGACTTCAATTAAGGAACGTTATGTCGACTTTCAGGCGGAAATATAAAACCATGAAAATTGAGGTCCCGTAAATTACCCTGAAAAATGTACTTAAATTTAATATTTACTGATATAACCGAAGTTGAAGTTCAACTGAATCCTAACCTATCCAATAATATACTTTTTAACGTTATCGGACTTAATTTTAAATAAAATATCTACCACATAAAGTGAAACCACCGAAAATAGTAAATTGATCAAATGCCCAACTTCTAGGGCTCCGATTTGAAAACTTTATGAAAGGCTATCAATGGCGATGCATGTACACTCCAACGAAATATCATTGACTTTTCTAGCCGTAACCGTTGAAGAGATATGCGCGACACGGCGGCATCCGCATCGGCTACACTGTACGTGAGACTAATACACACAAATCCTTAGGATTGTGTGTAAAACCGGTGTTTAAGAAATAAGTTTATCAATTAACAAGAAAAATATTTCATAAGTAATGAAATATATCAAGATATCTATATATAGGATGATAAAATAAATTTTAACCAATTGATATGGTGAAGTAAGTTTATTGCAACGTTCAATTTACATTGTTTTCAACCTAACGATGCTCTAAATTAGTATTCCCTGGGAATGGCTTGAGTGTAGGAACTCTTTCCGGTGAGTTGAAGTTGAGGGACTTTGAAGAGGTAAGGGCGAGTGTTGACCTTTGTGAGGAGAGGTCGGAGAGTGTGTCCCACTTTGTAGACGATGGGCTTATGTTGGACGATGGGCCTGGGCACGTAGAAGATGGGTTGAGGCAGACGGAAGAGGACGTCCTTGTTCTGGAAGATGGGCTTTGGGGCTTCGACGACGGGACTGGGCAGGTTAAGGTGCAGGTCCTTGTTCTGGATGGAGTTTCCTGGAAGGTGGATGTTGGCGTGGGGGATGTCGACGACTTCCTGTCCTCCTTTGGGCAGGTTGACCAAGGGCGCGTGTACGCCGAGCGAAGGGGCGGGGTACTCCATGGTCTCCGATGGGAGTTTGCCGTGTTCGCTGGTCACTCCACTCTGGGCCACTTCCACTGCAAGGGGCTCACGGATCTCCAGATTACCGGAAGTCCACGACGTCTCGGATGTCCAAGAAGATTCTGGCTGGGGCTTAAATTCCAACTCGGGCATGGCAGTGGTGAAGTATTCTGGGGCTTGAGCAATCAAAGTACCTTCACTTTCGAATTTGATGTAGTCGGACGACTTTTGCGCCGCGCACTATAAAGAGGCATTAGTTTTGAAGTTGGCCAAAATTGTCTGCATGAAGCATTGGACCAGAAAGCTGTGGTCTTTTCACATATAACGCTTCTTCATTTAAATAGTTAGAATATTGAGCTTGATGGATAAAGCAAGCCTCAGTGAAAGAATTAACAGGGATCTTTAGAATGAATCTATTGATTAACTTACCAAAGCGACCAAAGCGAAGACGACGGTGAACTTCAACATCTTTATTAAGATTTGGTTTGTTGTATAGTTACGAATGTTCTTAATGGTTTGTAGGCAGGAATGGTTGTGATGATCTCGCTTTGGAAAACGGTGCTTTTATAGTGATATTTCGAGAGATCCTTGAGTTCGATTTTGAACTTTACAATCGAAGATTGATTCCCGTTTTGCGAAATTTGACTTTTAGATATTCAAATCACCTTGTTTATCATTTTGGCCCAATTGAAATACTTTCTATTCAAGATTACCGCTGGTGTGAATTTACAACAGCTATATACATTTTGCATATTTCTGTCCTATCAGTAGTCTTGGATTACACATTCTTTTAAAATTGGGGTGTGCCAGTTTCGTATTAACGTAGAAGTGGATGTTATTATGAATGATAATCGCCGAATAAGGACCTAATTTAAAATATGACTTTTCGAAAATAATTTCGTCAAAATAAATAACGGTGAATTCGAGTATAGTACACGCAATAATGAGTTTATTTAAATTCAAGTCGAATGTTGTTGAGACCATGGCCTAGGTGTCTCCCGTCACCAGAGGGGTCAAGAGAAAACGTTATCGGAAGACGAAAGTTCTAAGAAACATTAATAGCCTTAACTAAATGATGGAGCTTGACTAGAGATACGAATCGGTAATTTACCCTGGTAATTTACGCGGTAAATTACCCTGGTAACAGTAATTTACAATTTTCTCAGGTAAATTACGAAAATGGTTATTACCCTATAATTACCAGGGTAATTTACTGTGGTAAATTACGATGGTAATTTACCATCGTACTCGTGTTTCACTTTCTCAATTTTCTTTGATCTTTCGGGCTAAAATGCACCTAAAATACGTGGCACAAGATTACAAAACTCAAAACCTAACGTTATTCGCGTTTTAGTGTATTTTTGCATCGTTTAATAATGTAATTTAACTCCAGCAAAGAGCAAACACTAGGTCATAGCGTAACGCACTAACTCGAAGAGCTAGGCATCGCTGCGCCACCTAGATTCGTTTTGGTAGCGAATTTCCAAGGAGTCGAAGGCCGTGTTAGAATAGTTTGTTACGTTTAATAGGAAGAATACTTGTGTCTAGCCCTGTTTAAGAAAAATCACATTCATAATTCATCTGTCGTCTGCTAAAATGTTAATCGTATTTTCCCTTGGTTATTCCGAGCATCTGCGTTGGTTTAGCGTTACTTCGAAGTAGTCTAGCGAAAGAATATAGTATTCTTTCTATAATTTCATATCATTTAAATAAGTAAATAAAGTTTATTTGGTAAAAATGGGTAAAAAAAAGAAAGTAGACCTAGTTATTCAGAAATATTTTGATCAACAAACTGATTTCCTAAATTACCGTAATTTAAGAACTCTAAGCTTGACTGCTCTAACATAAATATTTATTATTTCCAGGTTAACCTCCCACTTTGGGCGAAGCTTTGGCTGTTTTAAATAGTTACGGGTCCCTCTGAAATTCTACAAAGGCTAATCAACCAAGAATTTCTAGCTACACTACTTTTATTATTGAGTTTCTATTGAGCACTTTAGTTCATTAGCGTACGTAAAACTAACTAATATTCAATCTAAATTTTATATTTAATGCGCTAAGCAGTCTATCAAATTTGAGGGGTCGAACATTTGTATTTTGAGCGAAGGGATTTTGAATTTTGGCCAATGTCCTAACCCTCGATCAAATGGCATTACCTTTAAGATTTTCGGAATTCTTATAATAAAAAATGTGAAAAGAACTAGATATATATTTGATTAAGAAAAAAGTCAATTACAAGGAAATAAATATTTTACGATAAAGCGAATAAGCATTCGTCGAAGGAAGCCCTGCGTGTGTTTTAAAAGGGAAGCTGCGTTCCCCCGCGGGATAGCGCTCGCGATTCGCTGGATTATAAATCGCAGACACCGGTTTCTTACTAAACGCTTTTTCGAGTTTCCAGTTTGATTTAGATATAGTCATATAGATTTTTGGGTTTTAATTTTCTAATTAATACTGTTTATTTTAACGAAATTATCTTTAGCAAGCTCATTAGTAAGCAAAAGTAATGATTATTTTTCATTGTAAATTTGTCCCAGAAAATATATCAGACAACACAACACTTAGAAATCAAACTTCCAAAACAAATCGTACAGTAACTTCATACATCACTGAACTCCCTATATGATGACCATTACTGAACGCAACCAGGTATTTGTAGCTTGCTAAAGGGATGTGGCCTGTGCTTGTTGCCATGGTAACGCGTTTAGGTTGGCCATGGCATTAAAACGCCCATGATGGTCTCGTGATTATTTCGTGTGGCGTTTTGCCTCGAGTCATGGCGGCCTTTTAAAGTGGCGCTTAGCTACCACGTATGGCTACGCCGCTACCAGCAACCTCCCATTTCCACGGAAGGCGCCTCACCGAAAACTTCCGTTTTTTATTTAAGAAATGGCTCTGAGGATATCTTGAGAGTGCAAAAGCTTATCTAAATTTCGAAAGTATTCAATTACTTTATTTTTATCGTAATAATTTGGCTTTTTTATACATAACACAATAGAGATACCTATCAAAACATTTAAAGAATATTAAATAATTTCACGCTATTCTTCACTTGTGGTGACGTGACTTTACCTTTGAGGAACGAAAAAACTTATCTTACAGCTGGTGACTAGGTTGAGAGACTGATGGGAATAAATTAAAGTTTTGGGGCCAGAGGAAAAAAATTGGGAGAGAGGCAACGAAAAGTCGAAATATAAAATAAATGAATTGATGAAAGTAAAACTGACAATTCCAGAAAAATATTGATTAAATTCGAAGTTTAAGAGATTAAGCTAAAACGTTTTTCTCCTCGGTTTATCAAGGACAAATTTAAGCAATAGAGATTAAGGCAATGTCAACACGATTTAGACAATCTTAAATTCGAAATTGAATTCCCGATATCATCCATCGATCAAGAACATTCGCATCTTCAAAGTTGAAATATCCGGGCTATAAAAGCACGATTTCCCAAGTGGAACAGCATCACATCCATTCCAGCCTTCGAACTCTTCGAATCAACTGAGCAGAAATAACAGAAAGATGTTGAAATTCGTCACTCTTCTCGCTTTGGCAGCTTTGGTAAGTTAACAAATATATATAAAGGTAGTGTTTTGTGAATTAGGGTAAAAATTGATGGGGCCAAACCCAATTTTAAACTTTACGAAATCTACACTCTTTTATACTAAAAGCGAGTGTATTGTGTTTAAAACTCCTAGCTAGGCTACAATAAAATTGTCAAATATAAAATATATTTACTGTCTATTTAGTGCGCCGCACAAAAGTCTTCCGACTACATCAAATTTGAAAGTGAAGGTACTTTGATTGCTCAGGCCCCAGAATACTTCACCACTGCCATGCCCGAGTTGGAATTTAAGCCCCAGCCAGAATCATCTTGGACATCCGCGACGTCGTGGACTTCCGGTAATCTGGAGATCCGTGAGCCCCTCGCAGTGGAAGTGGCCCAGAGCGGAGTGACCAGCGAACACGGCAAATTGCCCTCGGAGACCATGGAGTACCCGGCCCCTTCGCTCGGCGTACACGCGCCCTTGGTCAACCTGCCCAAAGGAGGACAGGAAGTCGTCGACATCCCCCACGCCAATATCCGCCTGCCAGGAAACTCCGTCCAGAACAAGGACCTGCACCTCAACCTGCCCAGTCCCGTCGTCGAAGCCCCCAAACCCATCTTCCAGAACAAGGACGTCCTCTTCCGTCTACCACAACCCATCTTCTACGTGCCCAGGCCCATCGTCCAACACAAGCCCATCGTCTACAAAGTGGGACACACTCTCCGACCTCTCCTCACCAAGGTCAACACTCGCCCCTACCTATTCAAAGTTCCTCAACTTCAACTCACCGGAAAGAGCTCTTACACTCAAGCCATTCCCAGGGAATACTAATTTAGAGCATCGTTAGGTTGAAAACAATGTAAATTGAACGTTGCAATAAACTTACTTCGCCATATCAATTGGTTAAAATTTATTTTATCATCCTATTTATAGATATCTTGATATACTTCATTACTTATTAATTATTTTTCTTGTTAGTTAATATACTTATTTCTTAAACACCCGTTTTTAATTTCGTTTAGCTCGTAGGTGTGAAAAACGAAATTTATAAGAGGATGCGACTCGCCGCCGTAGCGAAGTAGATAAAGTTTCTTTTGCCATCTATGTTTTAGACAAATTAAATATATTTTGGAATATTTCAATATAACGGCTATTTAAATGGATGATTCAAAAGACTTTGCAATTATTTTTAGATCACATTTAACCGTTCATAAACCTCAAGTTAGAACTAGCACCGCCAGATGGCGAGGGCGGCGGCATTATATAATTGGAATCAACCCCGGCTTATCTGACCATTTTAGGCATTTTGAGAGAAAGAGATGAGGCGGTATCCATCGGGTTATTCGATGGGCCCCAGAGCGTTCTTAGACGGATAAAAATGTTGGGTACAACTTGAGACAAAAAAACGGAGTAAGAGTTAAAAGAGAGACTAGGGGGCTCCGACTCCAGCTCCGGCTCCGCTTAAACCCTATCGGCTCCAGTCAGCTCCGGCTCCAGTTCCGGTGAAGGCCTGAGCAGGATCTGGAGCCGCGGCAATCTCACCCAGTCTCACGTGGAAGAGAGTGGGGGTTTAGGCAAATATCACGTAATTTTTTCCCGCACGAAACAGTGTAAAATTGGGATAAAACTAGGTTAAATTACTTGCACACCTTCATCAGCATGCTCTATTGCCGAAGTGTACGTGGTGATCTGAAAAAGAGATGCTGCAGTACATGCGGTATCTACTTTTCATCCATCACAAGAGCTGCAGAGCACCGGCGTGCGGTCCACTGAGGATCATCTGCACCAGCGCGCAAAGTGTGACCTTCACGGATTGTCACACGCCGAGTTACTGGGCTTCTGTGTGCAAGCGACAACGGTTTAAAGTGGCTTAATCTGAGCGAGGTTGAAGGAGCAGATGATTTTACTGAAAATCACATGGACATGTTGGTTCCAGTAGTCACTTTTGAGACCCAACATGAGTCCCCGTGGACTGAATTAGTATGAATATTCTTTTACGAATTTTAGTAGTTCCTTAATACTTAAAATTTAAGTATTTTATTGTTCGATTTTCTGGACTACGTTCTGTCTAAAATACTAGTCTTAACTATAGTATTAAATATAAATAATTAAGCAAATTATGTTTTTTTTTAAATAAATCCAATGCAATCAAACACAGATTAACGCATTTAAAATAAAAATAAGCATTTTGAAAAACCTCATGTGATATTAGGGGGGAGGGAGGGGGTCGAGCCAAATCTCACGACATCTCACCAAGGGGGAGGGGGGGTTGAAAAATAACCAAAATCGCCTCACTTAATTAATGGACGGTCCCTTTTTTGTTATGAATTTAAGAGTCCTAGCAGTAGCAGTGGTACATTCCCCTGATAACTTAGTAAATACTAATTATTTAAGTCCTATCAGTAGCAGTGGTGCACTCCACTGGTAACTTTGTTATCTATCTTGTGTAAAAATAAAATAAAATATTTTGATGATGATGTTGTGAAGTTTATTTAACGCTTTGATTAGCTTTTGAAACACAATAGTGTATTCTTTCTTTAAGTGTTATCCTAATATATATATGCGCTTAAAAAGAAATTAGTGCAATCGGAGCCGGCTCTATGATTTTGCATCCGGCTCCGACACATCCTCGGAGCCGTTCTCCACTGTACTTACGTTAAGTCACTTTCGATACTAACGTATTACTTAAAAATTATTAAATCGTTGGCCCGGTATGCCTACAGATTCGTGAGCTTGCAGGAGATATGGTTGGTGCACATTTAATGCAAGCATTTCGTCTAAAAAGCGCAATAAAAAGTCACTAGCTGACTTGGGGCTCGGGTATTAGCCTAGCTGGTTAATGATATCCCCCATAACAGCAAAGTATATAAAGGAAATGGTTCATATTGAACAGTGTGATCCTAAATTTAGTTCAAGAAAGGGATTTATGCTGCCAGTTATTAAAAATAGACCAAGAGGTAAACGAAATTATATTATCGCCTCAGCGAACTTGTTTTATTCAAATCTAGATGACTGACTAGTACTTAAATTGGTTAAGAAAAATTAAGTTATTAATGTAATGTAAAAATGTAATATGTACACAGACGGTTGTCGGTGTATACTGTTTATATATAGGTATTGAAATTTTTAACATTAGGAAACTGGCCTGATCTTGGTTTATATGGAAATTAACATGGGCTTCACGCTTTGGGAAGACGTTGGTTTTTTTTTGGGCTAAACTTTGAAACGGCTTGCATGAATCTTTTCAAATATTGCACCTTCTTTAGGGTATGAATAATTTTATGCATTTTCATTTAAATTAAGTATTTTTAAACGATTTTTTAAGATTATTATTGATTGTAATCTACACTTGATGGCGATACCTATCGATGGTCCAAAAATATTAGTATTAACTGCCACCTAGGAGCAACAAGCACAAGGAGAATGCAGCTAGCCTTTAAACACGCTAACGAAGGGTTGTGTACGAATTTCATTGGACGAGCGTCACGAACCTTTACGCTGAACGTATTACGGGCGGGGGGGGGGGGGAGACAATTTCCGAATTTTGACCTTCCGACGGCAGCAGGCGCTTAAGCGTCTAGCCAATGATAAACGTACACAAGAAAATCCACGACTTTTGACGGGTTGCGTTCTCCTTGTCTGGGGTGTTGTATTTGTTGCTCCTAGCTGCCACGGCCTGTTTACGATTATGTCTGTAGGCCATCGACCAAAATGAAGTAGCTGGTTATGATGATTTATAATAGAAATCAATGTTACCTGGGTACACTACCAAAGGCAGGGAATTTTCGGCATCCACGTGAAAAATAGTCCCCTGTTTAAACGTAGCGCTTTGTAACAAAATTACAATATTTTTAAAGAAAATATATTTTCTATAACGGATTGGTACCAATTCCTTTAAAAAGGTTTTAAACTATTTGATATATAAAAATAAATATTTTCGCGGTTGTTTTTCATATTTAAGTAACACAGTGACGTATCGCTCGCCAGTGACGTCGATTTTCAGCCGAAGGTAACACATGTCACCACGTGGCTTTCGGGAAGGGTACACGTGGTTGTAGTTTTTATTTTTAAAGGTGGCCGTTTGAAGTAACGCGTCTTTCAATAGTTTACTATAGACGTCCGAACGACGTAAAATAGAGAGCGCGCATCTTTAAGTCAACTACATTATAAAACTCTAAGCCCCTTTCGTCGCATTTTTTTCTGACTTTCATTCGCGATTCTAACGTGGCATCGCCGAAGGTACACATCGAAGGTATGCCTAGCGCTTCGCCTTAATACTAGGTCATTAAGTATATTTCAGAAATCGGATCTAACGTGACATCGCCGAAGGTAATTTCTCTTTGTATAACCCGTGGTCGTTGCGCTTCGCCTTAATACTAGGTCATTGAGTATATTTTTGTCATTGAGTTTGTTTTTGGAATATCGGATTGGATTGCGCACTGGCTCGAATTTCACACTGTACATTGGGACTCAAGGACGAGCGTATTTTCATTTGTTCGTCATGAGAGTAAATCAGCCATTGGATACAGGGGGTTTAAAGGAGTACAGAGGGGTTTGGGACGCCTGCGAGTTTTTGAGTTATTTTTGCGGGGAAAAGGGTACCACGGAAATTCTCGCATGGGAAAGGGGGGGGGGGGTACCACGGTAATTATCGCATGGGACCAAGGGGGAGGGGGTCCCGCGGTTATTATCACATGGGAAAAGGGTGGAGGGGGTACCACGGTAATTATTACATGGAGAAAAGGGTGGGGGGGGGGATACCACGGTAGTTATCACATGGGAAAAGGGGGAGGGGATACCACGGTAATTATCAGATGGGGAAAGGGGGAGGGTGTACCAAGGTAATTATCACACGGGAAAAGTGGGGAGGGGGTAACACGGTAACTATCACATGGGGAAAGGGGGGGAGAGGGTACCACGGTAATTATCAGATGGGGAAAGGGGGAGGGTGTACCAAGGTAATTATCACACGGGAAAAGTGGGGAGGGGGTAACACGGTAACTATCACATGGGGAAAGGGGGGGAGAGGGTACCACGGTAATTATCGCATGGGACCAAGGGGGAGGGGGTCCCGCGGTTATTATCACATGGGAAAAGGGTTGAGGGGGTACCACGGTAATTATTAAATGGGGAAAAGGGTGGAGGTGATAACACGGTAGTTATCACATGGGAAAAGGGGGAGGGGTACCAAGGTAACTATCACATGGGGAAAAGGGGAGGAAGGGCCTTACTGAGGGGGGAGGTTCGACTATGGGGTAAAGGGTACCACGGAAATTGTCGAGTGGAAAAAAGGGTCGGGGGCCTTACTGCGGTGGTTCGAATATGGGGAAAAGGGTGCCTCGAGACACCCAGTCTAAAGTGGCCGCGAGGAGCAGAGACACAACGGGACAATCGAAGTACATATGGGAGAAACTCCCCATGGCGGGACAAAAAGGACAGTGAGGTGAATGTACATCGGGTACAAAGTGCACCAGCCTCTGAGTACTGGGTAGGGCACCGTGCAGAGCTCTCCAATGTATGCCATTTTCCAACCGCGTTGACAGCGGGGATAATTTGGAAACGCGCCATGCAGCAGTCGCTTCTCGAATAGATAACGGTGCAAACTCTAAAGGACGAAGAAAGGTGAACTCTCTGCTCACCAGGGCATGATAGACGGAGCGCGTCGTAGAGTCGTCACTGAGACAGAGACGCGTAACACCGATTGGGGAGGGAGACTCAAACACGAAGGCGTGAGAAATTGAACTCCCAAAGCTAAAAGTTTGAAGAATGCCGGAAGAGTTGAATACTCCTGGGAATGATCGTATTATAGCGGTGCGTATACCGCAGAGACTCACAACGTGAGCGCGAGAGGGTCGCGAGTCGCGAAATACTTCGCGGTCGGGAAGCCACGACTGTTCACGGTGGTGGAGAAAATCGTGGAGACGAACGCGGCCCGATCGTATAAAAGGGCCTTGTGAAGCAGAGGACAGGGGACTACCACAGACCGACTTCACAAATGGAGAGTCAAAAAGTGGTAAAGTCCGAATAGTCTCCAGCGTAACTTCAGACGCCGAGTATACGACGCCCGAGGAACACCAGTTAGTAAAGACGGAAGCGTAGAAGGAGTTCGCAATTGAGATGGTCGGATGACGAAGGAGCGAGTCGCAGAGAGATGTAAAAGCTGGGTTACCCGCACAAAGAATGGCGGCCACAATGAGTGCGCGCGGCATCTGAGATCCTTGCCCGGTTGCGAGGGAAAGAGCTTCGACCACGCGAAAAGCCTTGATCTTTGCCGCGAGGTTAACGAGACCGATACCACCGGCACGTTTGTCCTGGTATAACGAAGTTGAAGGTATCCAATGAATACCGTCCCACGTAAGTCATTGAGCGCTTTTTGAGCGGAAACTACGAAATCCGCGGGTGGATGGAGCACCTTAAGTGGATGCCACAAAACACTCGCGGCAAGCGCGTTGGCGATTAAGGCTCTCCCTTCGAGAGAGCATAAGTGACGGTATTTAATCCAACGTCCAAAGACATTACGAAGGCGGGTGAGAAGCTCTGGCCAGTTCTGAGAGTCATATGCTTTAGAATTGCCGATATAGGCTCCGAGGAAGAGGCCTCCGTCAAAGCGGAAGGGGATACCGAGAGGGGTGTCTCCGCGCCCTTTCCAGGAGCCGCACCATAGCGTGAAAGACTTGCGATAGTTACCTACCGCGCCGAAATCGTCGCAATAGTGGTTCAAACCGAGTTTGAGCGTGTCGAATTCGTGACCTTCCCGGAGGAAAGAATTAGAGTCATCAGCAAAAGGACCCGTGACGATCGAATGATGACTCGGGCCGAATCTAGTTGAGATGTGATTTCGGAGAAGGCACATTAGAGGTTCCAGAGCGAGGGAAAAGAGTAACCCTGATAGTGGGACACCCCTGGTGAATGCCTCGGCGAAATGGGATCAGATCAGTAACGGTGTTATTGTACCGTACGCGGAAAACCGATTGCGTATAAATAACCCTCAAGGAGGCGATGAAAGGTTCAGGAAAGCCAAATCGTTGGAGTAGGCGGAACAGATAATCGTGGTCAACGCGGTCGAATGCCTTCTATAAGTCGATGTTGACGACGGCGAGTGGTTCGTTGAGACTGTTCGCGAGAGAGACTAGATCTCGGACCACGGAGAGGGTGTCGTAAATGGTACGACCAGGTATCGCGTACGGCTGAGATTCGTGAATGACTGAGGTAATCACTGTCTTTAAACGGGTAGCAAGAACCTTCCCGTAGATCTTGTAGTCAGCATTGGAAACGGAAATAGGTTGCCAATTGCTGAGCGCGTTTAAATCGCCTTTCTTGGGAATAAGAGAGACGACCGACTCGGCGAAAATGGGTGCGAAGTGAGGGTTGACTTGAAGGTCGCGAAACACTCTTAACAGGATCGGTATTAAGAGATCCTGATATAAAAGGTAAAAATTGACTGGTAAACCATCTATGCCCGACGCCTTACCGCGCGGCAAAGACAAAAGTGACTCTCTGACATCGTTTTTGGTAATATTTTGAGTGAGCCTATTGGCGTCATTATCGTGAAGAGTCGGAAGTTGGGCGAACAATTCAGCCTCCGACGACCGGGAAGTAGGGGAGGGGGAATAGAGGGAGGAGTAGAAATCGACGATACAATCGCGTAGGGACTCGGCGTCACGAACAAGAACGCCGGAAGGATCGTTCAACCCGTGGACCACCGACGAAGCGCGGGCTTTCTTTACAAGTCTGTAGAATTGTTGCCACGGTCAAAATTAACGGAAGGGGAGAGAGAATTGTTAATTTTAATATGAAAAGACGAATTTGTATAAAGCATAGCGAGAGGACCAGAAATCTCAGGGGGAAAGCCGAAAGCACAAAGGACCTTAAGTAGAAAATCTTGGTAAATAGAGTCAAAGGCTTTTTCAAAGTCTACGTTAACGAAAGCTAGGGGTTCATTTTTGGCATCAGCGAGATCTATGAGATCTCGAAGAACGCTTAAATTGTCAAAAATAGTATGAGAAGGGACCGTATAGGATTGAGATGGAGAAATGATATCGGAGAGAACAGGATTAAGACGAAGAGCGAGAACTTTGGCAAAAATTTTGTAATCAACGTTAGTCAAAGAAAGTGGGCGCCAGTTTCGAAGATCTCGAGGGTCACCTTTCTTTGGTAACAGACACAGTCGAGAAGTAACTCGCGGTAAACTTGGAAAAGAGCATGACCTAAGTCATCTCAGAAGGTAATGTAGAATTCAACTGGAAGGCCATCCAGACCCGGGGAGCGACCCCGCGACATGGATTTGAGCGCCGCGGTAAATTCAGAAAAAAAGTAAGGATTTTTAAGCTTGTTGGAGGAGTCTGTAGAAAGCTGAGGCAAATTTTGAAGAAAAGGGGGTAGAGCGGAAGGAGTCAATTCAGAATTTGGATTAGAATAAAGTTCAGAATAGAAGTTAATAACGGTATCGCGAACTCGCATAGGGTCGGATATTACGTCACCGTTTGAATCAAAAACGTTTTCCATTGGTTTCACGGCAGAAACGCGTGAAGTCCAACGGAAAAATTCGGCGGATGGACTATCAACATTGGCTACGTAAGCCATACGAGACTTCAAAAGAGCATCCTTGGCGCGTTTATTTAGACTATCATTTAATTGGGATCGAAGTTCTTGAGCGTCAGGGCTTTCAGGGTCATTTAAAGCGTGAACTTCACGCTGTAAGTCGCGGAGGCGACAACGATCTAGGTTAGATTGATAGTTACAGAAGTCGCGGCAAATTGCACGGACTTTAGGTTTAAATACATTGAACCACCAACACGACCACGAGCGGTCGGTGGAGTTCAAGACTTGTTCACTGATAGATTCACGTATAAACTGTTTCACGTCGCTAACGAAGTCAGGGTCGTCAAGTGCTTTGACGTCTAATTTCCAATAAGCTGGTTTTGGGCGGACTTTCGCAAAGGGACTCGCGAGACGCAGAACGACCGGACAGTGATCCGAAAAGGGACAAACCCCATGAGTACAGGCTTCGACTACAGTAGCGCTATCAACGTAAACACGGTCCAAGCGTGCCCGAAAGATACGACCACGCTGAGGGACGGAAGACCAAGTATAAGAACGGGTATAAGGTTGGAAAATTCGAAAGGCATCTTGCAAATCCTGGCCATTGACTAGAGAACGGAGGGACTGCGAGACGTTTACGCGACGATTAACGCAATCTCGACGATCGAGGGCTTCGTCGAGGGTACAATTAAAATCGCCGTTCAAAATAAAGGATTCACCGGCAGGTAGAGATTCTATTAGATTGGATAAATGTTTTAAAACGTCTAACGCGGATTGATCGTCATTAGACGGAATACATACAGAAACTAAATGAGTAAAATTTTGAGGGTAAATTCAAATCGAATATAGATTAAATTACTCAAATAAATTTTGACGTCACGAACGTAAGAGCGATAATGAGGCTTAATACCGATGGAAACACCTGACCCAGATTTAGAAGCGAAAGCATGGTCGAAAGAATACGGCCAGTGTTTCCAAAGGTAAGACGAACCAAAACCGCTCGTAACGTTAGTTTCTTGGAAACAGACTATATCGGGTGAAGAATTTTGTATAAAAAGGCGGGCGCGGGTATCGGTCTCGGGGGTGCCTATACCCCTCACATTTAAAGAATAAATGGAAAACATTATAATAAAAATTAAAAATTAAAATAACAAGTTGGCAAGCCAAAATATACCTCTCCTCGGAAGAATTGTCCCTAGTGGTATTAATTTCTCGAGATAACCCTTAAAGATATATCTCCGCAATTTAGAGTTATTTGTTAAAATTATTAACCCATTTCTATCCCGCCCGGTATAAAATTTTAATTATAATTAAAATAATTGAGACGAAACGACCAATTTTAATTTATTCAGAATATCATAAGTTAAGTAGTTACAACAGTAAGTTGGACGTACTATAACAATGCACAATTGAATTAAACCCTTTTACAGAACAAGTTTATCAGTTAAATATAATACGAAGCAAATTTTAATGAAATATCTACAGAGGCTTTTTGGAATTACTCGCTTACGAAATACTTGCCGCATCTTTAACGCTCATTTTATTTCAACACTCGCCCTTGATGAAGATACCGTAGATATCTGGTAGTGGACGACTCGTTCACTTCCTGTTGACGTTGTGACGCATACCACATGAAAAAGACCAATGCCGTCCAATTTCCAATATCATATAATGACTCGCACACCCAAGAAATCATTGACTGCGTTAGAAATCGTAGATATCCAAATATCCACACCAAATGTATTTACAAGAAGCAAAAACCTTACCATCAACAAAGCACAGAGAGCCACTTGACTAACCGCCAGCTTTTAAAGCAATTAACGTTAAATTATCTCCTTTGAATTAACAGAACTATATATAGGTCGTTAAGAAAGTGGACCACCCACAGGGTCTACCCTTTAACCCTCTAATCTCGGCTGACTGCGCTAAAACAAGATTTAACCTTTAAAAAATACCAGATTAGGCCTTCATAAATTCATTAATAAAAAAAGACTTTATTACCTATTATGCTTACGATGCCTGTCTTAATTTCAGTGATTCTAAGCAGCTATCGGTGGTTCTGTGGTAGAGCGCTGGACTGCCAAGCCGAATGGTCTGGGTTCGAAACCTGGGTGGCGCATTTGTTTTTAATCAATAGAGAAACGCTAAATTAGAATTTCTTCGATGCAATAATTTCAATTTCAATTCTATTTCAATTAAACCAAAATTTCGTACTCTATTAAATACGCTTCCGATAAAGCTGAAGGTCTAATTTTCAATAAGGTGTGACAAGTGTCGGTGGTTCTGTGGTAGAACGTCCGCCTGTCAATCAGGAGGTTTCGGGTTCAAATCCCGCCCGATGCGATCGCAAATTGATACTAAGACGAATACCGTGTACAACTGGTGGAAACCCTGCCATTGGACGTTGAGAGGTAGCATTACACTCAGCACTCGGTCCGTCCCAAAGTCATTAAGAAGAAGTTGGAGAGAAAACGCCCATATAAACACAACAGACTCAACATGCACATCCATCAGAACACAAACACAACAAATTCAACACTCACAACTTACGCATAAACATTACAAAAACGTAATACACCAAACCGTCACGACGGTGAGCGAAAAAACACCATCCAAACGAAACCGCAAATGCATCCGTTAACGCTCACCGTCACACGGTGGTTTTGCCAACCCTTTGAGAAACTGCGTACGCAGTGATTACACTTTGCACCGAAAATGCGAACGCGTTCGCAGTCCTGACAGACAGACACACCCACAGACACACCCACAGACCCACCCACAGACCCACCCACAGACCCACCCACAGACAGACACGGTCGTTGTATAACCCCTCCTAGGGGACTTTGTCCCCTCGGAGAGGTAAAAATAAAAATAAAAAGCGCGTAACAAAACGAGAACCGAAATTAAATTTAGAGAGGGCAAGGAAACAAAGATTTAACCAAAAAGACATTAAAAGTCCAAGAAATTACTTCGACGATCCTGATTCGTTCTGGACCTCCCTGAGAATTCGTCTTTCTCACTGATAGACAGCTTGTTTTAACATTCGGGACAGGGGACTTTTTCGAAAGGCTGCGTCATTCTTCCTGATGTCATTTAGTTGTTTTAGGAGAGCAGCTGGAGAGTTGGTATGCTGTCTTACGTGTTCAAGAATTGGAATTTTCGATCGGTACATGCTGTCAAACAGGCTGACGAGGGATGAGTCGGATAGTGGAGCAGAGTCTTGATTAAGCTGATTGGAGTCAGCGTCCAGGAAGTCTTCTAAGTCATTTTGGGAGGCCACGCTGGAGTAAGACGACGCCGATTTTTGCGACACCGCTTTCGGGGGATCGCGCTGTACTACGGAAACTTTGTTTGGAGGACCGGACAATTCCGGTTGAGGCAATTGACGTTTATTCTTATTAAGCACGGTAAAACCTGGAGGGTGTGTTTTAGCTGGAGAGCTGATGGGAGTTTTGAAGACGCTCATGTTATCTTCGTTATTTGCGGAGACCGGTATGATAGGGGTCATATCGAGTTCAGGAAAGGGAGATTCCAAATCACTTGGGTCAGTCATCGGAACATCCTTCGATGACTCTTTTACGATTTCCACAGTTTTAGGAACGGTTTCTTCTGTTTCCGGGTTACGGATGCGTCGCGGACACTGGTCGCGTGTGTGACCTGGTTCCTGGCAGTTGTGGCATTTTATTTCGGTAGAAACAAAAAACGTATAGGGAACGTCATCAAGGTCCGTAAAAACTCTTTCGGGTAGATTTTCTCGGGCTTTAGAGGTTGGAAATTTCATCATAACCTGCCTGCAAAAACTTTGCAAGGCGGGAAAATCCGGATCGGCGAAAGAGGCCCGGAGAGTTTTTATTGGGCTTACAACGGTACCATAAGCCGACATTAGGTCTCTGAGGTCGGCGTTCTCGAAATGAGAAGGAACGTCGGACACGACTACACGAGTCGGCGGAATTCCAATCGGATGGCACTGGACGAGTGTTTTGTCATGCATGGGTAGGCCATTGGTGATCAGATCAGTGGCCCAGGACGGGTTTGAGAAGAATAATTGAAAAGTACCTTGCACCCTTCCAATCGAATAGATTTGGGCCGGATTAGTAGCGATTTTTAAAGCATCCATGAATTCGTTGTTCGAGTACGGATATATCGACGAGTCAATAAGAATCCCGTGTGAGGCAGTGATTTTCTTATTGAGTGGTCTGGAACGGTAGGATTTCTGGGATTGGGGGGGGGGGGATAGAGAGAGAGAGAGAGAGAGACAGAGACAGAGAGAGTTTTTTTGTTTCTAATGTGGCCTTTATTGGCGTCAAAATACAACACAATACAAGTCACAGTTCAGTTAAGCGAAAATAACAAAGGGGACAACACTGATGATAACAAGTTGGCAAGCCAAAATATACCTCTCCTCGGAAGAATGCTCCCTAGTGGTATTAATTTCTCGACACGACCCCCAAAGATATCTCCGCAATTCAGAGTTATTTACGAAAAACGTATTCTCGGTTCAAACCCTGCCCGGTATAAAATTTTAATTTTAATTTAAATAATTGAGACGAAACAATCGAGGTTAATTTATTCAGAATATTATAAATTAAGTAGTTACAACAGCGAGTTAGACTTACTAAAACAATGCACAATTGAATTTAACCCTTTTTACAGTACACGTTTATCAGTTGAATATAATACTAAGCAAATTTTAATGAAAGAAATATCTACAGATGGTAATTGTATTTTTCTCGCTTACGAAATACTTGCCGCATCTTTAACGCTCATTTTATTTCAACACTCGTAGACTTCCAGTTGACGTTGTGACACATACCGCATGAAAAAGACCAATGCCGTCCAATTTCCAATATCATATAATGACTCGCACACCCAGGAAATCATTGACTGCGTTAGAAATCGTAGATATCCAAATATCCACACCAGATATATTTACAAGAAGCAAAAACCTTACCATCAACAAAGCACAGAGAGCCACTTGACTAACCGCCAGCTCTTAAAGCAATAAACGTTAAATTATCGTCTTTGAATTAACACAACTATATATAGGTCGTTAAGAATACCCGTAAATAAATAACAAAAAACTAACAAAGTGGACCACCCACAGGGTCTACCCTTTAACCCTCTTATCTCGGCTGACTGCGCTAAAACAAGATATAACCTTTAAAATTTCATTCGTAAAAAAACCAGATTAGGCCTTCATAAATTCATTCATAAAAAAAGACTTTATTACCTATTATGCTTACGATGAGTGTCTTAATTTCAGTGACCCTAAGCAGCTATCGGTGGTTCTGTGGTAGAGCGCTCGACTGCCAAGCCGAATGGTCTGGGTTCGAAACCTGGGTGGCGCATTTGTTTTTAATCAATAGAGAAACGCTAAATTAGAATTTCTTCGATGCAATAATTTCAATTTCAATTCTATTTCAATTAAACCAAAATTTCTTTCTCTATTAAATACGCTTCCGATAAAGCTGAAGGTCTAATTTTCAATAAGGCGTAACAAGTGTCGGTGGTTCTGTGGTAGAAGGTCCGCCTGTCAATCAGGAGGTCTCGGGTTCAAATCGCGCCCGATGCGATCGCAAAAATGATACTAAGACGAATACCGTGTACAACTGGTGGAAACCCTGCCATTGGACGTTGAGAGGTAGCATTACACTCAGCACTCAGTCCGTCCCAAAGTCATTAAGAAGAAGTTGGAGAGAAAACGCCCATATAAACACAACAGACTCAACATGCACAACCATCAGAACACAAACACAACAAATTCGACACTCACAACCTACGCATAAACATTACAAAAACGTAATCCACCACACCGTCACGACGGTGAGCGAAAAAACACCGTCCAAACCAAACCGCAAATGAATCCGTTAACGCTCACCAACCCTTCGAGAAACTGCGAACGCAGTGATTACACTTTGCACCGAAAATGCGAACGCGTTCGCAGGCCTGATACACAGACCCACAGACAGACACGGTGGTTGTATAACCCCTCCTAGGGGACTTTGTCCCCTCGGAGAGGTAAAAATGGCGGCAATACAACAATTCAAACGAAATAACATTGTAACAACAAAGAGGACGTGGTAACCTTGGGGACCGTCAAGGATAAATTAAAAGAGAAAAAACACCAACATTTTTTCAACGAGTCAATAAACAAAATAAGGATTAAGTAAATGTTGGTAAATTCCAAAGAGTATTAAAATTAGCCAGATCATTTGTCTGGGTGGCGTAGGCCAGTGAAGAACGGTATCTGGCAAGCACCCGCGTTTTACACGGATTAAGCAACCATCGCGTAAAAAAATTATAATTGTCACCATTAAAGTTAATTTTAGAAATATTATAGAAACGATCCCGAAGAATAGATTTTAAAACAACGAAAACGAGGTTGCAAAAGCAGTGATTTCCAGGGGTGCTCACCAGGTAAAAAACTTCGGCAGGGGGATGCACGTGGCCGGTATGAAAGTGCACCCACTCCAAAATACCGGAACGAAATGTACCAATCGCGAGGGGGTTGCGAGGGCCCCATGGAGGGCCCGCCATTGAACACCGTTCTCAAGGCGGGTAGTAAAAGGAGAAAGTTTCGAAATACGCCAAGTCGCAAGACCCTCGCGAGAGGTCAAAGGGGCGATCGGGATGGGTTGGCGAAACGGAAAGGTTCTTGAAATGAGGGCGCGATAAATCGATCCTCGTTGAAAAGTCTTCGTTAATAAGAGTTCGCGAAAAACCAGTAGCGGACGAAGCTTCAAGGTAGTAGGCGTGAGAATCCGGAGGAGTCAAAAACACCCGGAAAGGACCGGGACACGGCCGCGTGGATCTCTCGTAGGGCTAAAAGCAAGCCGCGAGAAGGGCGAGAGTCGCGGAAGATGTCGTGAGGCGTCATCCACGATCCGGTTCGAGGGTTGGGGTAATCGGCGATTCGTACGCGACCCGCGCGGACGAAGAAGCCGTGTGAGGCACTAGAGAGAGATACGTCGTACACTGAAGTCACAAAAGGAGAGTCGAAAACCGGAAGCGTCGTGATAGTGTCGAACGATACGGATGAAGGCATGTAACGGATGCCGGAGGAGTGCCATTTGACATACACCGAGAAGTAAAAGGAGTTAGCGATTGGACGTTCAGGACGCTGAAGAAGAAGGTCACATTCACGCAAGATTGCGGCGGCTGTCACGGAAAGCCTTCACCTAAGTGGCGATATTTGTTAAAGCGAGACCGCCAACGCGCTTGTTAGGGTAGAACGAGGAGGCAGGCGTCCAGTGGATGCCGTCCCAAAGAAAATTAACCAGTAATTTTTGAGTAGCAGCCACGAATACGGTGGACGGGTTGAGAATCTTGAGGCGGTGCCATAAGACGCTAGCGGCAAGCGAGTTGGCTATGAGGGTACGTCCTTCGAGCGAACCTTAAATGTCGAGTGAGTAGTTCCGGCCAGTTTTGAGCCTCGTAACTCTTAGCGTTGCCGATAAAAGCGCCGAGGAAAAGACCTCCGTCCGAACGGGAAGGGATGCCGAGTGGCGTGTCGGCGCGGCCTTTCCACGAGCCAGACCAAAGTGTGAAAGACTTCGTGGGGTTAACGACGGCTCCCGAAGCGTCACTGTGTTGGTCAAGGCACCGTTGGAGAATGTCGAATTCGGAGTTATTTCGCAGAAAAGAGTTGAAATCGTCGGCGAAGGTACCGTTAACGATGCGAAAGTGCGCGGGTCCGATGCGTTGCCCGATTCGGTGACGAAGGAGGCACATGAGTGGTTCGAGTGCTAGAGCGAAAAGCACTCCCGAGAGCGGACAGCCCTGGCAAATGCCTCGACGAAAAGGGATTAAATCTGTGAGAGCGTTATTAAAACGAACGCGGAAAACCGCGTTGGTGTAGATCACGCGTAATGAGTCGACGAAGGACTCCGGAAAGCCGAAACGAGATAGCAGACGAAAAAGATATTCGTGGCCGACCCGATCAAAAGCCTTCTCGAAGTCAATGTTGACGATGGCGAGCGGCTCGTCTAGGCTGTTAGCGAGAGTGAGGAGGTCTCGTAAAGTGGATAACGTGTCGTATATTGAACGCGCGGGAAGCGCGTAGGTTTGGGAAGCGTGGACGACGGACGTAGCGGCTGGCTTCAAACGAACAGTTAAAACTTTGGTATAAATCTTGTAGTCGGCGTTCGATATGGAGATGGGACGCCAGTTGAGGAGACTGTAAAGGTCGCCCTTTTTTGGGAGAAGCGACATAACGGATTCCGCGAAGGCGGGGCCAAAATGCGGATTGTCTTGTAAGTCACTGTAAACGTGCAGTAGTATCGGTGCAAGAATGTCTTGATAGAGATTGTTAAATTCGACCGGGAGGCCCTCAATGCCAGCAGCTTTGCCCCGCGGCAAGGATGATGCCGCGTCGGCGATCTCAGAGGCCGTAGTTTGAAAGTTAAGACGGGCGATGTCAGTGGCGTCGAGAGTGGGAAGATCGCGGAAAAGATCAGCCTCCGAGCTCTCGGCAGTGGGTGAGGAATTGGAGGCGTGTATAAAGTCGAGTAAAAGTCGACGACAATGTCGCGCATAGAACCCGCGTCACGAATAAGGACACCCGAGGGATCGTACAGTCCATGAACCACGGAAGAAGCGCGTACCTTCTTTTCCAACCCGTAGAACTGCTTGGAAGGCGTATCAATCGCATGATAGAATTCTGCGCGGGAGCGAACTAAACTGTCTCGCGCATTCCTGAGAAGGAGAGATTTCAGCCGCTCTTCACATTGAACGTAGGCCAGCGAGTCTGGTGGGTGGGCGGATAACTCGGATTCGAGCGAAGTTCGGAGAACGTTCTCTCGGACCTTAGATTCGTGAGCGAGCTTGATGAGGAAGGAGTTAATGGAGGGCTTAAAAATGCGAAACCACCAGTAACTCCAGGTGACGCGCTCGGGACGCGTTCGAATGAGAGACCGAATTTCAGTTCGCACCGCAGTCGCGAAAGAAGTAACGAGTAGAAGTTTAGGTGGGGGACGGCGAGGAACCGCGGCAGTTTCCGTAAAAACGCATAGGACCGCGTCATGGTCGGAGAAGATGGAAAGCACATGAGTGCAAGAGGTAAGGACCGCCGCGGAATTAAAATAGAGACGATCCAGACGAGCGGAGCGGAGAACGCCAGCAGCCAGGGAACGCCACGTGTAGGAGCGTAGTTTGGGATGTAAACGCCTGAAAGCATCGGTTAGACCGAATTCAAGAACCAGGTCCCCAGAGTCTGAGCGACGCGAGTTCGGCTTACATTACAACGCGACCGGTCGATAGCCGGCTCAAGAGTGCAGTTGAAATCACCGACAAAGTAAACGTTGTCGGCGTCTTCAACCGCATCGAGGTGAGCGCGGACGAACGACAGAGTTTCGACAGCGAATGAGTCGTCGGACGATGGCACGTAAATGCCAAAGAGGTGATCGTGACGGGGGTTGTCAGGGGCACCCATAGACAGACGGACGTACACGCAATGGCCGGGTAAGATATCACTAAAATCTACATGTTGGGATAGGGACGGAGATAGTCCCATAGAGACGCCAGCGCCGCGATGGGAATCCGCGCAGCTGTGAAAGAAATTAAACGGCCAGGTAGTCCACAAAAAGACTTCGCGAAAGAGTGCGAAAGATTCGTTTCTTGCAGACATAGTAAGGTAGGATTAAAACGGGTGACAAAATCCCGAGCACGAGCGTCCGTGACGCCGGTTCCAATTCCACGTACGTTAAGGGACAAAACAGAAAACATTATAAAAAAGTTAAAGTAAAGGGAAATAAAGTAACCATAAATACCTAAGATTGGGAGTTTGAGAGACTGAAAATCCGGGTGGGCTCTCATTAAAGATTTAGTTAAGTTAAAATAACGACGTCTGACAGCCTGTTTCGCGTCGCCAGGGGGCGTGTCTTCAAAAGAGGGATCCGTATAAACGAAAACCATGATCTGACGAGTCAGTGTAAAAGCGAGATCGGCGGTGGGCGCGTAGTCAGCTAGCACTAGCTTGTGCCGCGTCGACACCGTCCACTTTAGCGAGGAAATCTTGGACGGTACAAACATCAAATGCCGGCTGGAAAGGGCCAAGTTTATCAGCCCATTCGTTAGTGTCGGGGTTAAAGCTGTATGAGTTAGCGGTCGCCTTTAGAGCACGGCGTTGCGGCTGGGGCGTCGCTTAGACCTGGGCACTCTAAAACCATCATCAGTCCCGTCAGCTTCCATGGGCTGCTCGGTATCGGTTGTGCTGGAAGACTCCGGAGGCTGCGACTCCGGGTGTAGGGGTGAAACTACGGTCGGCAAGGCGGAGAGAGACTGCGCTCGAGTTAACTGGCTGTTACTTGAGGCAGGCGCGGAGGTGAAGGTCGCGGAAGCCCGGAGCGGAGGCTTCGACTGTTTCTTGGCATCAGTTCATTTAGAGCGTTGGATGGTGGGGCAACCTTGGACACTATGGCCTGGAGCGCCGCATTTAAAACATTGAAGAGGAGCGTTCACCTTAAAAACGTAGGGAACGCCAATCATCTCGACATCTACCTCTTCGGGAAGAACGTCGTAGTCGGCGGGAGCAGCGAAAGAGACATACGCTACTCGACGGCAACTGCGCACCTTGCCGAAAGGTGCGATATTGGAGACGGTAGCGGGCAAGGAGTGGACTCGTCCATGTATAGACCCAAAAGTCGAGAAATATCCGAAACAAGGGAATCCGGCGCAAAGGTGGGGACTTCGGGTAGAGAGAGAGAGAGAGAGTATAAAAAGCTTTATTTCAGCTAAGTGAACAGTTTACAATGAAACATTAATACGTTAAATCGTTTTTTTACAATGAGTGCATATAACAAAATTCGTTATTGTACAAAGGTCGGGTGATGCAAATCAGCACGTTAAGCATACAGGAAATAAACAACGTTGCTAAAAATTTTACAGATATTTTAATACTAATATAATTAAGTCAGCTTACCGTCAGATACGTAAAAATTTAAAAATACTTTTCGAATTCGGTCAAATTAATGCGCCAGGTTTGATTAAAATTTTCAAGTTGTTCGTGTTTACAAGCCCATTGAAAGGCTAATTTAATACGTGCGATGAACCTGCCACGGAATTCATTGAAAATAAACGTTGATTGCTCTAATGGGCTACGGTTCAGAGACTGAGCACGACCATCCCGCAGACTGCACCTATAGATGGTATCTTTTAGGAGAACAAACGCCAAGTTGCAAGCACGATGGGGGCCGAAATCGGGAACTAAGAACCAATAGTTGTAGGGATTGTGGGAATGTCCTAGTAATTTTGATAAACATTTGTTAACGTCAATCAAAATGGTCATGACGATCGGGCAAGCGAAAAACATATGTGGCACGTCGCCAACTGCGGGGCAGAATGGGCAGTCCCGAGTTGGGTAGGTGTCGGGATCAAAGTGATGTAAGTGGGTAGGTACCGGTAGAGCGTTATGCAGAAGACGCCACTGGGTGGCGTTTTCATGACGAGCGGATAGTGGGCTGACGGAGTTAACACTCCAAAATTTTAGAGATTTTGGAGCGACGAGACCAGACGGAACAATCGGCTTAGGGAACTCCGAAGTGAGGCGAATAACGTGCGAGTAGACGATCCGGGAGATACCCATACCGGAAAGACGCAGGGTCGTGTTAAGGGAACCGGGTAGGTGGAGTAAGATGGTTGGTGAAAGAGAGTCTCCAAAAACATGGTCATCACGAACACCGAGTTGGTCAAATACGTCGGGAAAGGCATCCAAGACGCCTTTTTGCAAGGCTCTGAATGATTTCATGGTCAGTCGGGAGACGGATTCGGGAGAGGACACTAAGTCAGGTATCCGACGCCACCAAAGAGAGGCGGGGTCGAGAAGATCCATGACGGAGGAAACTCCTTCACGGGCGAAACGATCAAAAAGAGTTCCCAAAAAGGGAGAATTGTCCGAGTCGGTGATACCCGGGTTGTCATATAGCGGGATGTTAGATAGCGCTTCAATATCGATCTTTTCAATGTCAAGGTGGAAATTGAGGGCGGATAGATGTTCGGACATTACGGTGTAAAATTGTGATTGACAAGGACGCGGATTGGTGGTGAGAAAATGAGTCGTTAGCGAGTGGGAAATACCGTGAGTGAAAGCCAAGGCGGTGATACGGTTAGGCTGAGTGGGCGCTGTCTGTAAGAGACTAGCGACGTAACCCACTCGGAAGCTGCGAATTTTGTCAGATAGCGAGACAAGGCCGATGCCACCGACTTGTTTGGGGAGGAGACAAAGGTCTTTCTTCACCCAGCGCAACTTATCCCAAACGAAAGATTCGAGAGCGGCTTGACATCGGGCAACGAAATCCGCGGGGGGATTTAAAGTTTAAGCTTGTGCCACAAGACACTGGCGGCCAACGGGTTGGCAATGTTGACACGGCTGAACAGGGAACAATGGGGATTGATGGGACGCCAACGAGCGAGGACTCGTTGAAAAGCCTCTTCAAGTTCGGTCCAATTTTTCGAAATAGCGGACGGACTGTGACCAAAATGGACGCCCAGGAGTTTACAACCTTCCGAAGACCAGTTGAAACCCAAGGGGGTGTCCATTCGACCACGCCCGCTACCGCACCAGAGTCCAACGGTTTTTAAAATGTTGACGCGAGCGCCAGAGTGAATGGAAAAGGTGTCGAGGCAAGTCTTAAAAATCTGGAATTCGGCGTCGTTACGAATGAAGCCGGTCAGGTCATCGGCGTAAGTGCCGTTAGATAGTCGGCGGTGCGGAGCTAGTTCGCGAGGGCGGGCGAGTCCGGAATCGAGATGACGAAGAAGCGGTTCGATTGCGATAGAGAATAAAGCGCCGGATAAAGGACAACCTTGGCGAATGCCTCGGTCAAAATTTAAGGAAGGGGTAAGCGAATTGTTAATTTTGAGATGAAACGATGAATTAGTATAGAGCATAGCGAGAGAATTCGTGAATTCTTATGGGAAGCCGAAAGTGCGAAGAACTTTGAAAAGGTAATCGTGATGGATGGAATCGAACGCCTTCTTGAAGTCGACGTTAACGAAAGCGAGGGGTTCATCATTAGCGTCGGCGAGATCAATGAGATCTCGCAAAACGTTCAAATTATCAAAAACAGTACGAGATGGGACGGAATAGGATTGAGAGGGGGAAATGAAATCGTTAAGGACGTTATTAAGGCGAGGGCGAGAACTTTAGCGAAAATTTTGTAGTCGACGTTTGTCAACGAAAGGGGACGCCAATTGCGAAGATCGCGAGGGTCTCCTTTCTTTGGCAAAAGACACATGACGGACTTCGAGAAGGCGTTCAAGTACGGCGAATTATTCGAGTCTTTAAGTAATTCACGGTAAACTTGGAGCATCGCAGGTCCCAAGTCATCCCAGAAGGTCAAATAAAATTCGGTTGGAAGCCCATCCAGACCCGGCGAACGGCCCCGGGACATGGATTTTAGGGCGCGGGAAAATTCGTCAAAGGAGAAAGAATTTTGAAGAGAGGCGGAAGAATCCGGAGAAATCTTAGGTAAATTTTGAAGGAAAGGTGGAAGAGCTGGAGATATCGGGGTCGAGTTAGAATTTGAATTAGAGTACAGGTCGGAGTAGAAATTCATCACCGTTTCGCGAACGTGAGTGCGAGCGGATACTAGGTCTCCGTTAGAATCGAAAACGTTTTCCATTGGTTCCGCGGTAGCGACACGCGAAGTCCAACGGAAAAATTCGGCTGAGGGCTGGTCTACATTCGCAACGTGAGCCATTCGACTTTTTAAAAGCGCTTCTTTTGCGCGCTCGTTAAGACAGTTATTTAGTTTAGATCGGAGTTCCGTAGCGCGAAAACTTTCCGGGTCGCTTAGAGCGTGGACCTCTCGTTGCAAGTCACGCAAACGAGAGCGCTCTAATTTCGAGTGATATTCGGAGAAATCTCGAGCATTCAGCTTAAAGTCGTCAAACCACCACTGGGACCACGAGTGGCCAGCTGCGTTCGACGATTGCACACGGACCGAAGCTCCGATAAACGCCTTCATATCATTGACAAAATCGGGATCGTCTAGACACTTAACATCCATTTTCCAGTAGGCCGGCTTCAGCCGAAATTTAGAAAATGGATGCGTGATACATAAAACCACGGGACAATGGTCCGAGAAAGGACAAACTTCGTGAAGACAAGCCCTAATAGGGGTAGCGCTGTCCACGTAGAAACGGTCGAGGCGTGGCCAATGACCAAGGAACGGAGGGTCCGCGAGACATTCACGCGACGTTCGACACAATCGCGGCGGTCGAGGGCTTCGTCTAAAGTACAATTAAAATCACCTTTTAAAATAATCGACTCCCCGGCAGGTAAGTTATCAATCAAACTGTTAAGGTATAATAAAACGTCAACGGCGACTTGGTTTTGATGGGCCCTATTACTTGGCGTTATTTCGCGTAAATGGACGTTTAGGAGAGATGACGGGACGTCCGAGACAGTAACTTGAACAGGCGGCTTCCCGAATGGGTGACACTGAACGAGTACTTGATCGTGCATTGAAAGGCCGGCGGTAATAAGTTGCACAGCCCAGGACGAATTATTGAAACAATTTGAAATTGACCTTGCACTCGGGAAAATGAGTGAAATTGTTGAGGCGGTACAAATTTCTTGATAGCGTTTATATAGTCTTGCGTCGAATAGGGATAGTTGGAAGCGTCGATGACGAGACCGTGATTGGCCGGAACTTGAGCGCGGACGCCGCTCCGTCCTTGGGAATAAGAAGCGGCGGCTGATCGGAACGTGAAACGGCGACGGACATTTTGCGTGAATCGGGTCGAGTTGATAGCTGAAGAGTATAGACGTGGTTCGGTTGATTGGTTTTCATTGGATCGGGTATTGTTGGTCGATGAACGGGCAGAAATATCAGGTTCATTTGCATTGTTAGTAGGAAGAGACGGCCAAGCGCGCGGCGCGAAGCCAGAATCCATTGCGATTTGAAAAATTCTTTCAAAAGTCAAAACTGCGTTAGGCTTAAAAACAACCAAAAAGCGGGAAAATACGACTTGACCCACCAACCGGAGAAAACTGGAAAAGAAACGCACAGTCGCGTAGAGCGAAAGTTCACGAACCGGAAAGTATTAAAAATTCGGGTCGCACTAGACTATTTTTCGAAAAACATTCAAAAAACGCGGAGCAAAAAAAGACGCGTAACCGCACTTAAAGAACAAGAGAGAGAGAGAGAGAGAGAGAGAGAGAGAGAGAGAGAGAGAGAGAGAGAGAGAGAGAGAGAGAGAGAGAGAGAGAGAGAGAGAGAACGTTGGCTGAAGCCTTAGAGGCATTGCAAGCCAACAAGAGGGAGCCATCGAATAGAAAGGTATTTTACAGTTTTGGCTAGTTTGGTCACTTAGAATGTCGGCCGGTGATAGCTGTCGGGGCATAAAGGAGTCGAAGATCGACTTGGTACATACGATCGCAGGATCATCACGATCGCTGGATGATAGATATAGAGCAAGAGTTTGAACTAGAAAGGCTTTGACCTTAAGTTCAATGTTAGCGATTCCGAGTCCACTCGCGAAGGTAGGGGGGTAAAGGTAGTGAGAGGGCACCCAGTGAATTCCCGCCCAAAGGAAATTAGTCAAGGACGATTGCCACTCACGAACGAAGGACATAGGTGGGGTCAAAACCTTTAACCTATGCCAAAGAATGGACGACGCTAGTTTGTTTATTAATAACACTCTACCCGTTAAGGAGCGTAGGTGCCGATAGGTAATCCAGCGGCCTAAAACTTGGGAAATACGCGTAGATAGTTCTGGCCAGTTCTGAGCCTCGTAGGCGGGGGTATTTCCTAGGTAGACACCTAGAAATTGTCCACCGTGTGAGCGGGGGGATATTGTAGTTGGAGGTCTGGTGGTTTGTGGCGCCATTGGCCACACCAGAGTATAAAAGATTTATCGGTATTCACAACCGCGCCGGAGGCAACGCCGTACGCGGCGAGACAATGATCAAAGGTGTTGAACTCCGCGGGATACCGAAGGAGGCCGTTGAGGTCATCGGCGAAGGTAGCGTTCACGATTCGCGTATGAGGGGAACCAAGAGGTCTCCTGATAGCGGAACGTAATGAAAATAGAAGAGGTTCAAGGGCCAGAACGTATAGTAAGCCAGAAAGTGCGCATCCCTGTCGGATTCCACTGCCAAAAGATATTGCACGAGTGATAGTGTTATTAACGCGTACCCGAAAAACTGGGTCAGTGTAAATAACTTTTAAATAATCGATAATATCGCTAGGAAAACCGAAACGAGAAAGCACCTCAAAAAGGTACACATGATCGACGCGATCAAAAGCCTTCCGAAAGTCAATATTGACTACGGCTAACTTCTCGGCTTTCGAGTTGGCCAGGGTAATCAAGTCACGTAAGGGAATTGTATATGCTTCTCCCGGGGATAGAATAAGTTTGTGAGGGATGACCGATATTGACAATTACCGAATTCAAGCGATTAGCGAGGACCATCGCGTACAGCTTCTAATCGGAATTTGACAATGAAATTGGGCGCCAGTTGGATAAATCGATCAGATTTCCAGTCTTTGGGAGGAGGGAGACGATGGAGCAACAAATTTTTTCCAGTATGTAGGCGACGAAAGTAGTCCGTTAAAAACATCCACTAAAATCGGACCAAGAATATTCCAAAATACCAAGAAATATTCCAAGGGAAGACCGTCGAGGCCGCAAGCCTTACCACGTGACAGTCCCTTTACAGCGTTGGTAGTCACTAAGAGGGTAAAAGGGCCTGAGACGGCAGCGGATTCACTATCGTCCAGGGTAGGTAAGTCATTGGGCAGAAAATTTGAAATATTGGACTGGGTGACGTTTTGGTCTTTGGAATAAAGACTACCGTAATAGTCAGCCACAACCTCTCGTAAAGCGTCGGGGTCGGTGATTATAATTCCGTGGGAATCGTAAACTGCTGGTATTACGTTGGAAGCTACGGCCTTTTTCTCTAGCTTATAAAAATCCTTACTAGGAGTGTCGATAGATTTGTAGAAAGATTCTCGCGCACGAACGAGAGAATCGACACAGTGTTCGAGTAATAAGTCTTTTAGGTTTTCACTATTCCGGAGATGGTCAGGGGAGCCAAGAGGGAAAGCGGCCGCCATAGCTTCGAGGTGATTGATCGTGGCATTTTCACGTAAGTGACGACGCTGCCAAAAAATCATTGAAAACGACTTAATTTCCGGCTTCATAACGTCAAACCACCACGAGGTCCAGGATCTCATCGGTGGCTTGGCGTCAATCAAATCCAGTAACAATTGGCGGGATTCGTTTACGAATTGCTGGTCTTCGAGGTAACGAATATTCATTCGCCAAAAGGGCGGAGAACGAGGGATAGAAAAAATGTGGAAAAAGGAGCAGAGTACAGCGTCGTGGTCCGAGAAACCCGAAGGGATATGGCGAACGCTTTTCAACCGTAGGTTCGAACGTAAATAGAGACGGTCTAGGCGGGCGGAAACCAATTTGTTTCTTATTTGGTTTCACCACGTAAAACTATTGGCGTTTGGATTTAAAAATCTAAAACCTTCAATTAAATCAAAATTGGCGACTAGATCGGATAAGGTCGTACATAAATTATTTCGATACTCGTTACAGTTTTTACGATCTATTGGACTTAAACAACAACTAAAGTCGCCGAATAACATAATTGTATCGGAGGGGTCAATGGTTTCCAATATGTTTTTAATGTAGTTAAGAGTATCGATGGCGACAGCGTCACTCGACGACGAAATATACGTACAAAACAAATGAATTGCCTTATCACATTGAAAAGCTCCAGTATTAAGACGAATGTAAAGACATCGGTCTTGAAAGCAATCAACGGAGTGAACGTAAGTACGAAGAGACGGGCGTATCGCTATCGATACCCCAGAACTACGAGGTTGCAGCGAGGGAGCGTGATAAAACACGTATGGCCATTGAGACCAAATATACGACTTTGAGAAAATGGAAGATACGTAAGTTTCTTGAAAGCAAATTTTATCGGGCTTGAAGCGATTTACAAAGTCGCGCACACGGATGGAGGTTAAGGGTTGACCCATTCCGCGAGCATTCAAAGACATAATATTAAAAACCATTAAAAATATTAAAAAGAGTGTCTGCGATTTAATTATCTTGGGCGCTTTCAACATCAGAAAGGTCAGGAAATATTGCGCGAATCGCGGCGGAGAGACGATAGTAACGGTTTCGTTCGTTACGTCGTTGGTTATTGTTGGCGATAGCGATAATAGCGGGATCGATGTAGGCAGTAACGAGCACCTGACGCGATAAGGCACGGACGGTCGCGGGGTCACTCGCGTATTCGGCGCACACGGTACGAGCGATTTGAGCCGGTTTACCCAAAGTGCGACGGACGAATTTTAAGGTTTCATCGTAGGAAAAAGCTGGCTTGAAATTCCCTTTAAGATCGATCCACTCGTTTTTCGCTTGGTCGTAATGATACTTCTTAGGCTCTTGACGTCGTTTAGGCTTCTCGGTTGGCGGATCCATTGGAAGCTTCCTCTTGGAGTTGTGGTCGGTATGAGAATTTTTTCGTCGTGGTTTGCGCTCGACGGTTATACGGAGGGGTCAGTGTCGAAATCCATGTTCGCGTCTTCGAAATCAGCTTCAGAGCCTGAAACGGATGAAGACGGATCGACGTTGTTTGTTGGGTGATCAACGGACGAGTCACGTGACTGAGGCGTTATAGTTGAAAATGTCGATTGCGCTGGTAAAGTTTCCGTGACAGTCGAAGCCATAGTAATGGACGGCGATGACACGGTTTTCACTTGCGTATTGTCAGGAGAACTATTATTATTTGAAATGGCGATAGCGTTAGTTGTTGCGATAGATGAGGTGGTAGTGGTTGAAGGGTTTATTGTAGTCGCGGTCGAAGTAGTTGCAGCGCGGGATGCCACAACACGATTTCGCGGACAGTCGCGGTTAAGATGACCCGTTTCTCCGCACGTTATACATCGAACGGGAGCGTTAACCGGTAGTACAAACATTTCGTGATTCACGAAAACGGTGAAAAAATCAGGAAGAGCGCGAAAATCGTCATCGGAGTCGAAAATTACCGATAGTTCGCGTCGAGCGCTCTTTATGTGCTTAAATTCCTGGCGAGTAACAGCGGCGGGGAGAGTACGAACTGCTCCCTGTACAACACCGTACTTAGATGAATAGAGGTAAGCATAGAATCTTCAATAACGGGGTTAACGTTTGATAATAAAACGTTTTTCAGAGCCATCCCGAGCGGAAGACATTCGAGTAAAGTATTTCGAAAATTAAGCCCGTCAGCGATTAACTGGTGCGCCCACGATATGTCCGAAAAGTAGACGTGGATATAGCCATTAGCGCGAAAGATATCGGTAATATTTCGCGATGGAACTACATCGGCAATCGCTAATACATAGTCCTCAATAGTTGTGACTCTGTGTGAAGAGCGAATGGCAATACCACGGTCGTTAGGGTGGGTCCTTGAGGTTGCTCTCGAAAACGAAAACGTATGGGAGGGGTGTTGAACGGAAGTAGTTTGCGAATTCGTTGACGGGGCACCGCTCGAGGCTAACGTGTGAGATGAGCTCCCGGCAATATTAGCCCAAGACCCGGAACTCGTGGACGGAGAAGCGGTAGCAACCGGTAAAGGCGACGTCGGATTGTTAGATAATGTTTGTGAATTGAGGGTGAACGTATGAGGTGAATTTGGAGTAATAATAGATTGTTGAGTACTTGAAAAAGAGCCGCTCACGACAGTATTAGGAGATAGAGTAGCAGGCGACGTATTAGTCGATGTGCTTGAATGTAGTGGTGAAAAAATACCAGAATTGAAGGCGTTAGAAGACGACGCTTTAGTCGACAAGCTTGGAGGTAGTGGTGAAGTAGTGTTAACGGTAGATTGTCGGTAATTGTCCGCGCATTGCGCTTTAATGGCGTGATACGTAGAGTTTATTGGGGTATAGTTGGTGGTTGCAAACGAAAACGTCGGAAAAACGTGTGAATCCGGAACAGGTAACCCGTAATAAGCCGTCGAGGCAGACGGGAACGAAGCCGCAGAAACGGACGGCGAGATTAAGTACGGCGACCTCGAAGGTGGAGCTAAGCCTCGAGACGCAAAAACGCCGGGGAGAGGAAGCCCGCTAAAACAGAGAGGGCTAGTAGCGGCCGCGAGAAAACCAGGCGGCGCTGACGAAGCGGCGCCCGGCTCAAAGCCGTCGCCCGCGGGAAGGCTGCCGCTAGACATCGGCCGAGACGCAAAAAGTCGCCAAGGCCCGAAAAACGGCGTAAAGTTCAAAAACGCGAAAACGCGAAACACAAAATCGCAATAAAAACAAGTGAAAGTAGGGAAAATAAATACAGTACTTTGAAGCTGGACAATTAAAACACCGAAAAAAATCAGAAACAGTGGCGGCACTGCTGAAAAAACTTAAAAACTCAACTAAAAAAGCGGAGCAAAAAATAGCGACAATCACTAACTCTTGATGACAGAGAGAGAGAGAGAGAGAGAGAGAGAGAGAGAGAGAGAGAGAGAAAATATTAATGAAAACGTATTTTCTATTGATTGTCTTTTAAATCTACAGTTTTTTTTACCAAAAACGGAGTTGTTAAGAAACTTGAAAAATTCCCGCTCAAAGGTGTTAACCGCATTCTTCCGCTTCTCGGTATTAAAATCGATATAGGGCTTAGCCAAGCGCTCTTCTCGAACTTCAAAATTCTGTGAATTTTGGTAATTTTGAGCCCTTTTGAAACATTATATTTCAAGTTGCGGTAATGCACGACGTAACGCTCCTTATCGCTAAGGTTTGGAACGAGTTTGGGTAAACTTTCCTTTTCGGGAATCTTTAGTGTTTTCAGTAATCCCCTCGAGTAAGGGGATAACGCCTCAGGTTTGATAGTCATAGACTCGGGTGCTAGGGGGTAGCAGTTATGCTCGTCGTGTAGAGCGGCGGGATATTCCAAGTCCACTTCGACGATAAATCCGATGACTCCGTCATCGTCGCAGCTCAGAATATCCTGTTGACTTTTTACCGACGGTTCTATCCACTCAAAGGTAGCGTCTCGCACATCACGGAGCCGTAAAGATTATTACAGTATGCAATTGAAAGGAAGATATAGGTTATTACATACTGAACATGGTAAAATAACGAAAAAAGTAATGTGGAGATTTTATTACCAAGATAGCATATGTAACTACTAGGTATGGTCGGGTCGTAGTTGTCCAAATATTTGTTGTTCGCTCTCGCGAAACGATGCGAAATGAAACTCGTGCCACCACGAATCCCTTTCTCGAGGAACATGTACATATTTTCATCTAGCAACAGGTCGAGTCGGACTTTGGTCATACTCAACGCTGCCTGCCAAGAAAATCCGGGACCGGAAAAACTATGAGCCGGGTCTTGTTGTAATAGCTGGAACACATCCGGCGAAAGTTTTGAAAAACGTCGGCGAGCAGAAATACGTCGGTCTTTACGTACACGTCGTGGTACTGTCCTATGAGGTAAACGTTTATTTAAACATATATTTTTTTTCCAACTGTCTACAAAGCAATATTTTATCGTACCGAGATTTTCTATTTTAAAAGCATCCCAGACTTTTTGAGCGTGCTGGTAGTCTTCGTTCGACACGTGCTCCTCGGTTAGAATGTTGTAAAAAGCCTCTTTAGGTGGTAGTCGGGTTTCCTGGAATCTTTCTACTCCGTCCATGTAATCATAAGGGTACACAACCTTACGAAGTAGGAGGGAAACTCCTTCCGGGTTGAAGTGGGCGCGTAAGATTCGGAAATTCTCAGGACCCCCATTCGCCAAGTTGCAGAACTAGCGTTTCCAGGGAAGCCGGGAGGAACCTAACATTGTCAATGAATCGGATTTTTCCCAACGTAAGAGAAATGTAAGTTTCTTCGTTGGTTGGGATACAGTCGATTCTCTTATTTTTTATCGTCCCGATTGTTTCCATAATCAGATGTAGATCATATCTGAGAGGGGTAAAAATACAATATTAGTATTCTCGCTAAATAAATATATACACGAAATCATCTACAATATTTACCTGCTTAGATTATGGAAAACGCATGGAATGTATTTGGGCGTCTTTAATTGCAGGTTACACCTTTGACAGGCCGCACCTCGATACTCTCCCGAGTAGTGGTCATGATCCTTGCTCGATTCGTCACAAAACCGCTCTTCGCAGACGTAGCATATTGTCGCTTCGAGGAAAGACCTTCCTGCTCTGGAGAAAGCATCATCGGGATATTCTCCTTTAACTTCTCGGATATGATATCCTCCTCCGCCATCATAGATTCCAAAAATTTGGAAGCCGCGTCGGGTCCTCGGTAAACTACGGGTTCCGAAGTTTCGCCTAATTTATAAAATAATCAGTTACCTTGTAGACAATGAATAAATTGATAAACACGATTAAAAAAAATTACGCTCACCGCTTGGGTTTACGACTACGTATGAAAATTCACAAGTTATATGCCAGGCCAGGGTCGAAATCGGCTATAATTAAGTAAGGAACCATTTGTCGCTACCCATAGTTTCGGAAAGTTAAAGTAGGCTCGTCGGTAGGCATGATAGTGCGTTGAGGGTCGTTAATGTTACAGTCCCTTATGTGTTCCTGGTGGTTTTATTTCGTGTTTACACCCTCGCTTTGTTTAAGCGGTGCCTACGTTATTATAAAGGCCTGTGCACGCGACGATATTTTAATTTATTTTCGATTTTTTTAGTTCGCCGTTATTTTCCGCTAGGGTCGCTCTTCCTTGTCGGTGATTTTAAATTTCGGAAATTTTCGCGCGGTATCAGAGAGATTATAAATTCTCGCTGGCGGTATTTAGCAGTCCTACGGATCAGTGAGGAGGATGTGATGCGATTTGACCCTGCTGGTATTTTATAAAGAAAAAGCTTATTAAAAAGGTAAGATTTTAATTTATTAAATACATCTTTGAAATTAGAAAACCTTTTCCTATTTAATC
The DNA here is from genome assembly GCF_980474605.1 of Leiobunum rupestre. Classification (NCBI taxonomy): domain Eukaryota; kingdom Metazoa; phylum Arthropoda; class Arachnida; order Opiliones; family Sclerosomatidae; genus Leiobunum; species Leiobunum rupestre. The sequence goes on along the minus strand of NC_143388.1, from coordinate 50,463,731 downwards.
AAAAATATAAACGTATATACTGATACAACTAAAGAGATTTAAATAATTATTTACGTGACAATTAAGCCTAGGTTTATTTAGTTTAACTTTTTTTAACGTAGATAATAACATGGTAATCTGCCTGGTTCCATCGTGTAATGGAAGTAATAGAGCTCTCAAAGGACAGATAAGGGCCACAGCTGAAAACCAACAATCCTTCACTTTTCATGCTGTACCAAAACAAAGTGATATACGACGAAAATGGATTTGTGCAATATTTAATAGAAATATAAAAGATGATATTAGTGATTTAGAATCTTTGGTTAATAGTAAAAACGAACCCAAAGTGTGCAGTAAACATTTTAACACTAAGGATTACAGTATTTCATGCACGAATGTGAAACGTTTGTTGCCCGGAGCTGTACCATTTGTACCTGAAGATAAATGTGATAATTTACAATCTAATCCTAGTAAGAAAATCAAAATAAAAGATACCGTAAAGTCAAGGTTATCACTCTCTCCAATTACCAACACCGTCTTAAATAATGCTAGACGCCACTTTACTAACTCATTAGCCCTTGTTAAAAAATCTTTGTTTGAGGTATCGTTAGGGGAAAAAAAGGCTTGCGATGCAAGTTCAAATTATCAAGGTACTGATCGTGACCTGAATTCAACTGGAATTTTTCTACCTTCAGTTGAGACTATTTGCAATGAAACACCTATGAAACTGTCTGTTATTGATGAAGATGAACCCTTGAAAACAAGATCATTCATTTTCTCAAATGGAGTAAATAGAACTCTATTTGCAGCCCACACCTCTACTAGTGAAATTACTGATCTGAACTCTACTGACTTGCTAAGTGATACTATGTCATTAGAATTCAATAAAACAAGTTATAGTCAAATTGAAGTGCCAATTGTTACATCAACTCCTAAGTCTCTAGCTTTTCCTTCAAGCGACAAATCCTCCGAATCAACAGCCATGAAAGATGCATCAACACAAGCCAGTCCTTGCGTTAGGAAAAGAACTACCAAATACAGCTACGCCACTAATCGAAAATTAGAGAAGGACATGTATCAGCTTAAGAAGAAAATTGAAAGACTTCAAACGAAAGTTGCATGCCAACAAACTTTAATGAAAGGTTACCAAAACCAATTGAAGAGGAAAGAAATAGTACAACTAAATAAGATACTTGATGCCTGCGCAACTACTGATAGCAAACCAAATTTCCTGATAGAACAAGTAATGGCATTTGGTAAAAAAAGCCGTCCCTATCAAGAAGCAACTATTAAATGGTGCTGCATGATTTTCAAAAAATCGCCAAGTGCATATTGTTTTATGCAAGAAATGGAAATTCTCCACTTGCCACATAGGACAACGTTAAAAAGGTACTTAGGAGGGGCATGTGGTGAAGATGGCGTAACCCAATTAATCAGACAAAGACTAATCGCTGAAGCCTCCAATCTAAAGAATGACCACGAGAGACTTGGTTCATTAATACCAGATGAGATGGCTATCAAAGCCAAGTATCAATATGACCGGAACATGGATAGGTTCTTCGGCGATACAACACTGTCTGCTAGAGAAGATGAGCATGTACTAGGAGATAAATTAGCAACTCATCTGCTTTGCTTCGTGTTTCAAGGACTGTCGACTAATATTCTAGTTTCCCACTGTCCCTATCTAGTTTCCCACTGTCCCTATCTAGTGGTGTGATGGGGTCACTGGAGCCTGTGGGGGGCTCCATACCCGGCTCTCAAGGTCATGTGATCGGGGCGCTGGGTCACTGGAACCTCATGGGTGTTCCACACTCGTCATTCTGTGACCTACTAAGGAGGGTAGTTTGCAGTGGAAGAGGAAGCCACTCTAGTCCTCAGCTGTGCGAGGGTGGGTCTCGGGCAGCCCATGGTGTCGCCTTTTGTTGGGCCGTGATGAGGGCGTTTGTTTGCTATATGTGAGGCGGTCAAAATGGCTGTCTCACTGGCCGAACGTTGTTTCGCAAAGCGCACTTTTGTCCAGGGCTGGTTGTTTAAGGTGGCCGCTGTAGTGCTTAAGGCGGAGCAGCGGGGTACAAATACATATACTTATGTCGACTAATATTCGGCTGCCAGTAGCCTATTTTTTCACGGCAAAACTGGATGCGGACCAACTTTATAAAATTATTTTGGAAGTAATGAAAGCGGTTGAGGAGTGTGGATTCAAAGTAGTTAGAATAGTTGCAGACAACGCCAAAACCAACACTGGGGCTTTTAAGTTAATAGTGGGTGGATCTTTGTCTCATGAAATTCCACATCCTCTTGATTCCAACAGAATTCTTTTTCTCGCATTCGACCAAAGCCACTTAATTAAAAATGTAAGAAATATTTTTCTATCAAGATGGCTTATATACATTGGCCTTTGTATAGACTCCAATTTCATCATAAAACTATATGATCTGCAAAAACACTGTCTTATCAAGCCTGTCCGAAATTTAACAAGAAAAGTTCTCTTTCCCTCAAATTTCGAGAAGATGAATGTATTACGTGCAGTGTCATTGTTTTCGAGTGCTGTTACTGCGGCTCTCAGAACAATCCTTACCTTGCATATGTGTGATCACAATGACAGAGAAAATTTGGAATGCACCATATATTTTATGGAAATGGTACGCACATGGTGGGAGATTCACGATATATGCAATACTACCCATGGATATTACTCAAGAAACGAAAACAAGCTACCATTTTATGAGATTAATGATGCTAGACTTGATTGGCTCTTACAAGAATTTCTACCTTTCCTAGAAGTCATTCAAAGTAATGCCACACTTAAGGATGAACAATTCACGGCAGAAACTTTCGAAGCCATAAACCTCACAACTGAGTCGACCGTTGGCCTCGTAAAATACTTATTGGGTAATGGTTACCACTATGTTCTAACAAGAAAATTATCTAGTGATGCAGTTGAGGAGGCATTTTCTCATTTGAGAGGCTCATCTGGATATAACGATACTTTAGACGCACGGTCTTGTATCCTTAGCTTGGAACATACTCTAAAATTAGGAATTATGAAAGCCTCTGGAGATTCCAATGCCAATAGAGGAAATAAATCTGAAGTTCTGGGTAAGGTGTAGGTACATTTTCCGTTTGTTTTAGTGGTCTAATTATGCTCTAATTTTATAGGTATTGTAGACGATGACACCAACAACGAAAGAAAATTACACCTGTTACAAAGCCTGAGAAAAGTCAGCCAAAGACGGTGAAATTAACCCCATATCTACAGAACTTGCTTTGCGAAATGGAAAAACTCACTCAAAATGGTACTGCTTAAAATTGGTCACTAAAATATCATAGGTCATACTGTAATGTGTCGTTTCGATATTTAGACAACTGCCACGCGTCTATTAAAAATTGCAGCATAGCGCAGGTTGGCGGATACATAGTTAGAGTTGCAGAGGAGCGAACAAAATGCGAAAGTTACCTGGAGAAATTGTCCGTGCCGCAATCGCAGTCACCTTTACATATCCTAATAGCAGCACAAGGCAATGGAGGGTTGAGATACCCAAGCAGATTTCTTATATGTTTACTTAGTTTAGTACATGACTTTGTAAAGGCATCGTTACATTTGTTTCCTAGAAACCAGGTTCTCCAATCTTATATAAAGGCAATTTTGCCGTATTTTTCAAAACCACTTTCATGTGAATGTGCTCATTAAGCCTGAATTTAAAATTGCGTTTAGTTTGGCCAATGTATAGGCCTTCACAGGAACAGCAAATTCTATAAACACCATAATTTTCGGTAATTGGGATCTTATCTTTTTTGGGGGCTAGTGTGTTGCTTATTTTATTACATGGTTTAAAGACTGGTTTGATTTTTTGGTTACTTAATATATTGCCTAATTTTTCCGAAACATTTTTTATGAAAGGGATAACATGTTATCCCTTTCTTAAAAAATGTAGGTTGTTTTATTTTTATTATAAATTTATTTATTTTATTTATATTTATTAAGTGTCTACTTTTAACTTTGGATAGAGTATGGTTCATTAAAGTTTCGTTGTACCCTCTATCTTTCCCTACCGCTTTAATAAAGTTTATTTCGTTTTTTAGTGCTATTTGGTCTGAGGAGATTTTTATAGCTCTAAATAAGTATGAGTGGAAAGCTGTTATTTTTTGACTTGGGGGGGGGGGGTAGAGTTGGCGTGTGGAGGTAACGATACTGAGAACGGTTTTCTGTATACTGACGTGGAGATTTGGTTGTTGTTTTTTGAGATTAAGGGATTTTATTGGTTGTTTCTATTTCATAGGTAAAGTGGATAGATTGGTCTAAGTTATTGAGATATATTAAAAAGAATTCGAGATTTTCGATTCCATGTTTCCAGAGGGCTAAAATGTCATCTACATATCTCTTCCAGAATTTTATGGTGAAGGGAGAGTTTGTTAAGGCTATGTTTTCTAATTTGTTGATATATAGGTCACATAATAGTGGGGAAAGGGAGGAGCCCATTGCTAGGCCTTCTTTTTGGATATAAAAATTGTCATTAATTTAAAAAAATGGTTGAATTATACATAATTTAACTAGGGTTAGGATTTCGTCGGTTTCAATTGGGTTGAAATTGTTGTTTCTGAGTCTTTCTTCTAGGACCGTTAGGGCACCCTGGACAGGTACCTTGGTGAATAGGGACACGATATCAAAAGAGACGAAAAGGTCTTCGTTTTCTAATTCCACTTTTTGGAGTTCAGTAGAGTTCTTGATAGTATGTTGATGGCTTGCCGTGAAGTAGGAAAGTTTTTTGACGATGTGTTTAGCAGTAGGTTGAGACGAGGAGTTGGTATTGTCGACAATGGGGCGGAATTTGAGAATAGGTTTGTGTATTCTAGGGAGGATATATATTCTAGGTGCAGAATAGTGGGTGGGGGTTAACTTTTTTATTTCTTCAGGTGTAAGGGTGACGCAACTTTTTAGTGTTTCTTTTACTTTTTTATGGTAAGTATTTATGGGGTCTTTTTTAATGGGTTCATAAGTGTTTTTATCAGAAAGGATTTCGTTAGTCCTCTTTCGTAATCTGATTTTTCCAGGATCACTGTACAACCGCCTTTATCCGCCCGAGTGATGATTATATTATTATTTGATTTTAGTTCTTTTAGAGCAGTTTTTTGTTCATGGGATAAGTTGGTTAGAGTTGGTTTTTTGTTTATTAATTTTTTACAGTTATACCTGATGAGATTTTGTTCTTCGTTTAGGATGTTTTTTAGGCTTCCTTCTATTTCCATAATTAGGTCGTTTGGGTTTAAGGTTTTTGGGGCGATAGCATAGTTGAAACCAAGTTCCAAAACACTTATTTGAGCTTTCGTCAGAGTTGTGTTGGATTTGTTTACAATTTTATTTATTAAAGTGGTAGGGAAAGATAGAAGGTACAACGAAACTTTAATAAACCGTACTCTATCCAAAGTTAAAAGTAGACACTTAATAAATATAAATACCAACATCCCGTATAATAAAAATAAAACAACCTACACTGTTATCCCTTTCATAGAAAAATGTTTCGGAAAAATTAGGCAATATATTAAGTAACCAAAAAATCAAACCAGTCTTTAAACCATGTAATAAAATAAGCAACACACTAGCCCCCAAAAAAGATAAGATCCCAATTACCGAAAATTATGGTGTTTATAGAATTTGCTGTTCCTGTGAAGGCCTATACATTGGCCAAACTAAACGCAATTTTAAATTCAGGCTTAATGAACATAAAAACGATGTAAAAAATAATAAAACCTATTCCTCTGCCCTCGCCGAACACATAAAAAATAACCCTAATCATTCCATATTATTTGATGAAAGTAAAATATTATGCAAAATTGACAATTACGTTAAACTTAATCTCAGAGAATCCTAAGAAATTTTAGACCATAAAAAAACAAATGTAATCTTTAATCGTGACGAAGGTCCAAATAATTTTTTGGCAACCATTTGGAAATTGTAACCGGGTTTCGCTCTCATTCTCACACCTGATGATGCTACCGAACGGTAGCGAAACTAGTCGTGACTAGCATTTTAATAAATGTTATTTAATTTTTACTATGCAAATGTGGTTTTTATTTTCTTTCTGTATTTTAATGCATAGGGTTAGCTATACCTTCTAATCATATTTTACCCGTGACGTCTAAGGATTTTCCGTCACGTAGGCAAGTGTCGAGTGCGGATTTCAAATTAAATATGAAGACAATAGTAAACAAATCTAACTATATAAAAGCGGAAATTATTCCCTAAAACTTCGTCTGTCTCCAGTAACAACGAGTGAACAACGCGTTTAGCCCACACAGGTCTCATAATAGCAATGGATAACCAAGCAACTTCCGCCCTCTCATCCGCCACAATGGCTCACAACCCAGAACATAAGATCAGAAAAGGTTCGTTTTTTTATTATTTTAATTTTTTTTTTACTGTCCACCTTTTAAAATTAAAGAGTCTTCTTTCTTTTTTTTTAATTTCCTCAGTACGACTTACACTGAGGTCAAAAACGGGTCTCGGAGTGGTGGTTTCAATTTTCGAAGGGTAACCCGGCGTGTACCTAACCAATGGTACCAATAGCATCTTCCTCACAATACAAACCTGGGAACGTCTATCCAGTGGCTGGAGTGACGTTGTTGACGCCTTGGGATCGGTTTGCAGCCTCAAAGTTACTCTACCGTCGCCGACAGTTGAGCAGTTTCCAGACTGCACATTCGACCACATATTCGAAGTATCGTCCGCAGGGGGTACGTTTAGCTGGACGTTAATGCCTTTTAGCCAGCAGTACTTTGACTATGATATGTCTTTTTCCGGGACAATGACACTCAGCTTCAAACAAGTGTTGGCATTGGATCAGTGTCGGTGCCGCATTGACGAGCAAATCGAAGTGCTTCGGGTGGGGCAACCTGCCATAAGGCAGATGTTCCAGGTAATTATTTCGAGTCTGAAAGACTTTCAAAAAGTTTTTAAACCGCTAGAAAATCGAGAGGAGCCTTGCATGTACCTGGAACTTAACACCGCGTACCGTTGCTCCCGCGATTGCTGGGAACGCACCAGAAAATAATTCTTTGATGAATTTTGCGGTTATTGCCCCTTTGATATGGATAAGTTAATTCTACATTGCCTAGATAACGCCACGTATTTAAAGACCAAATTAAATGACATTATGTAAATTATTTAATTTTTTGTTTCGTATCTGTTAAATAAATCAAATAAGATAAATTTTTATGTTTTACTGTTAAGCTTATTTTTGTCTTACTATAATTGTGGTGATATTCCTTTCTCAATACATCTCTCTAGTATAACATAGTAATTCATATATTTATATAAGTAAAGAAAGGGGTAGTATTAACTTTTTGTATTTTATTAGCCCAATAATTGCGCGTTTACATAGCTCTGATTTTAAATACCCAGTCAGAAAAAGACTGCTTTTCTCCAAAGCACATGAATATCTTTTATTTAAAGTAGTTTTATGCTCAAATAAACATTTTAATTTTGGTTCTTCGAACATTTCGGAGGCTCTTGGGCAATCCACTTCATTTAAATCAATAACCTAGCGACGAATAATGTTTTTCAAAAATAACACTTTTTCAGCCCCTTTGCAGAATATTAACTCGTATCCCCGGGTAATCATCGCAATGCACTGGTTTAGCTTATAGTGTGAGGTAAACCCGTAATTCCAGGGTAGCCCATGTAAATTTCGCACGATCCATCTGTTTTGTTGTTTGTTTCGCTCCGATAGTCGGTTTTCAGCGTACGGGGGTAAAAAGGTCCACGACACGCATCTCGAGTTCTCCTCCACCGACGTCGCCGCCAACTCCTTTACGATTTTAGCAGTCCCATCTTCCGTCGTCTTACCGTTTAGAAATTCTATATCTATCACAATGGCTTTTTTATCCCTATAAAGAGAGTGAATTAGACGGTAAATATAAAATTATTTCTACAAAGCATCTCTTATACGTACATAGTGAATGCTGGTTTTCCCCCGCTTGAAGCATCTGTACTCCTGAATAATTATTTTTCCGATGCTCGCGTTTGCGACATTATATTAACAGAGTTATCCCCCCCCAGTCACGATAATTTTACCCAATCAGAACGTACGGTTTTCGAAACATCGAGCACCCCGTGCTTAAAAAGGTATGATCACCTTGCGCCCCCTCTTGCGCGCCTGGCGCCCCCATTGCGCCCCTTTGCCCTCTTGGCGCCCCTGTGTTTAAACCGGCATTCTTATACTACTTTAAAGATTAGGAATTAAACAAAAATATTATTTTATGTAAGAAAAAATTTATAATTACCAATATGTTTTGGAAATTAAATCGAATAGTTATAATAACCAGGCTGAAACTCTTACGCTTACGTGGAAAACAAATTGACTTAAAATCAGGTCTTTTGTGCGTAAGTTTATTAAAACCGACTAGTTTCAGCAAAACATTGTTTTATTGCCAAGAACTTATTTTTCAACGTTTGATTTTTGATCGAATAATTAACTTTCGGTTAGAAAACTGTGATATGTATTCTCGAATTTGTTCATTTTTTTTCAATAAGGTGTTTATAGCGGCTTTAAAAATATGTTTTTATATGATATTTCTTATTTTGAACTCTTCTTAGCTCGTAAGAAATTCAATTTTCTGATTTAGCGCTCGAGAAATGAATGAATTACCAACTGAGCGAGTCTTAATTCCATCTGGTGGCAGAAAATGTTAAAAACCTTCACAGGGTTTCCTCTTAAGTGGCTAATTTTATGTTTAGCTTAAATCTCGAGTATTCATCATAAATGCCCACCCACTGGTTAATACGCCCCTGAGTAATCTGAACAATGTTTACCAGATGTCACATTTAAAAAAAATGGTTTCTTCCTTTTTTCTGAACCATATTAAACAGATTGTTCTTTAATTATGTTTCCATCAACGTTTAACTGATTAACTGCCTTTTTATTCTAAAATAAAAATGAAAAGTCATCTTCACAATTGGTAACCGTTACTTCTCTGAACATAAATATCTTTTGTACTTGTAGATTACAAATTATCCAACATGAACAAATTGTGACCGGTTTGAAACAAATAGGAGAATTTCAGGAGGTCACGCACGAAAATATTTATCTTCAAGATGCTGTTATTTTCAACGTAAGAAGTATTTAAATAATGACATACAAGGAAATTTGCTTAATATATAACTTAAATGATAAGAAATATGAAAAGCTTTACTTGACTGACAGAAAATTATTTTACTGTGTAATACAGGGGTGACCAAATGGGCAATCTCCACCTTCAAAATGGTGGTCTTTGAAATTGGAAATATGGGCACGTTTTGTGAAAACAGTGAAAGAATAGAACATTTTCCATATTTTGGCCAATAATTAACTTCAGTTTCGTCAATTCATGTCGTATCAGATGTAACCTTAATAGTGTTTAAATTTATAAGAGTTAATCAATTATTATGTATATGCTCACATCTTTTGGTAAAATGAAAAAAAAAAATTCGTGGCAAGATGTTTAACTACAAAATGATAGAGACAGGCGTGATAACATGGTCCTATAGCAATATAATGACACAACTGGGGATTTCTCAACATGGAGAAACCGAGAGAGCGGATTTGGATGGCACATTGAGTGTGAATAACTCGAGTACACTTGAGTAGAAAACCATTTTGTTGAATCCTTAGGGGTGTAATCTAACCTTGCCTTTCCTACCTAAATCTAATCTATTAAAACTTACCTAATATATCCCAATCTATCCTAGCCTAACGATACACTAACCTGATCTTAACAAACGTAACCTAACAGTACTGAAAGTATTTTAACAATTTTATCATAAGTTAACCTTATTCCTAATTATTGAATTTAAAGTTTTCACAATTTAAAAACCTACCAATATTTAAAACAACACGTTAACCACATATTTTGGAATAAATTATATAAAACACAAAACCAAAACTACATTTGTTTATTTCTAAAAGACTTGATTAAAAACTGGATTGACTCATGGGGTTCACCTAGGGTTGCGGTTTAGAACCGGAAGAATCAGAACCGAACCAAAATTCTCGGTTCGGTTCCAGTTATGGTTCCAAGAAATGGGAATGAACTAGAGCGCCACTTACTAAAATCGTGTTCTTTTCACGCGCATTTCCCCTTATTTTCTTCCATATTTGTTGAAGTGTTGTTTTGAGGGAAAGTATAGTTTTATCTCCAGCGTACTAGTGGCCTCATAAATGTTCCGTCCCAATATCTCCGTTTAGTGGCGAAAACAAATATGCAAAAGGACTTATGCATATAAATATTTTTCCAGATATTGGGAGCAGTTGTAAAACCCTATGTACTGAAGGATGAAATTGCTCTCCTAACTCATTGCTCACCGCCAATTCATGAAAACAGTGAAGTTATAATCACTATTGTGGATCTCACCACGAACGATGAAATATTGTCTCTCCTCGGATTTCAACCGGAAGTGTGGATAGCGGCGCTAATTTCTTTCGTTGCTGTAGTTCTCTTGTCACGATTCTTGCCAGTGGTTTACTTAACCAAAGTTGGTAGAGTACTTGTGGTTCTTCGTAGCCGATCTACTTAACAACGGTAAGATAAACTCATACAGTTTTTAGATTAATGTTTCAGGTAAATGGCGATTTCAACCTTGAAAAGGTTCATATCGAAAATCTGCTAAAATCTAACAATAAGAACATAACTACGATAAATTTTGTACTTCACAAATTTGGAAATTGACCTTCAAAAAGGTGATCTATGGGATTTGGGCACCCATGGTCTAGAAATTTCAATTTAAGGAAATAACAAAACACTTTGCACCTTCATTTTACTTCCAGTCTTTTATGGGATGTAGTTCTCGAGAGAAATGGTAAAGAACGATTAAAATATTTAGTTGTTAAAAATGTTTTTGCTATCAATATAGAATAGCCACAACAATAACATGATAATATAAATTGTTTAATTTGGGTTAAATAGAAAAGAATCAGTATTGAGGCAGCCAAATTTAAAAGCCCCCAAATTTTAATTTCTTTCAAATGACACCTATTTCAGTTGGTTTGACCATAGACAGTATATATCCCTAAGGGGACGAGAAATCGCCTACCTTCCACTGCATTAACGTCGCTGTTTCTCTCACTGACGCTCTGTTATTGAAAGAGGGGGGGAACCACGTAAGCTTCTAAGCGCTTCAAATGACCTTGAAAGTTCCCGTTTTTAAAGTACGGCCGTCTTTATTCAGTTGGGGCCCTAGCATCGACACGAACTCTTGCAGCTGGCCGCAAAGCGACTGTGATGGGGTCTAAAAATCAAAGCGTATTCTCGTCCCCTTAGGGATATATACTGTCTATGGTTTGACTTTAGTTGTCAGATTCGCTTAATATCCATCAACAGTTTTAGTTCAATTTATGTATTTTTGTTAAAATCTAGCTTTGCCGTCTGATAATAGAAATGCCACGAGAACGTTCTTGTGTGGGTGGTTGTTGGCATGTGTGATCTTCAAGAACGATTATTTAAATAACTTGAAAGGCGAATTACTAAGGTCAAAAACCAAGTTCGTTGATTCCATCGATGATCTTCTTTCGAAACCTGATCTTCGTCCTTTTGTGCTTTTCAACAGTGGGTTTCATTTCGTTTTAGAATATGTAATATAATTTTTCTTTTAAATCACTGGTTTTAGACCGAGGGCACTAGATGCAATGAGCAAGATCTGCACTCCATAACACTGCGATTATTTATCCCGTCAAAGTTCGTCGAAGTACCCTATGACGACGATCATACAAAATAACCAAAATGTTTTTACTCTTTTGACCTTTCGAATGACCTTCAACTACAAGAGATGGCCAAAAATAAAAAAAAATATACGGCCAATTTTAGTGGTCAGCTCTAAAATCAAGTAAAACCCACACATTTTCAATCTGAAAGTCATTTTGGGTAGAGGTAAAATCGGTTTAAAACTAAATTTCGCAAAATTGACATTATTACCAATCAAATTATAATTTTAGTAAACAACGGGTAATTTCCAAAATACTTGAAACTCTACAGAAATGTTCGGAATCTTTGGCCATTGACCGTACTTTGCCCAAAAATGACTCTTGCATCCTTCGTAACTTAAGGACGGTGAAGGGACTGCGACACTTAATTTTGTAATTCTTAATTTATTAAAATAGTTTTAATTTTTCTACATTCTTAACGTCATCATTGATTTCTTAAATCATCTGCTGGAACTTTAATTTAACTTTTCCTATATCTTCCTACCATCTTGACTTTTAAGTTTTCCCACATGCCGAAAGCCTTCTCATTATCCCCTAGCAATTTTACTTTAAGACATTTTATATTTGCTATCCCGGTACGGGTGTCCAAGCCCAAATGTTTCTCATTAGTGTCTTATCCTTACAGAAGTATATTCTTGTTCGCGAAAGTGTTATTACATGTGATCAAATGGCTCTCCTCTACATACGGTGTTTTATGCGCGGTACACATCCAGTCCCATTGTGCGCCACCGAACCCCCCTCTCTCTCTATTCTTCGATATTCGCTCCCCCGACATTATTTGGCTTCTGACTTTTGAACAAACGTGATGTTTTAAAGACACTGTACTCTCTGCTCTCTCGAAAGTACCGTGGAACCAAAAAGTTATACATGTACCACACGCGAAAACGTGTCACCGGCCGTCACCAATTTCTACTACCGACTATCAACTACTAGCTTAAATCCATACAACTTTACGTATCAACGTAGCACCTCTCACAGGCTTCTTCACACATTTCACTTTCTCCAGTCGTCAACCAAATTTAACTTAACTCGAAATTATTATCACGTGACATCCCCGAAAAAGTAGACCAGAGAGTTGGTCAATTTTGACTCAATGTCCCTCTGGGTGACGGAGTGGAAGTTGTAGGAAGAATCCGGAGACGAGTAGTCCCGGGATAAGGCAAAAAGGTCGTGATTGTTTCACAAAGAGTTCGGGCCGAGTATCAGGGAGAGTTAATGGAAGTTTATATTATAAAAGACTTTAAAAAAAGGGAAGTAGAGGTCGAGGTTCGCGGACATCAGTCAACATTGCGGTACGAACGGAACCAACTGGAGCCAGTCGATGTCCAAAGTCGCCAAGCAAACAAATTCCAGGTCACCTGGCACCGACTGACAAATATTTTTATAAGATTAATTTGTGTTTCTTTATTGGTTTTGAAACTATAATTCTACGCGTCACTGAAAGAACAATTTAAAGTTCCCGCTCTCCCGTATTTGTCCTTGAAATGGGAGCTTGACTGTCGCCACCTAGCGGCCACTCTTACTTTTCTAGAAAATTCTGTGTTTTTAGTTTTACTTTCGTTTTTACGAGACAAGTTCTCTCTCACAATTTTGTCTTTGTTGGTCTCTCGGGAATTTCATGTCTTTACTTATTTGTGTAAAATAAAGTATATTTCGTTCTAACTTTTTCAATCTAGTTTCCATTGGATCTCCCCATATTTTTGTATTTTTAACTTAAAGTACAATTCGTCACTCGCAGAATTTAATCTACCACACATCTTTGGTGAGCCAAAGCCAAAGACTTTATAATGCTTCGCATATAGACAGGCGTATTGAACCGCGGCCGTTGCATACACAACTTTTGCACACTCTGCCGGCTGGTCAGAGAAACATTGGCAAATCCGCAAGCTCTGATTTTTCGAAATTGTGGAATTTAAATTTTCAAGATAACCAACTTTAACGGCTCAAAATTCTAGTCAAAGCGCTTTGAACATAAACGTATTTTTATTTTATGAAGTATCTCTGAATTAAGTTTATATTCAATTCTATTATGTAGTAATACTTTTTCACGACTGCTTGGTAAGTTTCTTGTTTGTTTAACATAATGTTGTAGGTATTATTCTGAAAATTTTGAAGTGGCTTTAAGTAGATTTTCCAAAGAATCAAAAATGAGTTTTTGGCAAGTATATGGGAAAAAGAAATATTCATATGCAAATTCCACCAACAAACAGGGAGTAGGTGGATGCAATTTGTCATTCTTTAGGTTCCCTAAACACGAAGAATGGTATGTCTAATTGCTTAAGTCTTAAGTGTTTCATGATATATCGCTAGATGCTCACTCTACCTTATTATAGGCCTCAGTGGCAGCTGCCTTTGGTCACCCAGAATCAATGTTTCGATGAGTTTTTAACTCAACATCATAGAATTTACCAGGCGTTAATTTATTGTTATAAGCCTCAGTAGATGTCTGGGGAATCTCAACCAACTTTTCGATGCATGTTTATGCTTCATTTCGTAATCCAACTGGTTCACACTACAAAATGCTATAGAACTTGGTGATAGCTTTTGGGTTATCTATTTTCAAATACGTAATTATAAATTTTATAATTACTTTTCCTTTAACATACAGTTGTCAAGAATGGGTTTTAAACTGTAGCAACCCAGATTTATACAGTTTAAATTCCACCGTATCTCTGCTGTACATTTTGAATTATCAAAATTCATGAATGTTAAAAAAAATAAGTTAATCAAAAATGTCAATCCTATGGTTTTTAAGACTGAAGAAGACTTTAATGAGGAAAATTTGCTATCTCCTCAAATACCCCAAAAAGGGTAATTCCTAACAGAATTTTGCGAAGAAGCAGTGGCGTAGCTAAAGAGCAAGGGGCCCCGGTGCAAAAAACAAATGGCCCCCCCAACCAATATGTTTAAAAAAAATAGATAAAGAAAAATCTTTTATTTTTCTATTTAAATTTTTTTAAATGAAAACTTACAATCTTTTGCGCGCTTTAATGTTTTAAAAATTATCAATAAATTTAATTTTGATGCAGCCTTGTTCTCGATAATGGCAAAGCCGATTTTGTCCCAGACTATTCCGCAAATAACTTTTAATTATTTTTAGTTTGCTGAAAGATCTTTCAGCTGTTGCGGAAGTTACAGGTATAGTGTGAGATAATAACATTGCAGTAAACACTTCTGTAACGTCACATTCAAGAACTCCGAATTTCCTTATAATTGTTGAACAGTCCACGGTTCGGTTAATTCAGGTAGAAGCAAATGGTAAACATTGAGAAATTGAAGCGAAAAGTTTGCTCCTATTCTGAAATTGATCACATTCTTGTAATAAAACTGTTTCGTCGATATCTACTAAAACGTTTGGCGTTAGAATATCAAACGTGTCACAGATTTCTCTCATAGCAGAAAAACGCCGCTCTACTTGAGATATCAAAATGTCTAACACATTATGGAAAATGGTCACTTTAAAAATATCTTCGAATCGGTGGTCAGAAGCTAATTCGTCAAAATGTTTTTTAACTTTCCTCTGCCGTTTTACTGGAAATTGGGGATCAATATCATATTTTGCTGCAGTTTCAGTTAGCGGCGTGACGAAAGTCGAAGTATTCACGTTACATAAATACGTGCATTTCCCGAATTTTTCCACAGTATAGCCTAGGCTTAGGGGCCCCCCTGCGCTATGGGGCGCCGGTGCACCGCACCACCCAGCCCTATGATAGCTACGCCACTGCAAAGAAGCCCCAGATTTATAGCGTCCCATAAGACAATCCTCCCAAGACCCTGGAAATAACAAGCTTGTCAGAAGTGTTGTGTCGTTTAAAAAGGCATTAGTCGTAGTATCAAAATAGTTAAAGATTTTATTTACATTTTAGTTATATATGAGGGAGATCGTCAGTTTGTGTCTTTCAAATATAAACAGGCCGTATTTATAGTAGAGTAAAGGCGCGAAAGTGTCACGTGCTATCGCAGTTATCACTGTTCATAGTTTAGCGCCATCTAGGCATATAATACAATACTACAACTTCCTTTTTTTTATATATATTTAACTTCGCGGGTTTCTTGACTTCACGGCCTGAACGTGTTGTGCGGATCTGTTCAATCGTAGAATACCGATGATTCGACGCCGATTGGTTTCGTGGAAAGGGGGGACATATCGGCGGGAATGGTGAAACCGGAATATGTTCTGGAGCCAAAGGAGCAGCACTCCTTTTGAGTAGTCGAGACATCTGATCAGGTCGAGGACTCCCTTCTGAAGTATCCGGTCTGTTAGTTGAACACGGACGATCTTCCATCGTGCTAGGAGATGCATTCGTTGCAGCTGGTGGGAAACTTGGAGTCAATGACTCTCGCTGGTCTTCCTCTATCTGGTTGAGTTGGTCCGGCGTTGGCACTCGTGGTCGACAGGATGGTAATATAAAAGATGGGGCATGATTTTCTCCTCCTTGACCATATGAGGACGATTTTGGTTGCTGGTATGACACTCTCGAATATGTGGGTTGTGCGGTGCCGCAAGCTCCAGGTTCAAGATGTGGTAGTTTCGATGGCCCAGGTTTCAGGTGTATCCTCGTCCTTCGTAAGATTTTGTCTGATCCAGTCCTGATGACGTACGAGTGTGGCTCTTCCGCCTCCGCTATGATTTGTGCAGGCTCCCAAAGTTTGTGTGAAACTTGATAATATACATTGTCTCCTACTTTCAAGTGAAGCGGAACAGGGTGTCGTTGTTTTTCCCCGGCTTTGATCATAGAGTGGCGTCTGTGATCCAGTTGTTCCTTGATATGATCGATCGGAAATTGTGGTTGAAGCGTTGCGGTTGAGGTAGTGTTGTTCGTTCGTAGTTGGCGTCCCATGAGCATCTGCGCTGGTGTGGGAAGTTTACCAACGGGAGTGGTCCTATATTCTAAAAGGACGTATTGCAGGTCATGGCCTTCCCTTCGTGCTTTCGTCAGGAGATTCTTAATTGTCTGCACAGATCGCTCGGCCATGCCATTTGATCTGGGATAGTTAGGGCTACTGGTAATATGGTGTACGCCCGATATTAATAAAAAATCTTTAAATTTGTATGACGAGAACGGAGGACCATTATCAGAAATTAGACGTTGAGGTGCACCATACCTTGCAAAGTGAGGCTTTAGGAAGTTTATTACCGAGTCAGCCGTAGTTGTTCGTAGCTCCTGTGCCTCTATGAACTTTGAGAAGTAGTCTACCAGAACTATCATTTTTGAATTGTCAAGCTGGAAGAGATCCGTCGCTACCGTTTCCCAGGGGAGAGCAGGAACTTGATGAGGATGTACCGGAATCTTGAAGTTTGCCGGATCGCGGGTACGGCAAATTTGACAGCCCTTGATAAACCTAGTAATGTCCTCTGTGATCTGCGGCCAGAAAACGTGTAGTCTAGCCTTCGCAAGGCAGGCAGTTATACCTTGATGGTCCGAGTGCAATTGCTTCATTACGTCCTGTCGCATAAGTGGGGGTATGACCAAGCGCGTACCCCGATAGATAATGCCATTTTGTTCATGGAGTTCTTCCTGGTATGGCCAATAAGGAGAAACGTCTACTGGAACTCGTTTGTGCAATGCTGGCCAGCCATCGTAAATATACGTCAAGATTGTCTGGTAAGTCGAGTCATCTCGTATGGCCTGCTGGAGTGCAGAGTATTTCTCTTCCTAGAGGGATGTCAGGGTATGTATCGTAACGTAGGGCCCCTCCATCTCCGTGGTATTGAGCGTCTTGTGTGCCAAAGGAGCACGGGAAAGAGCATCGGCTATCTTCAACTTAGATCCTGGGACATATGTCAAAGAAAAATTGAAGTGTAATAAGCGCATTACCATTCTTTGCAGGCGTGGCGAGAGTAAATGTAGTGGTTTATGTACTATTGCTGTCAGGGGCTTGTGGTCGGTTTCAATGTCCACATGTCGCCCCATAATATAATATTGGAATTTTTCGCATGCATAAACAAGTCCAAGGAGTTCACGCTCAATTTGCGCATATCGGCGCTGGGTGTCAATGAAAGTTGTGGACGCATACTCGACCGGTCTATCATCTAGTAGGAGAGCAGAACCAATACCTTCAGAACTGGCATCCACTGTGATCCTACAGCGTCTTGCAGGGTTGAAGGCTGCAAGGACAGGAGCAGAAGAGAGTAAATGTTTTAGAGTTTCATATGTTACTTGTAGATTGCCGGTCCATTGAAACTCCTTGTCCTTTTTCAGTAAGTCCCGTAGAGGAGCGGCTGTTTCTGAATATGATGGTAAAAATCGGGTTATGTAGTTAACCATACCCAGGAAGCGCTGAAGCGCACGTTTGTCTTGAGGGGGAGGGAGTTCAGTGATCGCCTTGATTCGGTCGGGATCAATCTCTATTTGCTCTGGGCTGATGATATGGCCCAAGTATTTAATTCTGGGAACTGCCAACTGAAGCTTCTTCTTACTGAACGTCAGACCGGACGCGCGTGCTCGTTCAAGAACGGCAGTAAGGAGTTGGACATGGTGTAGATCATCCTTCGCCTTCAGTAGAAAGTCATCAGTAGAGATGTATGTATCTGGAAACTCATGTCTAGGAAAGATGGTATACATTACTTCTTGAAAGACCTCAGACGCCGTACTGATGCCGTAGGGCATGCGAAGGTAGCGAAATGTTCCAAACGGAGTGGAAAAGGTGCATAAAAAGGAGCTTTGCTCAGTTAGTTTCACCTGCCAAAAGGCACTCTTTGCGTCGAGGACGGTGAATAGTCGGCTGCCATGTAGCCCGGAAAAAATTTCTTGAGCCGTCGGCGCCGGAAAATGTTTTCGTTTTATAGCGGGGTTGAGCTTGCGTGGATCAAGGCAGATGCGTATTCCTCCGTTTGGCTTTCTCTCGACAACCATAGGATGGACCCAAGCAGTTGGCCCAGTAACTGGAGTAATTATACCATCTTTAAGCATTTGTTGTAGTTCATTGTAGACTGGTTGATAGAGAGCCTGTGGAATTTTATGAGATACAGAGACATGAGGCGTGGCATTGGGTTTAAGATCGATGTGATACTCAATGGGAAGACAACCGACACGGTCAAAGACATCATCATACTGTTGTATAATGTCGGTGGGCTGCTTGTGTGGCTGTAATTCATATGTTACGAAGGGCCTTTGGATGGAATTCTTCCTCATACGCTGAACAAGGCCCAGCACCTCCGATGCATATGCACCCAAGATAGGGGTCACCCGTCCTTGGGTAACAAAAAACTCCAGAGAAATCGTAGCAGCAAAAGAGGTACATACCATGTCAATACTTCCCAAAATTGGTACTGTGTGGCCAGTATAGGCAATGATACGACGAGATGATGGCTTCAGTGGCGGCTTCTGTGGTATTGCATCATACATATATCCAGGTATTATATTCACTTGGGATCCAGTATCTAGTTTGAAGTTAATTGAGTAATTGTTAATAATGATCCGTTCATACCATTCATCGTCGATCGAAGACTTTGCACGTCCATTAGTGACACTGTATATAGTAGTAAGCATGTGTAATGAGAAATCATAGGATTCTGGGGCTGTGGAGGAAGGCAAGTCCAGAAAATATCCATCCCGAGGCCTGGTATTTGTCTGGTAGGCACCCTGAGGATCAGTCTCAACAGGCGTCGGTGAGTATTCCAGGGAGTGTAAGTCTTGACAAGCAGGCGATACATAGTGATAATCATGTCGTTCGTCGTCAGTAGACAGTGGATGTGGCAAGAGCGGAGCGTCTAAAAGGTGAGTATTGTATGATCTGGTTCGACATAAGTTCGCCCAGTGACCTCGGCGAGAGCAGTTACGACACTGGGAGGCAGCTGCTGGGCATCGTGCTTGGTGAGAGTGAAGGAGTCCACAGTTGGGACAAGTGTTCCGCGAGAAGCGAGAGAAAAATCTTCCAGAAGACCCTTGGTGGGCATTGCCATGTGGTTGGGAAAAACGGGAATCAGAAGACCGTACAACCGGCCGATGACCGGAAGATGGACGATGGGACTGGAAACGGGACGACTGCGAGGAAGAACGCCTGTGTATGTTGGCGGGTGGTCCATTAGGAGGTGGCACAGCATCAACCAATCCGGCGTGCGTTGCCGAGGTCTCCTCAGCTTGACATATGGCGATAGCCTGGGCTAGAGTAAGGTTCCGATGCGAAAACAAGGTTTTCCGAAGGACAGCGTTGTGTACTCCAGCAAGGATCTGATAGCGAAGCAAGGAATCACATCGGTTACCAAAGTCGCAGTTTGGGACCCGGGAACGGAGATCAGTCAAAAAGTCATCAAAAGGTTGGTGTTGTTTCTGTCGGGTTTTGAAAAATGCATGTCGATGGGAGTCAGGATTGTTATACGGCTCATAGTGGAGATCAAAGGCAGCATAAATTTCGTCTAAAGTAGGTGTCACACGGCCGGCAGGAAGAGGTATAACGAGGGAGTCATAGACCCTCTGTCCAAGCGACCCAAGAGTGTATAAGAATATTGCAACTTGCGTTTCGGCCGTCTCATCACTGATCTTCGATGCCGCAGCCAACAACTCGAAATTATTGCGGTATGCCGTCCATGCAGCAGCCGGATTGGAAGTTCCAGGATCGAACTGGTCAGGTCCACGAAAGCGGGTAGCCATGGTGGTAGGGAGAGGACAGCAAAAGAGAACCGCCGACTAGGCAAAGTAGACGGGTAGTGGTAGCATGGGTGATACTTCTGACACCATGTGGTGTCGTTTAAAAAGGCATTAGTCGTAGTATCAAAATAGTTAAAGATTTTATTTACATTTTAGTTATACATGAGGGAGATCGTCAGTCTGTGTCTTTCAAATATAAACAGGCCGTATTTATAGTAGAGTAAAGGCGCGAAAGTGTCACGTGCTATCGCAGTTATCACTGTTCATAGTTTAGCGCCATCTAGTCATATAATACAATACTACAAGAAGAAGATGTACTATCCCCAAATTAAAGGAAAGGTTCTTCCACTGAAGTCCATGGCACTCCCAAAAAAGACATAAATAATCAATTACTTTAATATGAAGTTTATAGTTAATTTTCAGCATTTATGTAAATTATTTTTTCAATATTACAGTTGTTTCACCATTTCAAGTCCTGAGCCCCAGATGTAATGCTTTGGAGGCTTGTAATACAGTCTGCCCAAAGCCCCCGGAAACAACAAGCTTGTCAAATAGAGATTTAATAACCCCGAAGAAGAAGAAGATGAAATTTTCTTACACTGAAGCCCATAACACTTCCAAAAAAGACATAAATAATCAATTACTTTTATATGAATTTCAACATTCATTTCATGCATTTACGTAAATTTAAACCATTGCAAGTAACTAACATTGAAGAACCTGAGCTACTTATCAGGAAAAGAGTCGCTCTGAAACAACCTGAAATAATTCAGATACTGGATGACGAAGATCACCTTATTTTGAACTCTCTAATTATAAAACATTTGATTGATAACAATTATGGCCAGTGTTCGGGTCATGTTTATTTACCATTTAGTTCGCGTCATTATACCGCGATGGCGCCACTTGTCTGGTGAATATGCCTCCGAAGATCGGACGTATTCTAAAGGAGGTGACATGCGGTACCTCGCCGACAGAAGTCGTGCTTTTGTAAATATGTTGTATTTCTAATGTTTTAGTAAATTGCAGTTAATGAATTTGAGTTATCTTATTTGTTAGAAAACAAACATAACAATTGGCGACGGAAACTGGATATGTAAACGAATTTATCCAGTAAAATAGCGTTTTTCTTTCTCTCTGTCGTTCGCGAAGAACCCGTTGACGCGACGCCATTTTGAGCTACCTCGACTACAACGAGTCTAGAGGCCTGAACGAAAGAAATAAGGTGCAAATAAACGGTACCGCAACGCTGCTAAGAACATTTGGAGAAAACAACAGTGGAAATGGCTACGGCATATGGACATTTTCCAGAATTTGACAGTTCTGATACGCCATGGACTATTTATAAAAAACGTATGGATTTATATTTCATTGCAAATGATATTATAGAAGATCCAACGCCAGGCGCTGACAACACTGCTGTAAGAAATAAAAAGCATGCTGTTTTATTAACTGTATTGGGTTCCCAGACATATTCATTGCTCATAAGCTTAATTTCACCCGCCAAAATTACCGACAAGTCCTACGATCAATTGACCAAGACTTTAACTGACAATTTTGAGCCTATTCCGTCAGATATTGTAGAAAGGTGCAAATTTTACAAACGAGATCAACTCGACCAAGAGTCTATAGCGCAATACGTGTCTGCACTCCGTAAAATGACAGAATACTGTGATTTCGGCGCTTCGCTAGATATGATGTTGCGGGACCGCATTGTGCTTGGTGTAAAAAATGACAAGATTAGAAAGACTCTTTTGGCTGAAAAAAACTTAACTTTGCAAAAAGCAATAACGATTTCTCAGTCCATGGAATCAGTCGAGCGTGATTCAACGGTAATTAAAAATGAGAAGTTGGAAGAGTCCAATGTCCACAAAGTCTATCAACGAAATACAAGGTCGTCACAAATGTCAAATCAGACTTCAGGACAGCAAAATAAATTGGCTCATTCCCGTAACGCCTCAGACGCCGCGACAAGGCAATGCCACAGATGCCTGAGTACCTCTCACCCGGAATGGGAATGTCCTTTCAAACAATCCGAATGTTACAAGTGTCACAAATATGGACATATCGGTAAAGCGTGCCGATCAAACGGTCAAGCTGCTCCACCACCAACAAAGTCGAATCAAAATCGAAGCCAAGGAAATAATAGTGGATGAAGAAGACGTAACCGTAAACCCAAGCCGCAGACCGCACTAACTAATCACTTAGCTGACGAGAGTACGCCACAGTACAACTCAACGTCTAATCCTGAATATGATTTTTTGTTTCATATAACCGAGGTACCTTCTCCAACCTTTAAGCAAGAAAAAGCTATTTTATCGGTATCAAGCGTTTCTTCACCACCGCCAATAAAAATCACTTGCTTGGTGAACCAACTACCACTTACCTTTGAAGGAGATACGGGATCCACATACACACTCATCTCCGATTCTTGGAAAGATCGAATTCCACACTTGGGTTCTTTATCGAAATGTACGATAAATCTATCTTCTTTTTCTGGTCACGCAGTCACCTTCCTTGGTCAGGCTATTGTAGACGTAACTCACGATGGATCTACGTTTAAGTTACCCGTTCTTTTCTACAAGGGACCTGGACCTAATCTCATGGGACGTAGTTGGATTTTGTCAAAGATGAAGATATTTCAAGGACCTCACGTGAGTCACGCTACTATTAGCCACATTGTATTAATGACGTCACAACTTTCCAATATCCTGCAGAAACACGAGCAACTTTTTTCACCTGGCATGGGTTGTCTAAGAAACGTAAAGGTGAAATTACTGTCATATCAAGAAAGATGCTCCAACGCCGCGATTTTTCAAAGCTCGATCGCTGCCTTATCACCTTAAAGACAAGGTTGAAAATGAAATCTTACGTCTCCAGAAGGAAGGTATCATCAGCCAGGTATCACATGCAGAGTTTGCCACACCAGTTGTACCAATCATGAAAAGTAATGGTTCCATAAGGTTGTGCGGCGACTACAAAGTAACCACCAACACAATAATTGACGTCGATAAATACCCAACACCAAGAGTGGATGACGTATTCGCTAAGTTAAACGGCAGCACAGTCTTCGCCCGACTGGATTTACGCAATGCGTACAATCAACTGGAACTTGATGAAGAATCCCGGAAGTACCTGATCATTAACACTACAAAGGGACTCTTCGAACCGAACCGTTTACCTTTTGGTGTCTCAAGTGCATCTGCAATTTTCCAGCGATACATTGAGATGATTTTACAAAACCACGTAGGATGTCTTCCCTTCCAAGATGATATAATAATAGGTGGGAAGTCGAACGAAGATTTATTGTCACAGTTGGATCAAGTTTTAAACACACTCGAAACTTCAGGTCTGAAGCTAAACAAAGACAAGTGCAAGTTTATGGAAAAATCAGTCGATTTTCTTGGGTATAGACTGGACGCCGCTGGTTTGCATCCTCAAGAGACCAAGGTAGCCGCTATTCAAGATGCACCCGCACCTACAAACCTGGAGGAGTTGCGATCCTTTTGGCAAAAAAAAAGGCCAGCATAAATACGGCTCTCTGAAAGAAATTTGTCAATTTCTAACTGAATCTGAAACGTTAGAAAACGGTACACAAATATTCACCCACTTGAAAGCATACAGTTATGAAAAAGGCAGCTTTGGCGGTTTAACTTCCCCTTCTGATGCGGTATGATGTTTAATGCTTCATTGTGAAGAAGTTTTTCTTTGTGAATTTAATGAAAATATGCACCAACCACACATAATGCAAAATTACATAGCAAATGCCAAGGAAAAAATCAAAAATCATGATATATGTGAAGCATTTTTAAAAAAAAACTCTTAAAACTGTACTGCCGTATGCGTTTGTATTATGCTGATAAATTTATAAATACAGGAGTTATTGATGAAAGAGATAAGAAAGCACGCGAAGCCACAGCAAAGAGGTTAGCCATTTTAAATCAAAACTCCGCAAATAGTACTTCTTCAGCAAACTCGAGCACAGCGCAAAGAAGCCAAACTCAAACCAAGTCTAAACCAGCTATTACAAAAAAATTATTAAGAATACAACACTTGTTGATACTCACAAAGATCCATTTTGTAAATGTTTTAACTTTTCAATGAAATTACTATTAATCTTTAACATGCTATGGAAAAAATAATAAACATGTCAGCCTAATTTAGTCGTGAAGAAATCTTACCTACTACTTATTACTTTGCGACGTTTAGTCCTTACGTTCCTAAAATGCCATAGTAAACTAGTCTAAATTTGTCAAATCAGTTGAAAATGGCCTTTAGTTCCTAGACATTGGTAGTGTTTTAGATATTATTTCCTAAAAAATAAATTATGTAAAAGCCAAAGAGCAAAATAAAATTCTAATAATACCAAAGAAGAAATCCTTTTAGACAGCGTTAAATGGTAGTTAATTCCTAAAACTGAAACCAACATTTCTACAAATAGATTTGTAAAATAATTTTAAATTTTGATAAATGAATAAAATATTCAATAGATATAAATGTCTTATCATTTTTGTACATATTTTCAGTCGTAAGAGTATCTTTTAAGTTAAATTAGGATCTAATAATATGTTATTGCAAGGGCCTACCTGTATTCGTAAGAAAGATAACCTTGTAAACAACTTGCAAATTCGAAAATTCCCGCTAACCAAAGACCATAAAACCTAGCTATATAGTCTTTGTTAAGGCCCTAAAAGCTATTGCAAAAACCATTTTGACCAGCTAAGAGATGGCGCCACACTCAAAATCACTAACATTTTTTTTACCATGAGACGCCTGTCTATATGCGAAGCATTATGTAGTCTTTGGCCAAAGCGCAGAAAAGCTTTAAATTAATTTGAGACAGAGAGAGAGAGAGAGAGAGTATAAAAGGCTTTATTATCGCCAAAACATGGTTAGTTTTACAAATTAATTAAATAATATTACAAATTACACGTCAAAGCATTCTATTTTTTTTTAAACAATGAATAAATATGAATAAAATAGTTAGCTAATAATATACAATTTTTACAAGTATGCTATACAAATGTCGAGTGATTCATAAGTTTTAGATCCATTTTTCTAATTCAGTTAAGTTAACTTTCCATGTTTCTTTGAAATTTTCAAGTTTATTATGTTTACGAGCCCATGTGAGGGCTAGTTTCACACGCGAAATGAACCGGCCGCGGAATCGATTCAAAATAAAATTAGATTGTTCGGTGGGGGTGCGGCCAAGAGACTGAGCGCGACCGTCCCGCAGACTATTCCTGTAGATGGTATCTTTCAGGAGAACAAAGGCCAGGTTGCAAGCACGATGGGGACGAAAATCGGGGACTAAAAACCAATAATGAGAGACTGTGGGAGTGACCTATTATTTTAGACAATAGCATATTGACGCCAATCAGGATGGTCGTGATGATCGGGCAAGCGTAAAACATGTGGAGCGCGTCACCGACAGCTGGACAAAAAGGACAGTCCCGAGTCGGGTACGCGTCAGGATCGAAATGGTGTAAGCGAGTAGGGATGGGAAGAGCATTGTGTAGCAAACGCCACTGAGTGACGTTTTCGTGACGAGCCGAAAAGGGGTTGATGGAGTTAACGTTCCAAAACTTATAAAATTTTGGAGCGGAAAGGTCAGTCGGATGGATCGGTTTAGGTAGATAAAACGCCAGGCGAATGATGTACGAGTAGGCAGTTCGTGAAATACCGGATCCGGAGTGAGGGAGTGAAGTTCTCGAGGATCTGGGAAGAGTAAGTACGATGATCGGCGAACGAGAGTCACCAAAAACATGACCGTCTCGAACTCCGTTGTCGTCGAAGACGTCGGGAAAAGCGCAGAGGACAGCTTTTTGTAACGTGCGAAAAGCCTTGGCGGGCAGGCGAGAGACGCATTCGGGAGATGAGACTAGAGCCGGTACGCGACGCCACCAGAGTGAGTCGGGGTCGATGAGGTCCAAAACAGAGGAAACTCCTTCGCGAGCGAAACGATGGAAAAACTCCCCGGAAAAAGTTGACACGAGCGCCAGAAAGAACGCAAAACGTGTCTAGGCAGCGTCTTAAAATAGGGAATTCCGCGTTTCTTCGAATGAGAACGGTGAGGTCGTCAGCGTAAGTTTCGTTAGTAAGTCGGCGGTGATGGACTAATTCATTCGGGCGAGAGAGTTCGGAATCAAAAAGGTGAAGCAGAGGTTCGATAGCAATAGAAAATAAAGCGCCAGAAAGGGGGCAACCTTGGCGAAGGGCTAAAACTTTGGCGAAAATTTTGTAGTCAACATTTGTCAAAGAAAGGGGGCGCCAGTTGCGAAGATCGCGAGGATCATCGTTCTTTGGCAAAAGACGCATGACGGACTTCGAGAAAGCGTTGAGGTAGGGATAATTTTTCATGTTTGAGAGGAATTCACGATAGACTTGGAAAATGGCGTGACCTAAGTCATCCCAAAACGTACAATAAAATTCGGAAGGAAGCCCATCTAGACCCAGGGAACGACCCCGGGACATAGAAGTGAGAGCTCGGGTAAACTCGTCGAACGAGTACAGATTTTTAAGGGACTTGGCAGAATCCGGGGAAAGCTGAGGCAAATTTTGAAGGAAAGGCGGCAAAGAAGAAGAGGGGGTCATGTAATAATAATAATAATCAGCTAGGCTAATACCCAAGGCACCACCTTAGGCCTAAGTCATCAAGCGACTTTTGAAGCCATTAATTCAGGTGGCCGGGTTACAATGCATAGGAGGGTGGTGGCAAGCCCTGCATGCCACGAGATCGAGCCAACAGCTCCCTACACTAACTATTAGAATTTGGATTAGAGTAGAGCTCAGAATAAAAATCAGAAATAGTATTTCGAACTTGGGTAGTATCGGAGGTTAAGTTCCCATTAGAATCAAAAACATTTTCCATCGGCTTCGCAGAGGAGACGCGGGAAGTCCAACGAAAGAAATCAGCTGACGGTTTATCAACGTTTGCGACGTGGGCCATGCGACTTTTTAGGAGAGCATCCTTCGTGCGTTTATTCAAACAGTCATTTAATTGAGTGCGGAGGTCTCTAGCGTCAGGGCATTCGGGGTCATTGAATCGCGAACTTCTCGCTGAAGCTCGCGTAGGCGGGATCTTTCCAAATTCGACTGGTCGTTACAAAAATCACGGCAAAGTGCTCGAACATCGGGCTTGAACTGGTCAAACCACCACTGAGACCACGAGCGTCTAGCGGTGGACGAGGCTTGTTCTTTAATGGATTGGCGAATAAACGCCCTAACGTCACTAACAAAGTCAGGATCTTCGAGAGCTTTAATGTCGAGTTT
Organism: Leiobunum rupestre; assembly: GCF_980474605.1. Classification (NCBI taxonomy): domain Eukaryota; kingdom Metazoa; phylum Arthropoda; class Arachnida; order Opiliones; family Sclerosomatidae; genus Leiobunum; species Leiobunum rupestre. The sequence goes on along the minus strand of NC_143388.1, from coordinate 50,436,157 downwards.
TAAATAAGCCGGTTTCATCCGAACTTTGGAAAGCGGGTGACGAAGACGTAAAATGACGGGGCAGTGGTCGGAAAACGGACAAACGTCGTGAAAACACGCTTTAACGAGGGTGGCGCTATCCACATAGACGCGATCTAATAGCGCCTGATAGACACGCCCACACTGAGGGGCGGAGGACCAAGTGTAAGAACGTGTGTGGGGTTGAAAAAGTCTAAACGCGTCTTACAAATCCTGGCCGTTCACGAGAGAACGGAGAGACTGTGAGACGGACGCCCGGTGTTTCCATTGGTGTGAAGTCGCAATGCCTTTCTTTCGATCGCGAAGTCAAAATTCATTTAAGTTACTTAGTCTATATCCGGTTTGAATTTTCTCCTCAAAATTTCTCACAGGTATTTTCTGTATACAGGAGGTTTTTTCTGATATTTTTCCAAAACTATGTGTTCTAGAAAGTTGAAATTTGTACTGTATATTATACGTGCCGGGGGACACTTTCCACCAAAATTGCATCTAAATCGAAAAATATTTTCACGTTTTTTGAAAATTAAAATTTTAACCGCTAGGTGCTATAAAAAAATTGTCAATGAGAAAATTGTAGAGCGTCACCGATAACGTACAAATAGTGTTGGCGCGAAAAAAATAGACTTCTTTATCACTGACAAAATACGACTTGAAAAATACAAGTTGAGCAAGTTAGAATAACCTTTTTTGAATTCCATTGGGAGAGTAGTGTAACTATATGAAAGTCAGAAATTTCTTAATCTGGTATTTAATGCAATAAACACCGTTGAAAAAAAGAGGAGACAATGGCGAAAAAATTAAATTAATTAATTAAATTATTAATGGCGATTTAAATTACGTAAGATCTGGCGACCTTGATGGCCAACGTGCCGAACCGTTTCACCCTATTCATCGTTTTGATATACAGTATTTCACATTTCGGTTCTCATGGGGCGTGGAACTCTTTTTGAAACCACAATCTGGCTCATTTAGCTATTGACTTTTCCTATTAGTTTTTTAATCTGATAGGCCTGTGTTTGCATCTAGTCGTATTCGAAACCTATTTTAACCCTGATAGGCGAGAAGATAAATAGAAAACAGGTTTAAAGGTCAGTAAAAACCTTAAATTTATTTAGTATTTAAATAACTGTAATACATACTGTGTAATATTATTGTCGTAATCAATCTTAACAATCATGCCTCAATATTCCAGAGCTGATCGTACGGAACTAGTGGCCATTTACTACGCGGTAAGTGGAAGAAATCTACGATGAGTGAGTGAGGTCTTTGAGCAACGACATCCAGATAGAAGACTATCCATAACTACTGTAAGGCGAGCTGTAAATGACTTTCATCAGTATGGTAACGTACAACTTCGATTTCGTGTGCCTGGTCAGCGGGATTTGGACTTTAAAAACACCGTTTTGACCTATTTTGCCGCATCACCACGTAGTAGTTGTGCAGCGGCGAGTAAAGATTTGGCTTGCAGTAAAACTCGCATTTGGGAAATTTTACATAGGCATAAGTACCATCTTTTCAGAGCAACGCTTCACCACGGTTTACGAGATGGAGACGCTCAACAACGGCTGGATTTTTTCAACTGGCTGCTAAATTCCCTGCACGACTACCCACAATTCCTCTGCAACATGCTATTCTCGGATGAATCTTCGTTTGCAAGAGACGGCCCTTACAATCTACAAAATAATCATATTTGGGAAGACTCAAATCCACACTGGGGATATGAACACCGTCACAAATTTCAATTTGGGCGCTTGAATGTTTGGATTGGTCTTGTTGGAAACAGGTTAATTGGTCCAGTATTCTTACCGCAAAATCTAAATGGCCAGAGTTATTTAGATTTCTTGGGAAATGAGCTAGAACAAAAACTTGACGAACTGCCGTTGGCGCAACGAACAAGACTGTGGTTTCAGCAAGACGGTGCACCGCCTCATTACCACAGAGCCATGAGAGATTACCTAAACAACGAATTTCCACAACGATGGATAGGGAGAAACGGTCCCGTACACTGGCCAGCAAGGTTGCCCGATCTGACTCCGTTGGATTTCTTTCTTTGGGGTTCGTCAAGGACCAGGTGTACGCCACTCCGGTTTAGACCCTTGAAAAGCTGCGTCAACGAATTGTAAGCGCTTGCTGGGAAATAACCCCGGAAATGATTCAAGCCGTTTTGGACAATATGATTGTTCTCGCCCAAGCCTGCATCGCAGCCGAAGGTGGTATTTTCAAAACGTACTTATAAATTTTGTTTATAAGTAGATAAATAAAATGTCTCTTTGTTTTTTCAAAAATCATTTTTCATCCTACGAAATTAAATCGTGTAATACTTTCTTCGCCATTGTCTCCTTGATTTTTCAGCGGTGTTTATTGCATTAAACACCAGATTAACAAATTTCTGACTTTCATAAAGTTACACGACTCTCCCAATGGAATTCAAAAAAAAAGTTATTTTAGCTTGCCCAACTTGTCACTTTTTCAAGTCGTATTTTTTCAGTGAAAAAGACGTCTATTTTTTCCCGCCAAAGCTATTTGTACGTTTTCGGTGACGTCCTACAATTTTCTCCTTGACAATTTTCTTATAGCACCTATAGTGGTTAAAATTAAAATTTTTAAAAAACGTGAAAATATTTTTCGATTCAGATGCTATTTTAGTAGAAAGTGTCCCCCGGCACGTATAATGTACAGTGCAAATTTCAACATTCTAGAAAACATAGTTTAAAAAAAAAAAACTTTTTAGAGCTAAAAAAACACCCTGTATATTCCTTCCAATGATGACGAAATTGTCTTAGACGTTTTTGATTATTTAAAATTTCTAATTGAAAACTTACCTGCCTGCGAATTTATCATTTTGAACAGGGACCTTTCGTGACCTTTGAGGCGAGCGGTCATACGAAAAAACGTTCCTCGCTTTAGTTACGGAATTAGTTAACGTTAATTCGTTACCTTATCATGTCTCAATGTTTTAAATGCGATAAGTCTTTTTAAAATACGAAAGAAGTTATTCAGTGTTCATCATGTGAGGAATTTTTTCACCCAGTATGCGGCGGTATAAAACACGAAGAAGTTTTTAAAAAGATGGGTTCATGAAAAGCGTTTTGGAAGTGCAATCCGTAAATGAATCGGCCCACTCCAAACCAGAAGAGGTTGCGGAATCTACCTCCAACGAAAAGGGTGAGCTAAGGCTATTACCTTAACTAATTTAAATGAGAACAAAATAATAATTATATATTATTTTGGCAAATAGCCCAAAATGGTGTGTATATAACACCACTTATACGTTTTAAAGAATGTAAAAGACCAATTAAAAAAATAATTCTTACACACAAATGAGCTCTAGCTAAGAAAACTTTGAAGAGTGGAGATCGGTTTCTACGGAATGAGTGAATTTCTAAAAGTCCCCGGAACCACTTTCAAAAGTCTTTTAAGGTCCCCATTTGTAAATTTTAAATAAGTGAGTTCAGATGAATTTTATCAAAAAATGTAATTAAATGCTAAACTAATTAAAAAGACAACAAAAATATAATTATGTGACATTTTGGCAAATATCCAATAATGGTGTGTATATGTTCCCATTAATACATGATAAAGAATGTTAAAGACCCTATTTATACAGGTTTATGTTTTACACACAATGACCTCTAGGTTTAAGAAAAACATTATTGAATTTAGATCGGTTTCAACGGAATGTATGATGTACAAAAAGTACCCGGAACTAGAGGTTGGTGACGGTTAATCATTATCCATGATTAAATTGATTTTTTTCGAGAAAAAAATGTAAACAAAGAAATTTACCGGTTAATATTTCGGAAAATGATCAAAAAACATGTATTATTCGTAAAATTAGAGCTTTTTATCGAAAAAAACGTCGTTTTTCCGATTAATTTTACAAATTTATCAAAAAATTAATCGGGTAATACAGAAATATAAATTACTTGATCAAAACGTTTTACGAATAATTTTGAGAGCTTTATCTATTGAATAAAAGTAAACCATCCCCGACCTCTAGGATGATGTACTAAATATGTTTTACACTTGCCCAACCGTAGCGAAATTCCTGAGTGAAATCAATAATCTCCTTTCAAAATTGTTAGACTATTCCCACACTCCTTATTATTTTTGGTTTTTAATCCCTCATTTACGAGCTCATCGCCCTTGCAACCTGGCCTACGTTCTAGGGAAAGACACAATTTATAGGAATGGTCTGCGAGACGGTTACGCAAATTCTGATAACCGTACTCCATATGAGTATTCAAAATTCATATTAAATCGATTTTGCGGCAGATTTATTTCGAGAATAAAATTATCCCTGACATTAAAAATACATGGCACGTTAATTTGGCTGAATTAGAAAAATATTCACTCATTTTGGATTGTTTCTTTGTATTTATATACGATTATCAAAACGTATATTTCATGTATATACCTCATTCAAAAAGCCATTTTGTAAATATTACACATTCAATACTACATTTAATTATTTTATTTTTAATCATATTCAATATATTCTTTAAATTTGATGAAATGTTTTTAATTGTACAAAATTGATCAGTAGTTCATTTTTTATCCCTTTTTGTTAATCTAACTATGATATAGCTTAAATAAAGCATTTTAATACTCTCTCTTTCTCGCTTTCTTTCTCTCTTTCTGCGATGCATCTTAAAAGAAACTCGTTAACGATGCAGTTTGAGTTGAACACAATTGAAACAGCCATAGAAAAAGGTAACAGAAGGGAATTTCGCGTTGACGAAAAATGGGTTCAAGAATGGCGTAGCCAAAATATGAACTCGAGAAGTTGAATGCCCAAAAACGATCTTGTAGAGGACCGAGCCCGAGGTGGGGTTAAATTGAAAATAATTTGAAAACTGGATAGTATCGAAGCGGGAAAACAACCGTGCTATATCGACTGTCTTGATTATTAAAAGATCAAAGATTATTGCCGGCGAGAAAAGAATCACCTATTTTAAAGAAACCGTGAATTGGGTAAACAAATTTATAAAGCGCAATACATTTTTAAGAGGATAACAATGCAACGCGAAAAGCTACTTAACGGTGTCATCGTTATGTGTTGTAAAAAGGGATCAATGAATGTTGATGTTATGAAAGTTCGGATTGAAAAATGTTATCGTTCTCGACCTGGTGGATTTTGCAATTACAGATCACTATTGATTTTTGACGCAATGATGGCGCATAAAGAATCAACAGTTAAAGCTCACATTCACTTTGTGGGGGCGCATATCGCTGTAATTCCACGATGTTTAACATCAAAGCTGCAGCCACTAGACATATCAGTTAACCATCCTTTCAAAACATATATTCATGCGGTAATGGGAAAAGGGGATGGAAAATGGTAGACACAATTTCACACTGGCTTGAAATCATGGCGAGCAACATATGTGGAAATATGCAAATGAGTATTGACTGCCAGGAATAAAATGGCTCCAGACACATTTCAGAATGGATTTTTCAAAGCAGGAATTCTTAAGCATTCCCGACGAATCAATTGACGACGAAACATCAATTGGCTCAGAATTTCTATAGTTTTGTAAAAATGTTTTGCGTTACTTTTTATCCAATTAATTTCCAGTTTTTTGTTACTTATTTCTTATACACCCCGCATACGAGTATTACCCGCAACAAAATCCGAAATTTCTTAAAAATGGTGTGAGTTATATTCGTCAAAATAGGTAACTTATTGATTATTATTAAACAAAAAAGGCCACACTTATATGGACACTAAATGTATATATATATATATATATATGTATATATATATATATATATATATATATATATATATATATTTAACATTGTGGTTCTAGAATTGAACATTTTTTATTACTTTTTATTTTTTTTTACTTTTATATTTCAATCGTCTATTGAAACGTATTGTTATCATTATTGACGGTCAGCCTGTCTCAGAACTACGACGTGAAATGATTTACAATTTGTAGTAAAATTTTATTATTGTTTTTTTTTTTTTTTTTTTAGACCTTAATATAATGCTGTTACCCTTGACGACAAAGCCAGTGCTATTTTTTGAGCCTGGAAAATTATGTAATTTTAATTTTAGTTCTCATTTGTAGTGTTGTGGTATATCTGTCATGACTGAACGCACGTTCACCAACTTGTTGGTGCAAATTTGTACTGTTTTGGTGAACATTAAAATTCTATTCTATTCTATTCTATTCTATTCTATGTGTATATATATATATATATGTATATATATATATATATGTATATATATATATATGTATATATATATATATATATATATATATATATGTATATATATATATATATATGTATATATATATATATATGTATATATATATATGTATATATATATATATATATGTATATATATATATGTATATATATATATATATATATGTATATATATATATGTATATATATATGTATATATATATATATATGTATATATATATATATGTATATATATATATATGTATATATATATATATGTATATATATATATATGTATATATATATATATATATATATATATATATATATATATATGCGGTTGGTTAATCTTGTGCGGAAAGACTTTTAGTGTACATATAAGTGTGGCCTTTTTTGTTTAATAATAATCAATATATATATATATATATATATAAAGTTGTAACGTAGATTCAATTAAATAATAGTAAATAATTATGGTCCAATAACCCTTAAAGCGTTTAAATCTTATCACGGTTACGCTGGAATGCCAAATATTTTTAATGACATGAATCCCAGTAATAACATTTTTCAAAATAATTTCTATATAATTACCTAAAACACCATATTATATTAAACCTGGAAGTTGTAACAGAATTCTCAACTGCGATGACGAGGGTTTCCATGAATGGAACTTCCAACAAACCTTCTACGCTATGAATTATCTTATACGGTAATTCTTGGGAAGGTTTTAATTAATAACCGTTCAAAAATATAATTTTTTAACTTATTTAATAGTCACAACACAGTCGCTGAAATATAGAATAATAATAATGATAAGATAGTTGTCAAAACGCAGGTCTCACTCAATTGCTGAGATTTTCTATTTATGCAAAAATCAGTTGGTTAGAAGTACTCTGGAATGACGGAGCAATCGCAAACGGCTTGTACAAAATTAACCAATTAATCAGTTCTCTAAGATTAAATTAAACCATTTTACCTCCCGTAAGCTGTGTTATAGTACAAGAAATACTTAGTTTTCTAGGTGCTAACAATTTTTGTCAAAAAATATTTAATAAGGAATATTTCTAAAACTTTTAATAAAAATTACCCATATCAAAAGGTTTATTCCTTCTTTAAATTGCGAAACACCAAGTACACTCGTTAAATTGGAATCGGACAAAATTTTATTTTTTACTTTTGTGGCGGAGCTCGTAACGAAAGTTACCGAAGTTTAATACCTTCCATGTCAAAAATGGTACGCTATAAAATATACAAAGCCCTTTATCTACAGTCAAGTTATACAGGCCCTTAAAGGGTCAGAGTGTGCAATAACTGGTGGCTTTACCGGGGAGTCGGGGTCCGGCTCTTGTAACCCATAAGGGTGGTGGCGCACTGGGAGATGTTAGCTCTGATCAAATGGTCCTTTCTCCACCTCCGACTTCGGTCAGATATGTTCTGGAAACTGAGCTTCGGCTCAGGATAACGGAGAGGGTCCAGGCACACTGGCCGCCTCGGAGGATCGGGTAGCCTGCTGTGGGGTGGCGGGTCTCGGTATGAGGCTTAGTGGTCCTGTTTCTCGGCCTTTTGAGGCAACACCGGGTGTCCGGTTCCAGCTGTGCCAGGTTATTTGGGCTGCTGTCTGGCCGTCGTTCCCCTTTAGGACCTCTTTTCGACGGGCCTGGCTATCTACCTACGTAAGTAGGGTGTCGGCTGGAGTTGCTAGAGCATCTGCTCTTATTACCACTACTGTGTGCCAAGTGAGGGGTTGGTCGTCCCATTGTTTCACCTTCTGCTGGGTTGAGTGGCTTTCGTCGAGGGTGAGACCATCAGTAGTAGGGTACTACTACCCTTGCTGGATTTGTCACCTGTCCGGGACGCTGGCGTACGGCATAATGATGAAAGACCTCCGGTGGTGTGGTTTTAATCTTACCGGTACACCGGGTCATAAATTCTGACACATGTCAAGCTATGCAATTCTTTATCGTTTCGAGTAAAACGTTAACAGTACTTATTCAGGTTGTAAACTTCCATACTACTGAATCTTGCGCATGAAAAATTCTTAATAAAAAGTGAAAATCTAAATTTATTAGTGCTCCGACCATGAACTTTCCTGCCATTGGCGGTACTAATTTTCCGATAGTAAATCTCGCTGAGTCCTTATACATGGTGTTACGGTTAGCTATGTAATATATTATAGGTTGTATATTTTGGGTCCTACTGAATTGAAAATGTCTAATGAACATGGGTCCTAAATCGTTTCGATTCAAACCCAGGTAGCACCATCACGTACCTATTACGTGTTTTATCGAGGTTTGTCAAACGTATACGAAACACGTTTGGTAAACGATGAACATATCACCAGTTAGCACATGTGTCACCACGTAGTTTTTAAGTGTTAAATAACGCGTACATTTAGATTAAAAAAGCGCCTATAGAGTTCAAATAGCATTAGGTTTGAAAATAATAACCGTGTTTTTAATTCAAATTATACCGTATTAATCAATAATTTTGCGTGTATTAAGGAGTTATCTTTTTGTGTATTTTGCGGTTAGTTTCCGTGAATTCAGGTGTTATTTCGCGTACATTAATTGCATATTTTTTGTGTGACAATCTTTTTTTCCGTTGCTCAATCGATTATTTTGCGTGTATTAAGTGTTTATTTTGTGTGCGTTCATTGGTTATTTTGTGTGCAATAACAAGTTATTTTCTGTGCATTAGTTGCCTATTTTGTTTGCAATAATTGGTTATTTTGTGTACAGTTATTGCTTTTTTGCGTACATTTATTAGTTAGGTTTTGTGCAATCATTGGCTATTTCATTACACGATGAGTTTTCGTCTAATACTAAATGAAATATAATTTTTGCGATACAATACATTTATTGATTATGTGTTATATTGATAGATAAATGTTTCAATAGTGCATATCTTAACTTTCATTCTCTTTAGGACTCAAAGGCATAAGACGGTAAAAAAATTAATACATATCAAAGAGATATGACTATGAAACATCTTCTACCTCTTAAATTCAGTATTTATTTAATAGATTATCTATGATTTTGCCCAATTATCTTACAAAATGTATGTGAAGGACATACGCAACGAATATAAATATTAAAATTTAAGATACACTTATAGACCTCAGAAAATAAGTTTTCAAAAATATATTTTGACATCGCTTTCGAAATCTTGAAATGGAGACCTTTTCAGCGTTTGAAAGTCAAACAATCCTTCGGAAAACAGTACGTCATAAATAGAAAACTGCTTTTTACACGAAAAAAAAGCTTAATGCATGCAAAATAATAGATTAATGTATTCAAAATAATCTCTTCGTGCACGCGAAATAAGTGGTTATTACTCGAAAAATAACCTCTTATTGTATGCCAAATATCCGCTTAATACACGAAAACTTACAGCGTAATTTACGCCAAATAACCTATAAATACACGGAAAATATCGCTTAATACAAGCAAAATAACGAATAAGTTAACGCAAAATAGCGAAATAATGCGCGACAGTAACTTATTAATGCACGGCAAATATCCCTAACTACGTGGAAAATAACCAAATAATGCACGCAAAATAACCAAATAGTGCACGACAAAAAGGTTTGACACACCAAAAATAAGAAATTAATGTACTCGAAATAATCTCTTAATGAATGAAATTTAACCGCTAAATACACGAAAAATATTTCCTGTACTACACGCCAAACACCAGCTTTATACCTTATGATTTGATTTAATTTAATAAGCGCATTGTATAATCGGTAAGTACGCATAGTTTAACACTTAAAAATACCCGTTGAAAGTAAGAGGGGGGTAAGGAAGGTGATACAAATTTTTCGTAGTGAAAGATATGACCAAGGGATGGGTTTTTAACAGGAACTATTCACTTGTCTACGCCACTGGTTATTATCAAAACACAAAAACCACTATGAAAGTGAAGTCCTGTATTATGCCTCGATCTCAATTATATTCAGTTATTACCCATTGGTTTTTTATGAGATTAGATAAATTAGTATCAAAAGTGCATTATTTCATTGAAAATATCAACGCAGTTATAAATAAGGATCCACAAACCATTTACAAAAATTTGCCTTGGATACTCCCCGTCGTTAAGGGGTATTTGCGTTTTTTGCAAGACATCTTAACCCGAGTCATTGAATGACTTGGCATTAGCAACGCGAGCGCAAATGTGATTTTTGTACGATGGATCTCTACCACATTTTAGTAGGGAAGAAAGGGACCACTTTGTTAGGATATTTCCTTTGAGGTGGATTGGTCCAGGGGGGCCCAAATCCTTGTTCGGCTTGCTCCCCGGATTTAATTCATCCCATTTTTTTCCTTGGGGACATTTCAAGGACCTTTTGTACAAAACTGAAGCCCGCGACATTGACGACCTACGCCAAAGAATAATTGACGTTTGTGAAACTATTCGTCACTCGCCCGAAATCTTCGAACGGATTCAAAAATATTTCGTACAACGGGCTCGTCCCTTTATCAGAGCCCAAGGCGGTCATTTTGAAAAGTTTCTTTAACTTAATTACTTTTCATACTTGTACCTTGAATGTCAGATTTTTAAGAAGGTCCTACTCCAATTAACATCTTTATTTCTAACTGCGTTGACATTTTCAAAGACCTTAATCCTTATTAAATTATCTAGTACACGTAGCCTATTGATTAAGTTTTTTAAGTTTTTTTACGTAGCCTACTTTTATTGAAATACTGCACTTTTGATACTAATTTATCTTATCTTATAAAAAACAAATGAGTAATAACCAAAAACAATTGAGACCAAGGACTTCAATTTCAAGGTTGTTTGTCTGTTTATACGGTTAATTTTCGAGGGACCATAACTTTAAAACAAAATGCTTTAGGATCCATATGCATTCGACATTTTAAATTCATTAGGACCCAAAGAAAATGCCCTTAAATTTATGAAATGGTCGCCTGTAACACCCTGTATAATCGACTTATGCTAGAATAAATATTTCCCAAAAGGTTACGGGTTTTTTACTTTTAGCCGACGTCATATTTGTATATAATAATATAAATACTATCATTAATATTTATTATAATAAATATGACTTCAGAAAAATCTGTCGTAGAGTAATTACGTAATCAGAAGCTTAGAACAAGAAACTTATCACGGTAATTGTTGGCAAAATAAATGACGGGCTAGTTTTAAATCAATAAATACGAGCAAAAACATGTTTAGGTTTTCCGACCAATCATTATGAAGAAGTGTCATAACTATTTGCGTTATGTTTGTTATGATATTATTGAATTTGTGCACTTCAAATTAAAAAACCATGTTGATTAAACTTTACATTATCCTTAAATAAAAATAATGAATTCTAATATTGGTAAGTATATCTAATTTATTACTATTTACCAAGGCTTATGACAGTGGTTTCAACACCTATCTTCGTATTTTTCAATACGAGTAAAAAAATCCATATGAATGAATTGTGGCTTAGTTAATGCTGAATGAATTCAGAACAAACGAACCAGGTCAGTTGGTGGAGAAAAACCGTCGAATATGGATAATCTAAGATTACAAAAAAGATAACTTTGCACCAATAATTGAGGCAATTGAGCCAAATTCTTGTAGATTTGTACAAATCGACTAACGGTGTTATTTTTAAAGGAAAATGTGGACTTAGAAATGTAAGGAAATGTCTCTGCGAAAAGTGACAAAGTACTAATAACATCCGTAATAGCACGGCCTCGCAAGTTTTTTGGTCAGGCACGCTTCTTATCGCGTCCAAAATTAGTGTTTTCGCCGACCCAGGGCCACCTTATCCCTAGAGAAGACTAGGCAAAGTTCCTAGGGCCTACGAAACTTTTAGGTGACATTAGTGCCTACGATTCCATATAATAGGGCCTACGAAGGTCTGAAAAGTCGGTAAATGAGAGATTTTGGCCTATGGCCTACGGAAAGGTTAAAATGTCCCAGCGCCGACCCCGGGTTCACTGAAATTTAACGAGTCAGAATGTCGCAGTTGGCCAACTGTTTTTGATGAGCGAACTTTTTTCCCCTCTTAACTGATTATTTTCCGACAGAACTTTTCACTTTCAAAAGCGGAAAAATGTCTTTCTTTTCAGATTTAATAAAACATTTTGAATATATATTTTGAATTATATTTTGAAATACGTCTTTTTGGGAGATTCATCCCTTAAAAGCTATACAGATTTTTAACTGTAATTAATTTCTTGTTAGTAACTGTTTCTTAGCTTTTCGCAACTTGCTGATTGTGGGTTTGAAGTGGAGACTTCACTGAAGACCCAAAAAAAAACCAATTATTTGAGCTGCTGAAGCGTTTGTAACTTAGTCCTAAAATATATTCTAGGCAAGGAGTACCAGAAATGGACCCTATTCTATCCACATGAACAAATTTCTACCAATAGCTTACGGTTTAGTGTAAATATAAATTCGAATATTTAGAAAAAATAGAAAAAAATGTACTGCATTCGTGCCCATGTAATAATAACAATAATAATAATCAGGTAGCACCTTAGGCCTAAGTCATCGAGCGATTTTCAGTGCCTTTAAACAGATGGCCCGGTTACAATGCGTAGGAGAGTGGTTGCAAGCCCTTCATGCCACGCGTTCCTACAGTTCCCTAAACTTACCATTACTGTTAAGCAAATAATATCGGTTCACGCATATAAAAACATATAATTAATTCCATTATATGTTGTATTGTTCAGACACCCATTATAAAACTAATACCATCACTTAACTTCTAACATTGTCAACCATGCCGCGATTCTTGCTTATGTCTACTTTCTTCTAGCACTCGCAGTAACGGTAGCAGTAGTTGTTACTGTCTATTCAGATTTTGCTAAGTCACATCGCCGTGTTCATTGCCTTGAATTTGCCGGGCACCATGTAAATATTTTTGTTGTATCTCCTGCGCTAGGTTCAGAATTATTTGAACGTAACAATAATAATTTATTTTTATTATTACGAAGGAATTTTTAATACGAAGTTTTATTTAAACCAAGGAATTCCTCTGCGTGTAGTACCTTACCAGAGTGATTGAGAGAAATCATATCACCTTGGGCAGGAATCGAACCTACGACCTTTGGGTTAGCGTCCCAACGCCACTACCATTGCACTACAGAGGCCACGAATGTTCAGGTCTCGGACACCCAATTTATTAATAACTCGATCTGGTTCATATTATTGACGGAATACATTTAACCCGTTGTTGATGGTGCCGTAGCATTTAACGTCTCCTTGATAGCCTGTAGTCATAACAATGATAATTTATTTTTGATATTACGCAGGAATTTTTAATTACTAAGGACTTGAGTTCAAATGATCATCATAGACAGTAGCGGGGCGCAGTGGAAACGTGCTGGGCCTATAACCTGTTGAAGATTTATAGCCGCAGCGCTTCGCAGTGATGAACAAGAACTCGAGTAAACAATTAACTGGTTTAATTTATTTAAATTAAGTTACATGATTTAGAGCTGGTAAATTAGTGACACACTGATACGCAGTGTAAAAGGTATTTTTATTTAAACCTAAGCGGAATAAATTTAACAAAAAAAAATCTATATTATAAAAACCACTTCGTCGTTGTCGTCGTCGTTCGAGCTTTTGGTTAGTCAGTAAGGGAGGCGAAGGCGGGCCGGCGAAAAAAAAACGACCCGCGGAACAGAGGGAAACCGAGACTGCCTTCCGCTTCGTTACTGAGGTGGTTCGACTATCTATTTTGAGCTTCTGGTTAGTCAGTAAGGAACGCGAAGGCGGGCCGGCGAGGAAAAAGCCTTTCACTGAGGTGGTTCGACTATCTATTTTCTCAAAATCTGTCGCCCCTGAGAGTTGGGCCGTGTTTGTCGCAACCCGCAATACACCCGAAATTTTATCTCTGTTTCCGCCGCGAATTTCGGAGGGGGGGGGATCGTATGGGGTAGTTTCAGAAGGCCTGTGAGTTTCAGCAAAAGTAAATAGGGGGAGAAAGGCTGGCACTTGGGACCAACCGCACGACGTCTTATTTGAGGGGTAAAATTTTTGTACTTCGGAAATGACTTCCCCCTCGCCTCTTTACAGGGTCACAAAGGTACCGGTTGTACTCCGCCACGATGAAAAATAGTTATCTATAAAATACGTGAATATTAAACTTTTGCTTTCGATAATTTGGTTAATTTAGTTCCTAAATAAAGTTGATATATGATAGAAACTGAAATGCGACATTTTAAAAATAATAACACGACTTTTGAAAAGAAATAAACCGTAACTAGAAAAACGCTCACAAAAATCGTGGAGAGCGTGGCGCCATCTAAGAGCAGAGATCGGGACTAATTGGTATATCTACGATGTTAAGGCCTAGCAATTTGCAAGTTTAACTGAAATAATAAATATAGCTACGAGCTTTTATTGTTTATTTTACAATTGATATAGTAATTATTAATTAAAATCAACCGTTATCGAAGGAAATAATGGTAAACATTTGACAGAGAGACTATTTGAAATAGCGAGGCGGTAACATGGTTGCCAGGGAATAAAATTCAAAATTTTCATCTTGAGCGTGGACCGGAATACCACAAATGCACTACTTCGCGCGTAATTTGCTATCCTTATTGGTTATAAATATCACGTGATCAGTAGCTCTTTAGAAAGGGTATCAAGCATGGTGGAAGGTAAAATCTGAAGGCAGTGATATACTTTCTCCCCCTATTTACTTTTGGTTTCGGTAACGGTGGGGGGTTTCGGGGTCGTTCCGATTTGAAAGTCCCGTGGCTCTCTCGGCGTATGTTACTCCCGTGGCCTTTATGCATCAGCCATTGGATACAGGGGGTTTAAAGGGGTACAGGGGGGTTTGGTACGACTGCGAGTTTGAAAAGGGTACCACTGAAATTCTCGCATTGGAAAGAGGGAGGGGAGTACTTCGGAAATTCTCGCATGGAGAAAAGCGGAGAGGGGTTACCACGGTAATTATCACATGGGCAAAAGGGGAGGGTAACCCCGGTAATTACCACATGGGAAAAAGGGGGAGGAAGGGCCTTACTGGGGTTGTTCTACTATGGGGAAAAGGGTACCACGGTAATTATAACATGAGGAAAAAGGGGAGGAAAGGTAATTATCACATGGGGAAAATGGGGAGTACCCCGGTAATTATCACATGGGAAAATGGGGAGTACCCCGGTAATTATCACATGGGAAAATGGGGAGTACCCCGGTAATTATCACATGGGAAAATGGGGAGTACCCCGGTAATTATCACATGGGAAAAAGGGGGAGGTGGGTACCACGATAATTATAACATGGGGAAAAAGGGGAGGTAGGGCCTTACTGGGGTGGTTCTACTTTGGGGAAAAGGGTACCATGGAAATTATCGCATGGGGAAAGGGGGAGGGCGCCTTATGGTGGGAGGTCGACTATGGGGTTAAGGGTACCATGGAAATTATCGCATGGGAAAAAAGGGAGTGGGTCTTACTGCGGTGGTTCGACTATGGGGAAAAGGGTGCCACGGAAATTAAATCATGGGTAAAAGGGGTAGGGTACCTTACTGCGGTGGTTCAACTATGGGGTAAAGGGTGGAACGGAATCTCTCAAGGGTAAAAGGGGTAGGGTGCCTTACTGCGGTGGTTCGTCTATGGGGTAAAGGGTGGCACGGAAATTATCCCATGGGAAAAAGGGGTTAAGGGGCGTACTGGGGTGGAGTGCCTCGAAACACACAACTAGCTTCTCGGCTAGTATAAAAATAAAGCGGAGAGATAAAAGTAAAAAAAAACACCTCTCCGTGGTTTTGTTTTCTTTCCCGCTTTGTTGTTGAACAATCTTCGTCGGTTATCTCCAACACTCTCCCTCGACGAAGATATGGTTAAATGCGTGGAGATTCAGGCTTGGCAAAGGAGTGTGAATATCTCGGCACATAATCGCTTCGTGAAAATATCTGCTAACTGCTCCTCACTTGGTACGTAAATGACATCAATCTGACCGTTGAGCACAAGTTGTCTCACGCAGAATTGACGGACGTTGATGTGCTTTGTACGTCGATGAAATTCTGGATTGTTAGCTCCAGCGTTGTCAATGCGCAGAACTGGAATCTCATTTTCTCTTTCCATGCCCAAGGACGGTTATCTCCAACACTGCTGAATCGGAATCCGAAGGGAAGGGACAAAACTAACAACGCCCTTGAGACATGGCACAGGGGTGTTAATGCACATCTTTCCGCTGACCATCCAAACATCTGGAGATTCGGAAAAAGACTAACAAAAGAATAGGCGCTCTCCGCTGCGGCCATCGACCATCCCGATGCGGCTCAAACTCCAGAGAATATAAAAGAAAACGAAAACATGGACTTAAAATTATCACGAACAATTTCGACCAACGCGCTTCCATTAGAAGTTTATGGGGCGTAGCGATAATTTGCATTTTTGAACATCTACCTTTTTCAGTATTTTATTGTTTGTTTCAATTTTTAATAAACCAAACATTATACCCATTTCCGTTTAATGTTCATAAAATTAATAGAGGCACCGAAACGTCCACCGCACCGAAGTGTCTGGCACCGAAACGTCCCAGACCCTTACCTTTGATATTGGTTGGTTATCTATTATTAGTCAATCTGTATTTCAAATTTAAAAATTATTAACAAATCACTATTTATGGTAAATTACTTTAATGTTAGAATAGTTTCTATTATCTATGTTGAATTGTTTATGATAGTTTCACCAATAACAAATTACCTAGATTATTTAGGTTTATTTTTAAAAAGAAATTTAATTGCCTTTTAATTAATAAAAATCCTTTAGATAGTTGTTTTTAGTAATTATAAAATTATTAGAATTGACATATTTTCTTTTTCGAAATAGTGATTGATATAAATAGTATTAGAAATCTAAGAAATTATTTAGAATTTTTGTAGAAAGTATTTATACAAATTATTTAGATTTTTATAAGAAATAGAAGATTATTGCGGACCTGCAATTGGACATCCACGAGATATTTGAACAAAATTAACTAAAACAAATTTGAAAATTCTTTTCTGAAATATAAATAATTATGAAGCAATAATAAAAGTCCATACTTTTTTGTCAACGAAGATTCAAATTCTAGACAACCATTGGTGGTTCATTTAAAAAGCGAATAAAATGTGTTTTCGGAATTATCTTTATCGATTTTCAAAGAAGTACATGTATGTTGCTAATAACCTTTGAATATTTACTTTTGGGGATTTATTTATTTTAAAGGATCATACAACATGTGAAAGTTCGTAATGTACAGAGACAAAAAGCCAGCCCGTAAAAAATTTTAAATAAATTACAAAAGTTAGTAGTTACTAGAACTAACAGGTCGTCAATAATATCGTATCAAATACTCCTTCGTGTCAAAAACGAATTAAATGGTACAAAAAATAGTAAAATTTTCCAACGGTTGACCGGTTTCACCCTATTTGGGGGCCATAAGTACCGGTTAGAGATACTGAGATATGAATAAGACACCGAAAGAGAAACTAACCTAATTAAAAGGAATTTTTATACCAAAATTCTATAATGTATACATGTAGAATGTCTATTGTTCAAAACTAAATGTTTAAAGCTAACCTTTATGTTTTTAACAAGATAAACCTTTAATCATTTGCCAAATAAATTCATCATAAAGTATTTTCTGATAAATAATACTTTGGGCAAGCGTAATGAATCTTTACTCCGAAACTGGAAAATGTCTTCAAGTTGGTAGATTAGATGTAAATAGGGCGATTGGCCTACTTGCACAAATATTGAAAATGTAATCGCTGTACGGAATAGTTTGTACCGAGACTGACTGAACTACTGGCATTAATTGACAGAAACTCGTTGAGAGGCTAGCGAGTGACACAATTTCTGTCGATTGTTCAAACCTTATAGGTTAGAATAGTTCACATAATTAGGACTCTTTAAAAATATTAGGCGCTCAAAGGCAATTATTATGTACGCTCATTAAGAGAGCGAAGAACACAAACGCCAGAGGAATTAAAAATAATCACGATCAATTAACACAAATTGTGAGGTTAATTATCGTTAGACTGCTCCATTTAATTTTAAAAGCAGTAAAAAGATAAGGACTATAAAATTTATCGATTTACCCGAAATGGAGCCATTCAACAAAACGACAGGCGCAACTCTTATTTTCCGATAGAAATAAAAATTAGACTAGAAGCACGCTTGGATTGGGCGGGGACGTACCAGCTAGAAGGCTGCCATCAGAGTGGAATCGCGATAGTCGCGCCATCTCATAGAAACAATTTAAACTAAATAAGTAAATATGGTCACTTGTAATAACATAAAACAGATCGTAGGCAACGTATTAAAAACTTTTTTTATTTATCTGACATTATATTAAGTTATTTAAACAGCTTTAGGAAAATCATAAAAATCTCAAGAATCTACGATATCTACCGTGTCACCCTTAAAGTCACACGTTAACTTTGCGCAATCATTGTAAGTCTGAAATACCACAAATCATCACAGTTTAACTAAATTTTAATTATTTCAGTGTGGTTTAAAATATGCCTACATGAGATTCCAAAATCTTGGTTTCAGTGTCTTTTAAACTATCATCAGTATTAGTCAAGTCAACTTGAGTGGTTTCCGGTAGTTCACTTTTTCCGTAAGTTTTCTGAAATAACCTCTGATAAATAGGGAAACTAATTAACAATTACTAAAATCAATAAATTGGCATACTCTAGAAGATGTAAATATGCTTTGTTCTGGAATAGATATTTTTGGGAGCTCTTTCAAATTCTTGTTTTAATAAAGAAATAATTCATATTTCAGTTAGTTTTTATTTCAGAATGTATAGGGTAATTTTTACTTGTGTAGGTACAGAATTTTCTTTCAAATGGTGCCTTCCATTTTGAAAGTAAATTTCATCCGGCAGAAAATGTTTACTACACACACATTCTTATGAAGTAATTGAAGATGGAGTCCAATTTTCACGATTTACCGCTAAAACCCATTTTCCTAGTAATTCAGCATTTCTCCGAGGAAATCTTAGTGTAAAAAAATCTCTTATTCCGAGATTATTATAAAATATTTACTATAATATTACATACTCATGAAATGAGAATTTTATTTCTTTCCCAGATCTCTCTTTACAATGTGAAAAAGCGAAGTTTTTAACCAAATTTGCGGATATGCTTTTAAACGCAAAAATTTAAACACGAAAAGACCGCCACTGCGCAGTGGATCGCCTTTTTTTCCCTCTTCGAAATTCGCGTCGTAGCCATGGCGACAATGTTTAATGCGTTTGTCAGATGGCGCGTACATCGCGATTCCACCCTAATGTCAGCCTTCTAGCTCACCTGTTTCCCTTCTATTTCTATGTATTTTCCTAAGCCAGAACGGAAGCTCTGCCATCTGGCGCATACCATATAAAATCGACTTGACAAAAATATTTATATTTTTTAATATTTGTAATAGTTTTTTAACCAGGTGAAGTAGACTGAGAATCCGAGAGTACTGAAATTTCGAGGTCAAAAAATTATATAATTTTCGAAGTTTTTTGGAAATTTTGGGGTAATTTCGACTATTTGAATTTGAATTTGTTAATTCTCGAATATTTGGGTTTTGTAAAGGTAAATCACCTTGATATTACATTTAAGCTGAAAAACAGTGCTGAAACCGAATCTGAACTCGAAATTTTGTTAGCTCAATGATTAAACAAATATTATATTATGGGGGGGGGGGTAACGACAAGTGCCAATTAAAACATAATCACCATATTCGTTTTATTTTAAATTTCGTATTTTGTCAAACTAAGGACTATAAATAATAAATGGCATAAATTTTTTTTTCAAACTTTTGGATTTAGCTTTTTCTTGTGGATTATACTTTACAAAGAAATCGTAAAGAAATCGTTTTTGCGAATTAAATTTTTATTCATTTGAAAAGTAATTTGGAACTCAAGCATTTTGGTGAAATCTTCCGAACAATGCTTTGATAACGATCAAATTAACGATGCAATTTTACTTTTTATTATTATTAGTTAAAAAAGGTCACACGTACCTGATATAACGACGTTTCGTTTATGCTCGAAATTTAAAGAAATTGGGATAGCCGTACTGAGTTTGTTTTGAGAGTTAGAGCGAAAAACAGAGCAGCAACTACGATTTTATTTGGTTATCAGACCTTAGTATCCAAGTGAATTACAAAAAACATGACTTGGGCTCAGTGGTTAACCAAGTCACTATCTAAACTACTTAATAATAACACAGATTTGGCTTTTTATTCATTATCTATTATAAACCTGACAAATTGAGCTAAACCTGTCCCATTGTCACTAACTGATACCTTCAATTCAACAAGTTTCGATCTTCATGATCAAAGTACCTATAAATAATCACAATTCTATTCTTAAATTGATCTTCAGGATCAATCACAACCAGCCGTATTCCGCATGACCCTTTAGCTAGGCCAGAGGGTTACCGCCCTCTTGTTTAAAAAGCTACGGTTGGCTGAAATGGTTGGCGGGAATCCTCTTGCCTTTGCTTTTCTATTGGCTTTTGTTACGTCATGAGTGTTGCGTAAAATTTTGATTTCCGGCGCTCGTTTCGCCATTTTGCTGTCGAAGCACTAGCTGCGTTAGGCTTAGAAGAAAATCAAATATATCGTAGAGAACGCCGCGATGCCTATGAAATGCCGGATAGGGGATTTCATTCCAAGAGCTCTATTTCAAAATATTTTTAAATACATTTTAATTAGACAATAAAATTATAGTTATGTAATATCGCCAATGACAATCAATGTCAAATAGTCTGTGATAATAAACTCGGGATTCTTAATGGCCTTGCCCGTTTGCCTGGCTGCATACACGAGTCTTTCATTTGTCGTAACTGTGGGTTATTCCAAAGTTTTGTTCATGGTAGAATGCCTGTAGGTTATTTACTTGGTAACGGATTGCAACCTTGGCTGATAACTCCCATCTTGGATGCTGTTACACCAAATGAGCTAGAATTTAATAACAGACATAAACGAGGTAAAGTGAAACTTTTTTTGTAAGTTTCCAAATAATCAAAAGTTGTTGATGTAATAGGAAGAAACGTTATTGAACGTCTAAATGGCGTATTCAAATCAAGATTTAGATGTCGTGTTTAAATAGGAAGACATTTGTGCTATGAGCCAGCAAAAGTCGGTGAAATTATCAGAGCTTGTTAATTGCACAATTATTACACTGGTAAAAACGTTCCTCACCCTGTAACACCTGGTAAATAATAATTTTAAAATATTAAGACCTGGAACCTGAATTATTTCTGAAACATTTACATACAGCACAGGTAGCTACAGACATACTCAGGATTGCTCTGGCCCATGAAATGCAAAATTACGAGTTAGAGGAAGTGGGAGATGACAACTTTCTGTATCGCACACTAAACGTATCATCAAATTTAATTTCACATTTTTATGAAAAAAAAATCATGTGAGTTAATGCATTTCCACACCACCCTGGAGGTAGAAATAATGGTGCGTTTTTTTTTACGAGCTAACCCATCACCAAGTTTAGTTACAATAACTGAAATTGGGTTAAGGCCTAAATCCACGGGCATCATAACCAGAAAAATTAAATAGATGACTCATTTTCTATAACAGGTGGCTGCAATTGACCCATATAAGAGATTTTTCTAGGAACCTTGGGCTTGGACGGCATAATAGTTTTGCGAAGCAACACGAATCATGGCAAGAAAACTCCATTGCTAGTGAACCCGCACTAGCGACGCTAACCGTTGGGCCGTGACGTCTTTTAACAAATAGACTATACTAAAACTAAGTTTTGACCGCTGATTCTGGACAAACTATAGGAGATAGCGAAAAATGGCCATGGGCAATTTTGTTCCTTTGATCAAGCTTAAAAACATGTTCCAGTTTGTTTTTACCCTTTTGAAACGGAATCCTACGCGCCCATTGCCGAAACATGTAATGGGACAGTTAAAACCATTAAAAGTTTGATAGTGTTAGAATTATTGTGAAATTCAATTAACTTATTAAGCTTGTTTAATTTTTCAAATAACAGGGCTCCGTATTAATCTTACGCGTAGAACGCCCTACTTTTGTATTTAAATTTTTTTAAAATATATTCCGTTCTTTTATTGGTGTAGTGACGAAAAATAGTTTAAAATAGGGGTTTAAATATAAGACCCTCCTCTTTTTACTCCCCTCAACGTGGTGAAAGCGAATTTCTGAAATACAAATTTGCGGTGGTTCGTTTACCAGAGTTTGTCTGGCTAGCCCAAGAAGTCAACTTAGTTTCATACTCAAAATTATAATACATATTTGTAATAATAAATTTACTTTTAAATGCAAAAACGTACTTTCATATATATTTTGTCGTCGAAGCAAACACCTGCGTTTAGCCTTAAAGAAAATAGAACCTCCAACGCGTTCCTTATGAAAGACCCCACACTGTTAAAAATCAAGGTTCATAAAACGACCAAAATTGGACTTTTAATTTATTTCAAACCATTTGGTTACTGAAAACGGTCTAATCAATTATTTTAGACCCATTTTACTCTTTCATGTTGAATACAATACCTTTTGGGGTATTGAAAGGGAACGAGCTCAAAGAATAAACCTTTTCCAGTCCTGGTGGTAAAGGTATAAAAAAGTTATGTTCGAACATTTAGTCCTTTTGAATACCCATTTAATTCCCTTAAACGAAGAAAAAAATGATATGGACCAATTTCGAGACTAGTATTTGAATACTACGTTATTTATTTTTTAATATTTTGTTTAAAATAAAATAATGCGAAGAAATTCCAATCACCAGGAATATTTAACTCAGGTTAAGTCTTTAAAAATTTGATAACAGATTTAAATATATAGGGGATATTGATTATGGCGTCAAACTATTATAACCCAAATATCGGCACCACAGAATTCTTCCTACGTGTATATCAAAAACTGAAAGTATTAATTGATACTTTACGTGATCAACTCCCTTCGTTCAACGACTATTTCTCCCTAGCGAAAACCAGCTTAATCTGGCCATTTTAATGGTTAATCGTATTGAATAATAATAAAAAAAGTATTAAATTAGGGCCTATAAAGGACTTAAAATAAAGTTAAAAAGGATTTACTTCTTACTGTTTATGAAGTAAAATGGATAAAAGAATGTAAAATAAGTACTTAAACACTCCACATAAGGACTGAATTTGGGGAGCAAAAGGTTTAAATATGTTCTATGATAAAACCCTGAATGGCCTTAAATATTGTAAAATGTTTTAAGCACTTTAGAGGTCTAAAATAAGACCTTTATTTTTAACAGTGCATCAATTTCCTTTATTCCCTTCACAATCAGCGATTATCAGCTCCGCAAGTGTGAAAAGCAATGGGAGGCAGTGGACAGTATTGGGTATTAGCCTAGCTGATTATTATTATTATTATTATTAACCCTCGGAGGGTGACAGAAATACCAGAGGTTATATTCCCTTTAGACCTGGTTTCCACCCACGCGTCTCATGTGTATTTTGTTTACGCTCTTAAAAAAATACATTAGGTGCTTCAATAAGTTGAATCACGCGTGGATGAATTAGCTAGAGGAACCTTTAAGCGTCGACACTCTAGTTACCGCGGCATTAAGGCTTCTTTTCAAAAACTAGTCTTTAAAGAACCATGTAAACGTATTAAATCAATAAAAGCATTAGGTGATTGTTACGTGTACAAGCAAAATCTAATTTGCTACGTTAGGATACGTTTGTTTGCGAGCTCTGTTTAACAGAATTTTTTGAGTATTTACTTCCTTTATTTGACTGAACTTACTTCTATAAGGCACGTCAAAACTCTATTAATGATATATTAGAGACTATCAGAATTCTAAAGTCCCTTAGTATAACTCAATACTTCATTTTCCAGAATAGCATGTATTGAACTTTCCAAAATTGCCATTAGGATGTCGTAGATCGATAATGTGTTGAATCGAAACGTTTGCACGGAATAGAAACTTACAATTGAAAAAATATGTTAAACGAAACCCTTAAGTATTTTTATTGTTATTCTCACTTTTTTCCTTTGCGACGTTTTGCTTTGACTTGTGAAGTTGGAATTAAAACAAGCAACAGGATTCAGTTTGCAATAAATGCATCATGCTGGCTGACATTTCAACCAGCCAATTTTGGTACGTGAGTAACGTTATATATTGAAATACCATTTCCTTTGGTTTTACTTAAATAATGATTAAACTTTGTTCAAAATATATTAATCTACTCAGGATTAATTGTACGTCCGTAAAATATGAAAAAAAAACATTAATAAGTTTGTGTCAATGTAAGGTTTCAATACAAAGGTTCGAATACCAGACTATTATGTCTTTCAGGATGTTCCAGGGAATTTTCTAAATGCCACGAAATGATACTTAAGACATTAAGGAATATTTTGGAAAATAAACTGTTAAATGGATTTGAAAAACTTTTCCAATGATGAGATCCGAGTCGTAAGCCAGGTTCAGTATTTTTAAATTTATTATTTTGATATCATCATTATGTACATTTGAAATGAAAAGCTTTAGTTATTTCAGTTTGACACTGCGTTTCGATGGGCACTAAAAGCTAGTAACATTCGGTTTTTTTTAATTAACTACTAAATCCTAGGTCAGCCTGTTGAACGTAATTAGGCCCTTAACGGGACGACTTTCTAGGATAAGGGACACTGCAAATAGTCGAACCGACGGAAACAGACCAACAAAGGTTTTTTGATTGACGCTGGTTTTTAAGGAGGCGCTAATCACAAAATCTGCCAGATGCTAAGGTGATAAATTTGACATTTAAAGTGACTAAGTCATCAATATGACCACTTGTCCCTTAAAAATGGAAAAGCCCATCCTGCCAAGGACTGTAGAGTACGAGCAGTCAAAGGTATTGAAATAATTAACGAGTTAATTTTTAGAGGTTTGTATGAAATTTAAGATGATCTGGCAACAGGTTTCAGTCTTAGTACTAGCGTGTTGATAACATTTCAACTTGAGGGCTTTTGCCGCTGCGTATGATGCCAAACTGATATGCTAGTGGAACAAGCCATTTTTTATACTCAAGATATAAAAATCCTACGAAAGTGTACCTGTGTGACACATAGGTACTTGTACTTTTGCACATCATCAAGGGTTATCCCATCAACGTGGTACGCATAACGAAAGGGTTTGGACCTTGGATGATATAATCATCTGTCAGAGCTCAGTTGAGTTTTACAGCGGAAACTCTAAATCCGACTGTAGAGTTACGTGATTATCCCAAGCAGAAAATGCTATATATGAGAAACGGTGAAGCAATCAGAAACAAAGCTGAGAGGATACCAAATAGCTAACTTCATTGATGCTAACAATGATAAGAACGGAACCAATCGGATTTTAAACTTTGCAGGACCACCCGCAATTGCTGAATTTTCAGACATAAGGCAACAACAGAGTTGAACCCAGTAGCTAAATAGCATAGCTAGGAGATATTGGTGAGATACTGTGTGGAAAGAATTCCTAAAATCAAGGAAGAAACCAGGCACCAGAGTTGCGCTTTTGCCACAGAGTGAAGCTGGAGTGTGACGCTCTTCGCGGGCGTGACAATAGATTTTACTACATGCTCAATCGATGAGAGTGGATATGGGAGTAGAGTCATCCGTATATCCCCCTCAATATTATCTGATCCACCACTCATCTTAACCTGTTTCACCTTTATACGTTATCGGGCCAATTAGATAGTACGCAATCAACTTCGGAACAGAAACTGTCAGTTTCGCTGCACAACGACTGAAATTCATCGGAAATCATGCACTTTTACTCTGCTGAAACAGCCTTAGGGCGTCTTCACTGATAGATAGGATATTCTTCACGGGACTGGTAAACACAAAAATTTAGTTCGAGTGGATTGAAAAGGGGTCACCAAATAACCCTGCGCCAAGTGGTATAAATGTGCGCCTGCAGATTCGTGATCAGCGCTTCCGAAAGAATGTGTACTTCGAAATCAACGGTTGAGTCCAAATTGGGACACGTCTCCAGGGCTACTAACTGAAGTCAGGTGCGTGAAAATATCTAAATTAGAGAGCTGCATTATAAAAAAATATTTACCATTACCGTCCATTCCCGTTTAAGATTTTCCCGTTCCCGATCCATTCCCGTAGTTTTCGTTGAGAGTTTTCCATTCCCGTTCCATTCCCGGTCAAAATATCCCTCTCCCATCCGATACCGTTCCGTAATTGCTCACTACCAACCGTTTCCGTTTCCATTTAAGAAAAGTAGTCCAATTCCCTATCCATTACCGAAATTTTGTAAGGGAAAAACTATAGTAAAAGAGTTGTTTTCTAGTAGTATTACGACTTGTCAATCAATTAAAACAAAAGCACGAAATGACACAAATTGTTTTAATATGTTTTTACACAAATACTAAATTATGGTTTAAAGTACCGAAGTTAGACTACGGAGAATAGCGATGACGTCCTCGCATATTGAAGAACTTTTAAAAACGAAACTAAAAGTTAAACCTCGATTTTGCATTTGAAGGACGCCAACACGTCCCCTCGCTGACTAGAGAGTAGAAACGCCCCCCTCCCTTGACGTTCATTCTCCTTCCTTTCTTCAACGTTACGCCGCGCGGCATTCTTCAACACTTAACAAGTTCGCCCAGCGAAACAAAAACAACGTACGAACTACGAAGTTACGAAGGGAAGGGCGGTGGGTGAATGCGACTAGCAAGCGCGTCGCAGACTGCATGAGACTCTCGCTAGAGCTCGAAATTTATTTACCCCGAATTTCTCGGTCGACCGCTTTCTCGAGTTACTAGAAAATGAAAAATCCATTCCCGACCATTCCCGAACTGAAATTTTCCATTCCCATCCATTACCGACCCAATTTTTTTCATTTCGATCCATTCCATTACCGAATATTATTTTTTACCATTCCCGCGTACCGCGGGAATAGGGAAAATACCGTTTCCATGCAGCTGTCTAATCTAAATGGATTTGAAAGCGTTTTCCTCTCTAGCCCGCTTCTAGTTGTAAAAGTTTAAGCTAGAATTATAAACAATTTCTTGGGAATAAGCCTAACTGATTATTAAAAAAATAATCTGAAATGGTTAGGTTAAAGTTTGATTTTCACAAATATAAAATCCATGTATAGAATTTTATTTTTATTTCCAAAAATTTCCACAGGTTTTATTTATTTGCCTAACAAACGCTTGCTTAGTTCTGGAAATAATCTGAAAGTGAAATGGTTAGGTTAAAGTTTGATTTTCACAAATATAAAATCCATGTATAGAATTTTATTTTTATTTCCAAAAATTTCCACAGGTTTTATTTATTTGCCTAACAAACGCTTGCTTAGTTCTGGAAATTTCTTTGCCTTTGAAACAAGGTTTTTCGAATATTTTTAAAGCTTTCTTTGAAGAAATATAGCAACTTGCTTCGAAGTCTGCACATTGTAAATTTTTTTCGCTACCAGTTTCACAAATAATACAGAAGAACGTAGGGTTCATTAATCTTAAAAAACCATATAAAGACTCTGATTCTTTAAAAATTCAATATAAAGACTGTCAGTCTTTCTCACAAGTTTTGTAAAACTATTATCCGTTGTTTTTATTAATGATACGATATCATATTAATACTAAACTGTTTCCTGTGGCTATTTTTATTATTTATTTCTGCCAAGTATTACTTTAATATTTAACAATGTTTTAATTATATTCATACAGAATAAATGGCCTACCCCATTGTTTCTTCAATATCAGAAACCGACGTCGGTACCAGAGTACGATATGGAACTCTTCAAAGCATTTGTTCTGGCTCTAAACTGCAGGTGTTGGATTTTTTTTGGTTTTCTTCAGTAATTTCGTTGATATTAATAAAACATAAGGAAAACAGTCGTTCCCTTTAAATTAAAAATTCAAGAAATATGGCTTTATTTTACATATCACCAATAGAAAATATTTTTTCCTTTAAAAGTGTGCATTTCGCAGAAGCAGACGGGCGACGTTTTGAGGAATCGTACATTCTGATCCCCACTTTTTGACAACTCGGAAAAATTGGTTACAACCTATACCACCTTCTCTCGTGTATTCGCCCATGGATTTCATCCCACGGGCCTACTTAAGCAAAATTTGGTCGTAACCATGTGGGATTTGTCGCCCCGTCCTGCACAGTGGTCAGTCAGCCTCTACTGGCAAGATATTAATATTAGGTTGGTTTCATACAGTGAAAAAAATGAGCTGTTTTAAATGTTCGCGGTCAGTTTAAAATAAAAAGTGTTTATAATTGAAGAATTAAATGAAATTTTTACCTATTTATAAAATTTACTATTTACAACGGTAACATAAACATTTATTTATGATTCGTAGAAATTCCAGAAAAAGGTTCTATTAATAATTAATAAATAATATTATTTGTTATTTATTTAATGCTGGGACTAAAATAGTATTACTTTGCTGTGAGCTGTAGAAAGAATAAAAAGGCGAGCTAAGATCTTCATTAGCCATGGGGAAAACCAATTTTAATGGCCCTAGTAATATTATACAAAAACCAGTTCTGTGAACTAAGAAAACAGTTTATTCTTTTATATAGCACTGCTATCAAGGGACAAATATGAAAATTACTATACGAGACCTATTTTACAAAGCAACAATCTCAAAGAGAAATAGTCAAAAAATTTAATATTTAATTGTTGCTTTTTAAAATAGGTCTTGCATAATAATTTTAAAATCTGTCCCTTAGTAGCAGTACTATAATAATTTTAATATCTGTCCCTTGATAACATTACTATATAATTTTAATATCTGTCCCTTGATAGAAGTACTATAATAATTTTAATATCTGTCCCTTGATAACATTACTATAATAATTTTAATATCTGTCCTTTGATAGCAGTACTATAATAATTTTAATTTCTGCCCCTTGATAGAAGTACTATAATAATTATAATATCTGTCCCTTGATAGAAGTACTATAATAATTTTAATATCTGTCCCTTGATAGCAGTACTTTTATAATTTTAATATCTGTCTTTTGATAGCAGTACTATAATAATTTTAATATCTGTCTTTTGATAGCAGTACTATAATAATTTTAATATCTGTCTTTTGATAGCAGTACTATAGTAATTTTAATATCTGTCTTTTGATAGCAGTACTATTTAAAAGAATAAACACCGTTTTTCTCAGTTCGAAAAGCTGGTTTTTGTATAATATTTGTTCCTTTGTAAAATTGGGGCTATAATAGGTTTACATGTCATTCGATCGATACAAATTTTATAAATAACAGTTGAATGAAATCTATAGGAAATTTTTTTTTAACGTGACGCGATATTTCGGTGTCTGGAGAAAGCACATTTTGGTTTAGTCAAAATTAGTTTAATAGACCTTCTTTTTCCG